>NW_020799095.1:87966564-88110831 GCF_003259725.1 Athene cunicularia
TCCCCCCCCCCCCACCACCACCTTCTCCCTCCCTTGTTCCCGGGCTTAACTTTACTCCAATTTCTCTACCTCCTCCCCTCCAGTGGCACAAGGGGACAGAGAATGTGGGTTGTGGTCAGTTTATCACACATTTTCTCTGCCGCTCCTTCCTCCTCAAGGGAGGACTCCTCACACTCTTCTCCTGCTCCAATGTGGAGTCACACCCATGAGAGACAGTCCTGCACAAACTTCTCCAACATGAGTCCTTCCCAGGGGCTGCAGTTCTTCGTGAACTGCTCCAGCATGGGTCCCTCCCACGGGGTGCAGTCCTTCAGGAACAGGCTGCTCCAGTGGCGTCACAAGTCCTGACAGCAAACCTGCTCCAGCGTGGGCTCCTCTCCCCATGGGTCCACAGGTCCTGCCAGGAGCCTGCTCCAGCGTGGGCTTCCCAGGGGTCACAGCCTCCTTCAGGCACATCCACCTGCTCTGGTGTGGGGTTCTCCACAGGCTGCAGGTGGATTCTGCTCCACCGCTCACCTCAATGGGTGCAGGGGCACAGCCTGTCCCACCATGGGCTGCAGCAGGGGCTGCAGGGGAATCTCTGCTCCTGCACCCAGAGCACCTCCTCCCCTCCTTCTTCACTGACCTTGGCGTCTGCAGAGTTGTTTCTCTCACATATTCTCACTCTCTGGCTGTTGTTGCTGTTGCACAGCAAATTTTCCCCCTTCTTAAATATGTTATCCCAGAGGTGCGACCACCGTCGCTGATAGGCTCACCCTTGGCCAGCGATGGGTCCATCTTGGAGCCAGCTGGTACTGGGTCTGTCAGACATAGGGGAAGCTTCTGGCAGCATCTCACAGAAGCCATCCCTGTAGCCTATCCACTATCAAAACCTTGCCACACAAACCCAATACACCTGCATTCTCTATAATGGCTTGTAGTCAGGTTCAGAATCATGTTTTGGGATAGCTAAGTCTTTTAAAACACAAGTAATAAACCTTGGGGTATAAATCTTCTCTCACGTATAACCAAGAGCACCAACATTTAAGAGTGAATCCACTTTGTGTCATCTCCCTTCCACCTAGAAAAATGTAATATTAGACCATACTGCCTATTCATCCTCTGGAGGTAGAAAAAGTGGAAAAAAATCATGCAACACATGTTGGTTTCAACTTTGGAGTAACCATAGTGAAGGCAGAAAACAAGTGAAGAGCATCCCATTTAGGGATGCCCCTGGGGATCATTATGATCCAAATGAAGAAAGAACTATTTCACCTCTGGTTCATTCTTGTTTCCAGGTTGACGTAGCCATTTTTTTCAGGCTGATGCAGCCAACTTACTCCTATAACAAGGGTTGTGAGAGCGCCACATTTTCTTCCTTATTCTTGTGGCCAGGCTGGAGCTTTTCAAGTAGGGAGATACAACCAGTTTCTATCTCAAAGTATGGTGAAATCTCTTAGGATGTCTGCCCGTTATGACTTAGAGCAGCTGCTGGGAATGCTAAGCCAGAGGGTTCTTGAGGATGAGGTATGTTCACTGTTCTGGCCTTGCCCATATAGCTGAATAAATATTCCTAGTGAGTGGGCGTCATTTCTGGCAGTAGGTATACAGTGCTTGAATTTCAGCACTAAATGGCATCTGTGGGTGCTGGGATGCATTCCTGTAGCTAAAATACTCCAATAAAAGTAATTTAAAAATAAAATAATTGCCAGAAATAAAATTAGTAACACATGAGACAAATAATGGCATCTTTCTGGAGAAAGGTGATACAAGTATTTGAAAAAAAAAAATATTTGATAAATTGATGGAGCAGCACAACACCATAAGCTTCTTATATTCAACTTCTGAGAGGCTCAGAGCATTGGTTACCATATGAAGAGACTGAATGTCCTATGTGACAGGCTTGAATGTTCTATGAATGAAACAAGCCAGCTGTTTATAACTTGGTTATTTTGGGGTTTACTTCAGATATTCCCTTTCTTTAATGGAATAAAGCCCATCTGAAAATGACTGATGAAAGGTCAGGTGAGTTAAAGACATTATGGTATTTCCATGCTTCAAAAATAATATGTACTGTAACCAAACTGTTTGCACAGTATACACAGTTTGGAAATTAGGATTCTCCTTTCCCATTGCTCTAAAATTTATACCATGTCACTTCTAAACCACATCTAAATCTATCTAATCGCTGTGTAGTGAATAAGCCGAATAAACCCACTTAGTTCTGAGAATAACTAGTTTTTATTGTTAATTAAAGTAAATAGTCTGTTCTTTTAAATTTACCTGGTTTTAGGGTGTTTCATTCAATAGGTATAGTGTTTTGAATGGACATCAGGACATTGTATTATTTTATGAAGTTGCCCCTTTTCTACCATATCTACCACAAGATTAATCTGAAAACTGTGCAATTTGTAAAATTTGGATCTACATTTTGAATTTCACATTTAGAAAAGCCTGTATCTGGACTAGAAAATATGTGTATCTCATTTAAATGAGTAGATAAATTTAGGAACAAAAGAAGGATCTTAAACTCCAGCATGAACCAAAAAAAGCCTCAATCCACTGACTGATTCTCTTCCCACAGGCACAGATGTGAATCAAGAATAACCAGAATAATTATATAGGATATAAATGAGATGAGAAGAAGCTAGTTTCTCCATCAAGTACAGTTTGCCAATAGTTGACATCATTCTAATAGGGTTGGAGGCTATCCCTTGAGGACAACACTTGCTAGACAAGTCTGTTAAGCTAGCCTTAACATTACACAGCAGAAAAAGCTCAGTGAAAGCATCATTCCATTCTTGACTCACAGTTTCAACTATAGAAGTTGATATTTTCAGCCTTTAATCCCCAGTCAAGTTTACCTCCCAAGTAACCAGGTTATTGGACTAGTCACTCTTTGCCTCCACCACCAAGCTGCAACTCCCTCTTCTTTGTCAAACATGTTGAAGAGAAAATCCTAACTTGCTTGTAACTTCATAAACTTTCCTCCCTTTCTGCCTTATGGCAACAGCTAACTCCTTTATGCTTTCCCAAAAAAGTATTATTTATTATTCCACCCAAAGGTACAAGGTATACAGAATAATACATAAACACAATAAAAGCTAATGTATGTTTCTCCATACCTCAAATTTAATTTTCTTTTTTGCAAGCTTTAGTATGTTTCTGCCAACTCAGTGACCACCACTACTGTGCTGAAAGAAGTCAATTTCTTTGCTGCATGCAGTTCTTTGGGTTATTTCCCTCTTTCTTCACATGCAGCATTTGGGCACTTAAGCATTTCGAGATGATTCTCAGGAAGGTCTCAGAAGCTCATTTAACTCCACCATGCTGCTTTAATGCCAAGGCCCTCCACAGTTTATCACCTCCTTTTGCTCCTGATCTCCAGAGCAGGAAGAGTAAATCAGGCAGCTGAGCCCTGCAAACATTCTCTCTGATTTTACTTGCAGACTGCGGTATTCTCTCCAGCTGGACCTATCCTTTGCCCCTGTTCTGTTTTCTGTTTCCCATCTTCCTTTTCTGCTGCAGAATCTTCTGATTTAATTAAGTCAGAAGAGAAGAAAGGAACTGAGAAACTTGAGTAGCATGCGATTTTTCAGCTCACAAATCCTAGATTGTCTGCAATAGCTAATTCCTTCAGTCAGCAAGGAGACAATTTGAAAGTAAACTTGCAAATTGTTCTGAAAATTTACCAGCTCCACTACTAAATGCACTTGGCGGCACCCACAAAGTACTGAAAATTAAAATATTGAAGCAATAATTTGAAGATGAAAATCCATGCACACCTCCCAAAAAGTTATACAAATCACTACCCTGACCTAGGATAATAGAACAGGCAGATAAACTGTTTTCTGCAGTTTGTCCTAAATGTGCAATGTGTGTTTCTAAATAATTGTCCTGGCTAGCATCATGGCAAGCATACATAGCACTTATTAAGAAGTCCAGAAATAACATGCCACACTTTGTAAAAGACAACCGAAGGCATTCTGGCATTCTTATCAGGATGAGAAGTAAATAATGGATGAGAGCTGCTGAGCCAAGACTAACTACACCACAAGACATACTAGACTCATCCCCTCCATTCCTCAAATGAATTCCCCATTGTTACATTCCATTAATGTCCTCACTGAGTGCTCTTAATCATCTTCAAATAAAATCCTCATCCAAAAGTGGAATACACAGATGATCCCTACAAGCCTTACACACACACACACACACACTGTAAGAATTAGTAAAATAAGAGCCCAAGATTTTTCAGTTGATAAGTCTACTACCATTTTCAGCAGGCCAAACTAAAATTGTGTTAGTGTTAGCAGTCTTATAGCATCATGAGTCAAAACAGAACTTAGCCAGCCAGTGGGAATGAGTGGGCTCCTTCCTCTCGTGCAAAATTACCTTTCCTGTGCACTCTGGCAAGACTAGTTTCCTGAGCTTCAGTTTTTCATCATACAGATCAGAATAAATTCTCAGCCACCTCTTTTGGCTCTTTTGGAGTTCATTTATATCCCTCTTGTAAGGTGTTACACAGAATGACCAGAAATTCCTTGCAACAATGTGATGCAAACACTACTGTCAAGATCATGGTATCCTGAGTTGGAAAAAAATAGTGAATCTTTATCTTATTCTTTCAGGGGTTTAACACGTGAGTTTGTGTAGATGATGTAGGGATTTTAAGTGATTCCTATTATATGCACAGAACTATATGCTACCTCATGTCTACATGAAGTTCTGAGTGTTTCAACATATTCTTATATGAATGACAAGGAAACACCTAAGGCCAACACACTGGTTAACAATGTAATATATGGATGGTGAGGAGCTAAAAGCAGGTAATGAAATAGTTTTTAATAAGGTAGCAAATTGATGACTGAGATATACAGAAATTAGTGAAATACAGCAGTATTCCTCAAGGCCTTGTTATTAACAGTTATTATTCAGCTTTGTCTGAATTATAAACTTCCAAAAATATTAGAAACACATACAAAAATGCCTAATAATTCTCCAATACCTTCTGTCTTAATGATCTCACCTGTATTTCCTCACACTTCTCAATCTGGCATAAACATATACATGAAACATGGTGGTGTGTTAATTTTAATAAGTTTTCATGCATATAAGCTATGTGTCATTTAAAGAACATGCACATGGTATACATATGTGTGGGTAAAAAGAGAGCAAATAGCAACGTCCCATCTCCCCTTAGTAATATATTTGTTCCTGATCCTATTATTCCAAAAGCTCTGATCTCCCTCTCTTTCAGTATAGGATAAGACCAATCTACAGGGTTTTTTTTCCAAGTTGTGGCATGTAAGTTATGTATGGTGTGCATCACGTGTATGGAAATACGCTAGCTTTGTGACATGAGGGGTGCCTTATTGTAGTTGCAGTTGAAAATTTACTTAAACCTGGTAGAGCAGCCATGCAGCCATGACAAATGCCATGATGACTTCTGAAGTAGGTAATTGTATTGATTCCACTTCTTTTGCCTTCTATGTTGAGTTTATGGCTCCCATAGGTAACTGTCTTGCAAGTACTAAGAAAAATGTAAGGAACAAAAACTCTGGGCCTATGGAAACAAATCTTAACACATTACAAGGCATGTAAAAGCTTTTAGAGGGATTGCTGTATTCTCAGGAAATATGTTAACAGGAAAAGGACTTCTCTCTCTTAACTGCAAGTACTGCACATGTAGCAGCAGGAGTTCTGTGATCATGTGGCACATATATGATGTGAAAGGATCACATATCCTTCACTTATTCATGAAGTAGGCAGTTCCAAAGGATTAATTTGAAAATACAAAGCTATAAGGTACCAGAAACAAATGCCAAGTGGATGGAGTTTTATGACCAAAATCTAGATATGCTCATAAATAAATTAAGCATTTGTTTCTTTCATGACAAGCCCTTAAATGGAATTATAAGTAGGTTAAACAAATCAAGAAATAAAACCAAATTAAAAGCTGTGCCTATTTCCGTTGCCAAGGATTCAATATCCATTTCCAGTTCTACTATAATCATGCTCCACTGCTGAGATTCATTAAAGCCACTCCTATGGGACTAGGGATAACTCCCTCAGAATCTCTCTTCTCATATTCTTCACCAATAGAAGACACATCAAAACGCTTACCGCTCCTACCTCAGTGCACGTAACGAGAACCACGCCTAATCCCACAGATAGGCTACATTCAGTTCCCTTCTTGTCAAACAGACTCTATGATATAGGAATAACTGGATGGGTCATTAGATTTTATTGCATTTAAAGACACTATCTCCATTAGTGTGAGAGGGGGTTTGAAGTGCCCACTCTCCAACAAAGAGCTAGGGCTTTAGTATTCTGTGCCAGAAGCCTCTATGCTTCCACAGGAGGAAGATAAGGCACATACCCAGGAACTCTCTATCTCATATACTGTCCTACAAAGAGTATGGTCACCTTCTGCCAGGGGTCAAGATCTGATGTTCATAACCCATTAGGATCTGGAGTTTCAGTTCAAGCCCTGTATCTTACTGCTCCTTGTCTCTAAAAATATTTCTCTATTTGGAACATAGCCTCTATTTAGGTCACTTGAGAGGACAATCATCATTGCTGTTTTCTGATTTATGTGATGCTCTGTATTATACCAACTGTGAAATAAATTCTGTGCAATCAATAAGTAATTAAAACAGAACTAATGGTTGGGACATAACTGAGAGTACAAAGTGTAGCTACAATCTAATTATTACAATTTGATCCAAAAAAAGTATCCCTCTGGGCAGCAAAGTTTATTGGTGGAGATGAAGGCTTGCGGGGCATGGATGCCAACAAACATGTTGTACACATGCTGAGCATCCTCATCCCTTCCAAAAGCTGAACACTGCTTAATCTGCCCTCTGGACAGAAGACAAAACTAGTTCTGCTAATTCCCTCAACATCCCTCATGTTCAGCTGCACATGGGCTCTCACTGAGGGGCGCTTTATATTACCTCAAATGTAACTCAGTGAGCATCAGCAAAATGACAAGGTCCCTCTATTCACATCCAACCTGCAGAATCAAATATTCAGACCTCCTTTCACAAAACTACATGACACAACATGAAGATGGGCTATATTCTTAAACACAAAATCTGTTTGAAAATTTAGATCTGCTATAAGCAGGTGCTCAGACTTTAGTAGGTTCATGAAGCCAGAGCGAGATGTGTGACCAGGGCAGATGTCAAAATTCACATGACCTGTTTGAGCAGGCAGACCAGTTTACCTCATTGTAAAGAAAAAGTTGCACCTCAGATGATCTGAGACTGTAGTTGACTAGTTTTGGGGGAGGATCAAGTAGGAGAGAGTTTGGGGGTTTCCCCTTTGCTGATGCAAGAGAGTGCCTAAATATCCTTTTCATCCCCTAATTACCACATGTATTTGATGTATCATGAATCTGCAAGAAGCCATTAATCATTATTGTTAACTGTACATCCAATTTTGTTTTTAGAGCAATTTTTCACTATATTTAACTTGCCTGTTCCTAAGAAAATAGTAATGTTTTAGAGGACTGAACAAAAGTTACAGCATTAACTTGATTAAACACCTGGTAGAGGACTGTGCCCACTGTGGAACTGAATGCTAAGTGCAAATAAATTATGTTACTCATCCACCCCTCTATCACAATCAAGGAAAGATTAATACTTTCTTGGATGGAAAGCATTATTTTGATTTACTTGAAAAGCATCTCTATGCACATATAAAAGGGAACTTTTCACTCAGTATTGAAACAGAGGACAATTGTTTCTTCCAGCTTGATCTTAGCATAGGTTGTTACAGGATATGGAAGCTAATTAGCCTTGGGCACATTTATGAACCTCTTTCTTATATTCAGATTATAGGCATGATGTTTCTGAAGCATGCATTGTTGCCTCGGTGTATCATACAAATGATAGGAAAAAAATCCCTCTTGATTCTTATGTAACAAAAAGAGAAATTTAAAAAATCTCCCTTCGTGAAAGACTTATTGTCAAAAGACTGGAAAACACCAGTAACCCAGATCACAGTACTGCCATCACCTGTATCAGAAAGGACTAGTTTTGAGGTACTCTACCTTCTCCCTGCGGGTACAGTTTGTGTCTCAGATATTTTCTGCCTTTCTGCTGAAGAGCAGCAGACTTGAGTGAGACCTTAACCAGTGGAACTGAACTGTTCCTGCTTCATTTTAATTTATTGTTAAGAAGCTTGGCTGAGCGACAGTATACCTTCGTTCATAGATATTTCAACTCTTGCAGATGAGCAAAATGGGAAGTGAAAACAAAAGGCAGACAGTAACATCATCATCCCCTCTTTTTTCTCACTCCTTTTCTTATCAAATTTTCCATCTGCTTCTAGTCGTCCATACTCTTATTTTATTTTAACTACATTCACCATTGCTCACTTTCAGCCAAATCCTCCTCTCTGTGAGAGATACAGAGCACTGTTGCCTATCTCCTGTGACGGCTAAAAGAAGAATCCTATCACTCTCTTTTGACTGGCACTCCCACTCACTCCAGCTTCCATTTAGAGACATCCTATTTGGTATAACCAGCTTCATGAACATTGCAAATCTCACCTTAAATTAGAGTTTTTACCACCTGGCCTCCTGAGTGCCCTGTCTCTCAATTACTTAGCAGCAACACATCTACCTTGTTCTATATCATTACATCTCAGCTTAATTTCATAAATTACTCTGGCACATGACCTGTGGATCTAATCATGCAATTCAGCTCCTCTGAGCTCTGTAGAGAACCTAGAGAGTATCACAGAAGTGTAGTAGTGCTGTGGGATATGAACTGCAATACTGGAGCATATGCATACAGAATAAATTAAGGTGGAGTGTCCTTAGAGACACAGTCTGGAGGCTTTAAGGGCGAAAATTAGTCATATGATAAAGAGAGAGAAAAGGAGAAAAAATGGGGGAGAGAGAGAACAAAAGAGAGATAGAAAGGGAGGATAGAGGGGGAAATATTTATTTAGTTATATAGTATAAGCAACCATTAGTAATAAATACTGCATCTTAATTAGTATGATTTTTAATACTGTAACTTACCATCGATAGCCAACTTGAGATCAGTCAGTGTAGTTCGAACTCTTGCTATAACATGTTGCATGCGGTCAATTTCTTGACGGAGAAATATGTTTAGGGGTTGAATAGATCCCATCTTTTGAAGCTGGACTTTCACCTAAACAAGAATAATGCAATGATTATAGAAGTTACTTTCCTGTATCTCATGCAATCATTTTTGAAAGCAAAGGATGTTTTTTCAATTGTATTGCATAATTCCTGAGAAAAGAAACTTTTATGTAACAGATGGCCATTCAAGTTCTGTGCCAACTGTAAGATTTAGCACACTGTGACTCATTAGCTTACCAAAAGGAGCTCCTCCATCATTCTAAGGAGGGAAAGTTCCTTCTTTTTGAAGGGACACAGCAGTTTCTTCTGTCCTTGTTAGGCTGCAGGGTCTTAGATCTTAAAAAAAAAAAAACCTACCCCACATGCTATACAAAAGCATGTTTGATGGTAACTTCTTCATATTTCCAAATTGTGCTAGGTGAACTTTCTCACCTCTTCTTGTTCTGCTGATTTGAAATAATGCTACATATGGAGTTCAACTTAACAAGCACAATGATATATAAAAGCTGTTACTTCCAATAGCACATGACTTGCTCATAAGACAAAGTGCTCATGGATGCACTACTAGAGAGGCAAGATTTCCCAGAATAATACAGATGCCACAGAATTCTGTTACACCATTATGTACACTACTTTGTAGGTTGAAGCATTTGGCCTCCTTAATTTGTAAGAATACGAGTTTCACTCATATTCAACAGAGAACATTTTCAAAACAGAATTGTCTATGTTACTTAAGGACGTGTCACAGCAACAGTAGCAAAAGCATTCCTTGTCTCACTTCAGCATACGATGCGTACACAATATGCTTTAGACATACACTGTATGTTTCATTATATCAAAGATCACTGTCTACAACAGTGTATGAGAGGATTTAGTGGTACCTCCAGAAATCATGGTGCCTATACCTCACATAGTACCAGAATTCTTAATTTTTAAGACTTTCAAGTGTTTTTCCCCACTATGACTCGGCTTTCAAAAAGCCAACGGCCTTCTCTCTGTATGCTCCACCACTCAGCCACATATATCACCTTTCACACTGAAACAGCCCGAACCCTGATGTTTGCTATAGTCACTCCTTCCCTCTGCAGGGGAAATTCTGCAAGGGGACTCTAGAACCAAAAAGAGATCTCAAACAGTAAAACAAGATCCTAAATCCAGATACCTATATGGCCATTAATCTATCATAAGAGAGCTGACCCATAGGGTCAGTTTGCTAAAATAATTTAAGAGTCTGTTTTGAGTTTACTAACAAAAGATGAAGGAAGAGTTAGAAAGTCTATTCTTTCAAAGAGCAGAATATAATTGGAATTCTACTTCAGTCAGGTAGAAGCCACAAGATTTGGTATAATGCATGCTATTTCATCAAGGCCAGAAGTCCACTGGATTTTGCTTTGTGTTTTGCCACATACACTCGTATATCTCTTTGTACACGTTATTATGTATACTATACATTATATAAACATAGTAAAGAGTACTAAATATCTTATTATTGCACTGAATAACAAGTTTCTGCAATATGAATATAATATAGCAGTTGAGTGGTTATAATTGCTAGTATAAATCAGTAAATGCTTTGACAATTTCCAATTCTCGTTTCAAATCCAAGCCCAATAAAGCACTCGTTTTCAACTTTATATGCTATTCTCATTGGGAGACAGCTATCAGCAAGGTTATTCATCATATTTTAATCACAAGGACCCACGAGTTTGTCAGACAGAATGTCCAAGAAATAGGTGCCAGCCAATTATGATAATGCTTTACAGTGTGACAGTTCATTTTACAGGCTGAGTTAATGTGTTTCTTCCTGTAAAAGAGAAAAAAAATTACTAAAATTAGCTATCACAAGACTAGAGCTGAGACAATACTCTTTTTGGATAATTCACACAATGAAGTATTCTCATTTTTTTCATACAAAATCCAATATAATCTTCTGCTTTTTGAAAATTTCATAGGAATTGATAATCCTCCCTCTTGCCAAAAAAGATAAAAAAAGTTCAATTTCTTTTTCCCAGAATACTTAGAAGTCTAGTGCATTCCACTAATAAGAAAGGATTTATATAGAATATAGTCCATGCATTTTATCCTTTAAATAAGAAATACAATTTTCTAGTCTACAAAGCATGTGATCCCTTTGGGGGATCATTTAGAGGAAGAATTTCTCCCATTTAAGGAAAAATTGTGTGGAAGATATTGTTAAAAGGTTTATTGTCCAAAATGCTGATATTCATGAATCTGCAAAGAGAAGATTAAGTAAATATTCTAAAACATTACTGTACTGACAAATTTAACTAGTGAATTCTCAAAATTTAAATATTCTTCTGATTTGTTTTCACGTATCTACAAAAATACTGGTAATTTTCTGAATAATGGAGTGAACCAATAATGCAGAAATTTATTAATCCATCCTATGTACGTTTACAGCACTCAGCCTGGAGCACCAAGCATAACTTGATATGAAAAATGAAAAAAAAAAAAGACATTTCCTACCTTATTGTATACAAATCAATCCTGATGTTCAGTGAGATTTACTAGGTGTAGCACAGTGACTTTCTTGGAAATCTTGCTGTTAAGATTAGTTTTAAATACCAACTCTGAGGTATGATTGACTGGTTTTGTATTAGAATTCTTATCAAGCAATCAGATTACTTACTTTCAGCTCTGTATTTATTATGACATAAAGAGATGGATACTGACTGACAGAAAAAAACTCAGAAGACAAAACTCCCTAGCCGATATAGCCTTTCTGAAATTAATATACTAATTCCATAAAGCCCACTTACAATATCTCCTTTTCATTATTCAAACAGCTGTCAAAATAAGGTGATTTAAGAATGAAGCAGTGGATTTGTAATGCACATCTCTACTGTGTCACATTCCTCTATGCACATTTCTTAGCTGTCCTCAGGTCACCAACTTCTTTGTCACCACATACTTTATACAACATTCAACAGAAAAGCAGTTCCTGAATTCATGCCATTTAATGATCAGTGATCAAGTTATTGTAGTAGTAACTGCTTATCATTTTCAGTAAATGCTATTATTTTCAATTAGACTTGGTTACTTGCTACAGTCTTTGTCAGCAGAAAAAATGGTAGTCCATCATTCTGTGAGATGGTCTAAATAAGAGGCCTGCATAAGAAAGACAAGCTCAAGGTGTGTCTAAGCCAATGCTCTTTTCAGGTGGTGTCAAGGACTACTTCCCTTTTGGATGCAAGGAAGTAGCAGTGAAATATGTAGAAAAGCTGAAGTTCTAGAGCTGGTTGACCACCATATCTGATAGGGTCGGTAAGTAAACCAGACACTCTACAAGAACATCTACATTAGTGATTCAGTTCAGACCATGAATTTATTTTTTTTTAAATTTTTTTAGAAAAAAAACTACACTGAAAAGTAGAGTTCAGGCACACAAACTGACCTAGCTTCAAATTAAGCTAACCCAATAACCCAAAAGGCATGCTTCAAGGAGTCTAACATACTCCAACCACTAATGGATGTTCAACCTACAGTCCCAGAGTAGAGTTAGACCAAAGTAAATTCCCCAATAAAACATCTAATGCGGGGCTGGGGTCCTCAGATGTACTATTATTCCCATGCAATTCTCACTAATGTAGTCATAGCCTTAGTGGAGGATAAGGTGAAATCAATACTACAAAAAAATAATTAAGGAAAAAATCATTGCTACTTGGGTTAAAAGCCAACCTCCAACAAAGTGCAGTATCTTTGGAATGTCTCCATGTCTATTCCCTAGCAAGCTGTTTTTCAAGCTACAGGGATCATTTTCATTTTAAACCTCTGTGTGACACAGACTGACATTTATTCTTGCATTTATCTTCACTCATATGGACTGACTGGACCTAGTCATTTTACCACTAATCTCTCTGCTACCTGTGAGGCAAGACCCAGAAGCAGAAGGGGTCATGAAAGCAAAATTCTTACTCTGCCTCTGCCTTTGAAGAGAGAAAAATGAAGACAGTTTCAGGTCAGGAGGAAGTTTATTTTACTTTTCCATCTCCTATGTCAAAATGCAGTCCGATAAAGCATGCAAAAGTGACTTGTTTTGTTTATAGTCTTTTGGGTGGACATTGAGTCTGTTATTTGACTGGTGAGAGGAAGTGTTACAAGAACACAACAACAAAAGAAGCAGCATATATCATGGAGTAAAACGGTTGCCCTGTTTTGAAAGTTGGTTCCAAAGCCATTGCCAAAGGCTAGTAATTGAGAACTGAAGGCCACTGTGTAACAACCTGAATTTTCTCTGGATTCACAACGTATCAAGAGAAAAGTACAACCCAGAGCTCTGATTGTCAGCAAATGGTTTCAGTACCGTCTGCCCCTAACCTAGTCTGTTGGGGTTTTAACTCTGAGGAAACGCACTCCACGCTTTCTGAAGGGAGCCACAAGAACTGTTCAAAGCTAGCAAAGGCACCTGCCACTTTCCCTGAAGAGTATTTGCTTTTAATTACCTTAATTTGTTTCCTCAATTTTTTGTTCCTTTTCCCCACAGATAGGATCTCTATAACTGGATTTCCAAAGACTACCACATCGTGGCCTTACTGGAGCATCATATTCTTCTAAAAGGAAAACCAAGCTGCACTGCTAAGACTAATAAATATTTTTCTTTTAATTGCTCTTATCCAATGACAGAAACTCTTTTTGACACACTCCCTCAGTCTCTTAGAATTTAGCATATTAGTTTTATTTGTTTCAGGATTGTTATACTGATCTAGTAAATAATAATGTCCTGAATATAGGTAATAATGTCCTGAACAACTAAATGTTAACATAAATTGACAAACAGCAGAACTCATCTCACTCTCTTTTTTCCAGACATCACAGGAAATAATTACATAATCTATTTCTCTCTGTATACTTGCAAGCTTAATTTTATTTGCTTATTATATTGTAGCTTATGCTAAATTCTGTTACTTCTTCCCTCAGAGAACATCTAAACTCTCGCTTCTTTTCTGTTCTAATTAAACTCTTAGTTATATGTTAGTTCACATAATATTTTTTTTTCTTCTGGCATCTTAGACTTTTTTTTTGTCAGTTTATGCAAACTTTCATTTAAAAATGTGGCTTTCTTTAGAGCTTATTCCTGACATCTCCACCCTTTCTAAGAGGCTCCAGAATAACAGAGTTTCAGTTCAATGAGAAACACATTTGATACAGATTTTTTGCTTATTTTGTAGAGGTCACCACACTCCTGACACATAAACAACTGCAGTAGAGGTGGAACTGGGCACTAATGGCAGAAAAAGGAAATTCCCCTCCCACAAAGAAAGCACTGGTGAAGACCCAAATGAGTTCTAAAATCTAGAGAGTAAGAGAAAGGAAAAATACATGAGGCAAAATTAAGAAGGAAATATTGAAGAATCAGGAACTGCAAGAAATCATGTCAAATCATGTAACTGCAGAAGTAAAATCTGAAGTTGTAGTGCAGCTGACACAGCCAAACAGATGTACAGAGGAACACATTATTACCAATAGAAACTCTGGGATAATGACCAGATGATGTTCTGTAGATACTCAGAGCAAAGGAATGCCTACCATAATACAGAAACAAAGTGCAACTTTTGTATGATTCTGTGGAAAAGTATAATGTCATCCATCAGTAACGAGGACTTGAAGAAACTGTGTAAATAGAGTGGTCTGATTAATCAAAGAGAAATGCAGTTCACAGAGCAAGATGTATAGAGCCTGAGAAAACTAGAAATCATCAGGAGGAGGTGTTATCTACACTAATTGATAAAAGAATGAAACAAACTTACATCCTGAGATCAGAATACATTTACAAGAAATACAGAGGGAAAAAGTAGAACCAAACAGACATCCTCTGACTGTGCCTGTAAGAATGAAGCAGGCAGTGAAGCTGATGCTAGAGTATTAATACCTAATGCTGGTTTGTCCTGTATAAACATGAATCTCCTTATTTGAATCATAAGAGAACAGCTGTCAAGCAAATTGAAGCAAAAGAGGTTTCCCTGAAGCTCAGAGAAAATGTCAGAGAAGTGTGCAGAAGCAAAGAACTATCTAATTGTGAGCATCATTATAAAGATTATTGCTTATAACAAAATAAAGACCTGCATGTGTAACTGGCATGAGAAAATATAATAGCTTGTCATGTACTATTGGATGATGAGAGTGAAACAGTAATGAAAACAATCGGTGGTGATTTTTAATACAGTCAAACAGAAAAGTATGTATTGTATCCAAATACAGTAGTAAAATAGAGACAAGAGTGCAGAGTGGAACTTGCAATATAAACCGTCCAGACTCTGTCCTTTACTACAGCTCCTGGCTGCATAACTGGTTGTCTCCAAAGCTAAGACACTCAAGGAAGTGACTGAAAAGGGGACACCTATTCTATGTGTGTTTTGTCTGGATAACCTGAGTGAATAAACCAAGAATGAATGAGACCAAGATTAAAGAGAAGAAATGCTAGAGAAAAATAGTATTTGTCCAAACCATTTAGAAGTGAAATTTGGATTAAACAAGCATGTGTGCATTTTTCAAGACTAAAAGGCACTGCATAAATTTCCCAGAGGTAAAATTTAAGGGCAAGAATACCCTCTGGTTACAATATAAAATTCAGTACTATTGATGGCTTCTAGGTATTACAAATTCTTCAGGAGGAAAAAAGTTGGCATCTTAACAAGGAAATGAAGAAATACTCCTTTGGAAGATTTAGCAAATATATTGGAAAAAATTATCTCAATACATATATTACAAATATGGCAAAGCAATATATGCTACCCAGGCATTCAGTATTCTATTGCTATTGCAGAATGAAAAAAAAAATATTTCTAAGGACCTAAATAAAACTAGAAGAAACTAGTTCTATGAAAAAGCTTTACTCTGATAGGAGGGATAAGGGAGAAGAACTGAGAACAATCCAAGGTGTAGATTATAGTTGTAGATCCACGGTGTAAATTATGAAATTTATTTAATTACCAATTAAATGTTATCAATTATTATACTTGCAACATTTCCTTTTATTTGCTATTTTTTAATATTTATTTGATATTAAATAATAATGTAACACTAGAAAATGAACTCCATTCCAAATCAAATTCTACAAATAAATTATTTATACACCATCGCTGGGAATCACTCAATAAACAGATGACAAAAAAAGAGAGACACAAGCAAGGATGGATGGAAAAATAACTATATAGAGAAAACCGTTAGGAAACCTCACAAAAAGAGTTGCAGATTGTAAGTAGCTTGCCAAGAGGGGAATGAAAAGAGAAGCTCTGAGTTGAATTAGACAGTACAAAAGAGGCTATTTATACAAGACATACCAAATCTGAGATAACAGAGAACAGAAGCCAGGAAATTTGCCAGGGTCTCAAGACTATTGGTTGTAACCTAAGTGGACATTCTAAGTTGGCCAGAGAAGAAAATAAAGATTATAGCAAGTTGCAATATGGCACACAGGGCACTCTACAAGCTTTAAGTGCAATCAGGGAAAAAAAAGTACTATCAGGGAAAATCAGAACGGTAAATAATAAAATCATGGAAATCAGGATGTTTCAACAGTTATGTTCATGAAACACACAGCAAGACACGAGATACTACTTACAAACTGATGCAAGAGTGCTTTATGCTGGATTTTTCCATTTAATGAGACTGTTAATCAAAAATGCAAGAAAAGATTGACATATATATCTGTTATGGCCCAAACTCAAAAAAATCTGGGCCATGAAAAGGTCAGTGATAAAATTCATTATTCATAATGGTGGTATCATAATCAGAGAAGGTAAACAGAAAGTTGTAACTACTATAAGATCACTAACCCTTCAGAAAGAGACACCAGTGTCCTTCTTTAAGCTACTATGGAGGGCAAGAACTTTCTGAAGTCTTTAATAGCTCTTCTGAGTTAAGGTGACCAATTAAGTGGACTGTGGCATTCGAAATATGTTTCTGATGTAGGAATATTTTATATTTATATTTAATATTTTATTATTTATATAATAATCAGACTTATAAAACACTATGCATAATTTTAAGAGCTTTTTAAAACATGTGCCTGTTAAATTTAAGCAGCACAATAAAACTCATAAAACATGTACATACATACATACATAAAACATCTGTATCTATAAAGCAGCATATACCTCATGAGGGTTATAATCTGGAGGTAACTTCTCTAGCATCTCATCAGCAAGTCGCTGCACCACTGCTTCTCGGGTTTCCCCTCCTCCAGTGCTGCTGTCTTTGGGCTGGATGCTCACTATTGTACTTAATGTCTCATTAGCCAGGTTAGTCTGGTAAGTTATATCTGCATTAGAGTGAAGTCCAAATACCTTAAAGCAAAAGTGAAAAAAATAGGAAAAAAATTTGCAATTGTCCTAAAATTATATCAATGCAAGAATGCATGAAAATGGATAAGCAAGGAAGAAAATCCTCAGCTCTATAAAACAAGAGACAAGAATAGGTCAGTGGAAGTACACCCATTTAACTGGCCAAGGACAAAGCCCAGATTACACAAAAACACTAACGCAGGCTACATATACAATGTTTTCATTCATATGAGTGGTGTTTTTTTAAACCAATCTGATTATCTTCACATAACAGGTTTCGGATCATGCTGTAGAGTGCTATCAGGGGGTACAAACTAATTCCTTTCTACCAGTTCAGACTAGAGCTTGTTGGAAACATGATGTGAACACTGACCCCTCACCAATATCTCTGTCTCTACAGATCTATTACTGTTCTACCAGCTCAAATAAATGCCCCTAGTAATAAGACCAGCTACCATTTCAAACACTTTTTTTTTTTTTCCTCAGTCTCTTAGGCTTATAAGGCATGCAGCACAGTGAATAAAACACTGCCCATATTTGAAGTACCTAAAGATTTTGTGACTGGTGATATATTTAGGATATTTTATGGTTTAGCTATTTTTGGTTTAAGTTTCCCACTCCTTGCATCTGCTTCTTCCAAAATTGAATTATTTTATTTAAGACACAGCTAGCACAGAATTACTGCAAAGCTGCCCTTTGTGTGAATGACAACAGCTTTCTCAGAAACTTCCACTGAAATATCAGTAAGTCTATAATTGTCAGGTTGACAATTGCAACTCTTCTCCAGGAGGAATTGTACTGTGACTTATTTCACAAGCCCTCATTTAATTATATCTATTAACTTCGTCTTACAAACTTTGAACCACTGATCCAACAATGAGGAAGGCTTGCCCTCAAACTGGGCACCAAAGCAAAGCAATCTTCTGTTTCTCATTTTTCATGTTTTCATATTTTACATTAGAATTGGCATATTATAAGAAGAGACTTCTAGTAACCAATATTTACATAGTCTGAGGACAGAATTAAAAGGGCCACATGTAATATTGTTATGCTTGAAAATCTAGAAACTCAGAGACAAGGGATATAAGTGACTGCATCTGTCTCAAGACAGCAAAGCTACACTGATTTACACCAGCTGTGAATCTGATCCATACAACAGAACAAAGAGCACAGTACAGACCTAATACTGAGTGTGAGAGAATTGTGACTGTAATATCATGGAATTAGATTCCAAGTAGGATTTAACATGTTTTAGACATAATGGTTTACTCAACCTGAATATTTAGAGCTGTAAAAAGTACAAATGACAATGCCTTTTATTACAGTCATATTCTGTATGGAATGAAATACACATTTGAAGATACCTATTTTCTGATTTTGTTTTTGCACAATAAGGATTTGTTTCTTTTTGCTCTAGCGGATTTTGTGGCAATGCCCAAGTTAGAAACATGAAAAAAATCTGCTATTGTGAATGTGAATTGTAGTGCTCGTCCAAGGGCTAATTTCAAAATCAGTGCGATATTAGCAAGGACAGGGATGATACATGGGAGACAACTCTGATCCTATGTTTTTATGGAAGTGATGTATGAAGGAATAAGAACAAAGAAACCTGAGTAGTAAAGTAGTGGCTGGACCAGTATCCTGGATGTCCTGTATATTAATCAAGGAGTCCAATCCCTCATTCTTTTTTATTCAAAATCTCTGGGAATTTTGATTAAAAAGAGGATGTTTGATGCTGTCTTTCAGGTTTTTTTTAGCCTGATAAATCCTCAAAACCAATTGCTAAAGCTCTATACCCCTCTGAAATCAAAGTAATTTTCAAAGGGATTGCTGAGTTCAATAGCCCTCTTCAGAAGTCAGTGTTTATTCTGATCAGAGGTTGAAATTTCATCAAAAGAGAAAGGATACAGCAATCAGACTTATTCATTCTTTCTTTCTTAACCAAAAATGGAAAGGGGAGGAAACAAAGATACAGTGTTTTGACTAGCACAATATTCTTTGTGGAACAAAGAAGACTGGGAGATTAAAAGGTTAAAGGTTTCCATGAGCAATTTTGACAGATTTTGGAATGACAGAAGAAAGTCATAGCTTTCTTCCTAACCTGTGAAAATGTGAAGGAGAAAAAGATGTTTGCATTCCTGGACTTGATCCTATTTACATAAAAGTCAAAGGTAAAATTCCCCTACATCGAACCATACTTAGAGATTTTTTACAGGCATCAAAATACTATAAAAATACTTTGCAACATTTTGAGATACGTTCCCAAGTGCTTAGAGGAGCAGATCCATGAAAGTAGCACCAGAAATCTGAGAGAGTCAAGGTTCACACACTGATAAGAACCACTTCATTACCTGGGCTCAGATGGATCCCACTGGTGCATTATCATGGCTGCATTTACCCTCACTTGGAAAAGGTGCATCGCTGCCAGCAGAAATACCCTTGCATTCTGCTTTCACTATCTTCAGAGATTCAAAACTTTTCAAGTTTATTTTATGACCTTGGCATCTCACTTCCTCACACAGCACATTATCAGTAACAGAAAACCAAGTTTTCTGTTCAGTCCTGTCTATTTAATTTTAATAGATCTTACATCCAAAGACACTTATCAATTTAATAGCAATGAGACAGAAATCCAGGGCATTCACTTCTCTTTCAATTTTAACTAACTTCATCATGTGTGCCTGTTTAGAGGGAGCAGAAATTTGCAGTCCTCCAATTAATGTGAACACTGCAGTATACACACACTGGGTCATGTAACAGTGGTTGCAACAAGGAGCCACCCTGCACCCTACCCCATCAAAATGAGACCATATAGATTTTTAACATTTTCATTGTTTCTCAGTTCTCAATCAAAATCACAAAACAGTTTAGTTCAGAAGGGACCTCTGAGGGTCATCTAATCCAAACCACCTGCTCAGGCCTGGTCAGCTAGAGGCAGACTGTCCAGCTCAGTGTCCAGTTGGGATTTTAATATCTACAAAGATTGACACTCCACAAACTTTCAGAGCAACCTCTTCCAGTGTTTGACCAACTTCACTGCAAAAAAGTGTTTTCTTGTTGTCAGATGGAGTTTCCGGTTTAATTTATGCCCAGTGTCTCTTGTCCTTTCGCTGGGTACCATCAAAAAGACTCTGACTCCATGTTTACGCCCTCCCAACAGGCATTTATACACATGGATAAGATCTTGCCTGACTCTCCTCTTCTCCAGGCTAAAGAGTCCCAGATCTCTCAGCCTTTCCTCATGACAGATGTTCTAATCCCTTAATCAACTTCATGGCCCTGCTCTGGACTCACTCCAGTAAATTGATATTTTTCTTGTACTTTCTTGCCCTGAACTGGGCACAGTACTTTAGATATAGTCTCACCAGTCCTCAACAGAGTGGAAGGATCACCTCCCTCAATCTGTTGGATCACCTCCCTCTTCCTAATGCAACCTAGGATACGGTGGGCCTCTTGAGGGTGCATTATTGGTTCATGGTCAGCTAGTTTTCTACCACGACAATCAGTGATGGAATTTGCATTCCCCCTTGTCAGATTTCATGAGATTCCCCGCTGCCCAGTTCTACATCCTGTTTGGATCTCTCTGGATAGCAGCAAAACCATCTGGTCTATCAGCCACACCTTTGTATCTCCTATGAACTTGTTGAAAGTGTACTCTGCCCTATCATCCAGGTCATTAACAAAGATGTTAAAGAGTATTGACCCCACTATTGACCCCTGGCATGCCAGCACTAGTGACCTGGCTCCAACTTGACTTTGTGCCACTGATCACAACCATCTGGAGTTGGTTATGTAGCCAGTTTTCAAATCACCTCACAGCACACTTATCTAACACATATGTTGTCAGTTTTTCTATAAAGATGTTATGGGAGGTAACATCAAAGGCCTTACTAAAGCTGAGATAAAAAATATCTACTGCTCTCCCCTCATGCACCAAGGTGGTGGTAGAAGGTGGTAGAAGGCTAGCATTGGTTAAGCATAATTTCTTCACAAATCCATGCTGGCTACTCTCAATCACTTGCTTGTCCTTTCTATGTTTGCAAATGGTTTGCCAGAGGATTTTTTTCCAGCACCTTCCCAGGGACTGAGGTGAAGCTGACCAGCCTTTAGTTCCCCAGATCTTTCTTCCTTTCTCAAAGACTGGAGTGATATTTGCTATCTTCCTTTTTTTTTAGGAACCTCTTTCAATCACCATGACCATTTAAAAGTCATCAGGAGCGACCTGACAATGTCATCAGCCTGCTATATCATCTTCCCACCAGAGTATTAGGGTCGTTAAAGTCTTCCATGAGGAAGAGGGCCTGTGAATGTGAAACTTCTTCCAATTGTTTGAAGAAGGCCTCATCTACCCCTTCCTGGTCAGCAGATCTACGCTAGATACCCACTTGATGGTCTGTGTGCTAATCTTGTCCTATACATTCACAGCTCTGGAAAATATACCTGATTAACATTTATCTGACAAAAGCTCCCTTTAATATATTGAAATATTTTACCTCAGGTGTATCAATCACTGGCAATTGCTCTATGTACTGGAGATAGTCTTCAACTGTTTTCCCTTTTGGAATAACATAGTCTTTGTAGAAACAAAATTTTTCACTAAACATATGCTCTCCAAACCACACTCTTGCATATGTGTTCAGCAATGCTTTGTCAAGGTCATCAGTTACACGGCCACCGTACTGTACTTCTCCAAGCATATAGCGAACACAGCTCCAGTTCACTCCACGTTTAATGTCCATATCATCCAAATGATTCTGAACAAATTGCACACTAGCTGCGAAGTCTGCCTGATTAAATTCATAAGGAATATTCCAGCCCAATGGACCAAACTTTCGTCTTTCCTGTAAAACAGATAGAGTTAAAGGTAAAAGGCTGATTGATAGTAATTGCGAAGAAAACATTAAGTGCAGAAAAATACATGAAATATGCTAAGAATGCAGTAGTCCAGCTGGGGCTATATTTCACTAACTTTGAAAAAATTATTCTTCTCTTAACACACATAACTTGATGCACATAACCAAATGCTTGATTGATTATCTAGTATTTATATATCTCTTCATATATCATCATCAGTACAGATATGAACAAAGAATAGGAATGTTAACACTTTAACAAAGAAAAAAAAAAAATCCTCTTTTTTAAGTGCAGCAAATCTGTGAGTCTAGAACTATAGTTTCTGAATTTCAAAAATGAAGCTACCATTTCAGTAACTGATGTCCAAACTCATCAGCCATGATGGTTGTTTGTGGTCCTCCTATGGACTAAGTATATTCATGCCTCTGATGTCTCTGCATGGTGCAGATGTAAGTAGCAAAAGTGGCTTCTTACTGAATCATTTACAGATGCAGCTGGCAGTATGTGGTTGTTTGGGCAATATCTGGTATTTAAACATTCCTAATTTCCACCAAAAAAGAAGCGATGGGCCTAAGACAAACATACCACAGGCTTCCATGGGACCACAATGTATCAGTGCATAGATGCCACAGAATTAAATTAACTAGGCACTAAATATAAACTAAGGATACCGCAAAATCTATCAATAGAATGATGAAACGTTGTGGTTAATCCATAAAGCACTTTCTTTAATGGAACTCCTGAAAGGCAAGACCCAAAATCATCTTCCACCTTCATTTCCTGCTACAGATTTCAGTGCAGTAAGGATTTATATTCACCCTCTTAGCCCTTCTCATTGTGAAAGCAGCAATTTTAAGACTATGGTTTTCCAACCCAAGCTGTAAATTTCTTTAATGTACTTTTATGATTTAAAATATTAGTAAAAAAACAGTTAGTTGAAAGACAGATCACACACCCATGCCCAAAGACTTTAACAGAAGAGTATACTAGTTGATCCTTGGTTGGCTGTCCTTTTTTCCTCTGAAATACCATCCCTGTTGGAGGTACAAGATGCACACTAACAGAGTTCTAAGTTGTAAGACAGTAATAGAGGTGGGTTTTTTTCCTTTCTTATTTTATATGTATTAACATGGGATTTCCATTTAGACATGTTTTTTATTTAATAACATGGTGCATTAATAAATGAAACATGGCTTTATGACAGAAGGAAAAAAATGTATTTTTAAACCTGAACAGTTGTGTGAAGAAATGCTACAGCATATAGCAATGGTTTCCACTGCGGCATGTTGCTCACTTCTAGGTGATCCTGAGTAACAGCGGAATATGTTCGTTTTAAGCCAGCTTTCACACCTAGAAAATAAGTATAAAAATGGAATGTATGAGCAAAAAAAGTATAGAACCCATAAGTCCAACTTCTGTTAAGCAGAATTCTCTATTCCAATTTACAGTATCATCTTATTTATAGCTTCAAATAATCTCTTTGAATCCATTATCTGTTCAGCTGGTCATAGCAGGCAAACTTCAATTAAATTTTGTTTCAGGTAGATGACATGCCAAATTAAGTTCAGGAGTCTGGAAGGAATTACAATTAAGCAATCATATTCTAAATGTTTCCAACAACAACTGAAATATAACTATTCAGCAGCTATATGGCAATCAAAAACACACCTAACATCATATGAAATATAGCACTGAATATCCAAGAGTTTGTGTTTTGATATTTACATATAGAATGAGATTTTAGTTCCATCAAAGACAATTTTATTTAGATTTCATTCCTATAACAATCTCAAAATTCTGTATGCAACTTCTTTAACTGGCATATAGGCACCAAGTTGATGAGATGAGAACCTAAATTTATAGTGGAAATAGTAATACGTGGGGAGGTTTGTTTGAGCACTGACATTTCATATCCCAGGAAGAGCTTTAGGCAGGTGACACTGAATCAATCTCAGCTTCCATGGAATACACAAATTCCACTACTCCCAGATGCTTTCAGGCAGTGCTACTCAACTCAACATTGAGCATGAGTTACTGACCACAGGCCACTCTTATGATATCTTCCACCTAATCAGCTTAACACAAGTCTAAAGAGACAGATTTCAAGTGAATAGACTGTCCAAGTCAACATACTTCCTATGACACAATAAAAGCCCTTTTGGTTCTTTTCTACTTCACAAAGATTCTGTAGAACAATACTCAAACAGATAGCTTTTCAAATTTTTATAAGATTATCATAAGAGAGTCCCAAAATCAAGAGAAAATAATAAAACATCATGTTACCAGTGTGGCAGGACAGTATCAGAAAAATAAAACTGTTTATATTTCATCCTGACTTAAATTGCTACACCAGGCTTATTTCTATTACTAAATGCAAGTTGTAAATTTGCTATAACTTGACTTATAAAATAGCCTCTTGGAGCTATAGAGTGTTATCATTTGAATGATATGGAGGGGTCACAGTACAATAAAAAGATACTGAGCACTGAATTAAAAAGGTGGGAGGAGAAGAGAAAGGAGTAAGAAATTTTTAACAGCAGCCTAACTGTTCTTGAGAGTGGAATATATACACTGAAACAGGATGCCTTTCACAAGATCAGACATTTTGCAGACATCTTATTAATGTTCAAAGAAAGATGAATACTGAAATAAGAGATTTAACTGACTGTAGCATTAAATATAACCTTGGATAAAAGTTATCTGCTACCACTGACTTCATTAACTGAAATCAGTGGCAATACATAATATAAATGCAGGGCAAGTTCATAATGAAGGTCTTTACGCAGTTAGTTAAAGATGCGAGAGTTAAAAGAAAATAAGTCTCAGGCTTGAGGATTTCTTTCTGCCATAGTCCAAAATACAAAGTAACCTTCTCTCATCATACATAACCTGTAGATATAAGGCAGGGAAGTAAGCTGCTTCTATAAACATATAAAGGACGTCTGAAGGTAGCAATGTAGTTTAGGTAAGAGAGAAACATTCAACAGCAGGAGAGCCACAAGTTAAACACTACTTAGAAAAGCTGGATGTTTTCATATCACACAGAATATTTGAGGTTGAAAGGGACCTCTGGATCTTGGTCACCTTGCACAATACCCCTTCTCAAATCAGGGGCAACTAGAGCTGATTGCTCAGTGCCTTGTCCATGTGGGTTTGGAGGATGGAGTCTGCAAACTCACTGAACAAGCTGTTCCAGTATTTGGCCACCCTCACAGTGGGTTGTTTTTTCTGATGCTGGATTGAAATTTCCTGGATTTCCACTTGTGTCCCATCCCCTCTCTTTCTGTCACATGATACCACTGAGAAAAGTTCTGCTGCTTTGATCACTCCGATCACATATGCATTGACAAGATACCCCTTCTCTCTTCAGGGTTAAACAATTATAGCACTCTCAGTCTGTCCTTGTATGTCATGTTCTCCAATCTCTTTAGCGTCTTTGTGGCCTCTCGCTGGACTCATTCTGTCCATGTCTTTCTTGTACTGGGGAGGTCACACCTGGACACTGCTTCAAATGTGCTCTCACCGCAGCTAAGTAGAGGAGAATGACCTCCTTCAGCCTGCTGGAAATGATCTTCCTAATGCATTTGAGGGTGTTGCAAGCCATCTTTGCTCCAAGGCCATACTGCTGTCTCATGTTCCACTTGATTTTCATCAGAAACCCTAGATCCCTTTCTGCAAAGATGCTTTACAGCTGGTCAGCCCCCTCATGTATGGGCGAATGAGCTGCTTTCTCCCCAGGGGGAGGACTTGGCATTTCCCTATGGCAAAATTCAGCAGATTCCTGTCAGACCATTTCTCCAGTCTGTGAAACTCCCACTGAACAACATGGCCTTTTTCTGTATCAGCTCATTCTTCTCACTTTGATTATCTATACTAACTATAAACTTGCTGAGGGTCCCATCATCCAGGTCATTAGTGAAAATTTTAAACAGTGCTGGACCAAGTATTTACCCCTGGGGTACATCACTGGTGACCCCTGGATTTGTGCAGCTGACCACAACCCTCTGAGCCTGGGAGTTCACACAATTTTCAGTCCACCTCACTGTCCAATTCTTTAATGCCTACTTCATCAATATGTCTATAAGGATGTATAAGGGAGCTGTGTCAAAAGCCTTCTTCAAATCAAGGTAGACAACATGGTTTCCCCTTATCCACTAAACCCATCATCTTATTGTAGAAGGCTAGCAGGTTGGTTTCCTAGGCCTAAAGAATAATCAGTAAACAATGTCTTAAGATATCCCAGCAGCCAGAAAAAAAAAAAGCTAAGTACATCAGGGACAAATATTTTTCAATATCTTTGCCAGTTGCTTGGATAAAAAGACAAAAGGCAACCTCAGCAAATTTGCAGACAATACTAAATTAGGGACTGTGGCTGACATACTAAATGGCAGAGCATCAGTCCAGAGGGATCTTGCAAGAGACTAAGACCTGGCCAACAAAAACCTGCAAGAAGTTCAACAAGGAGAAGTGCAAAGTTCTGTGCCTACAGCATAATAATCCCATGTGTTTGTACAAGATGAGATCTGCTAGCTGAGGTCTATTGGTAAGCACTTCACAGTTATCGCAGATGCCAGGTTGACTATAAGACACAATGACATTCTTCTACCAAATAAAGCAATCCAGATAGTGGACTGTCTTAGAAGAAGCACAGCCAGCAGATTGAAGGAAGCTTTTTTCACTTTCCACTTCGCACTGATCAGGCTTCCCCTCAGATGTATTGTCCACATTTGGCACACAAGGGAGGTGTGGAAACAGAGAATGGGGCAATAAAGATGACCTACAAAGACAGAACAAGAAGGCTGAATTTGTTTAGTCTGTTGAAGAGAAGGCAAAAGCAAAAGGTATGCAAAAAGGTATGCAAAAGCCATCTTAAACTGTGAATACTAAAAGGCAGCAGATAATTGTGGGCATGTACAAGGGATGGTGACTGTCCAAAACTGAAATTTTGAACTCTCAAGGACAAATGTGCTATTTGCTAGCTGCAGATGATATAGGCTACAAAAAGTGAAGCATCCTGAATCCTCCAAGTTATACAGAAACATGAGTCAGAACTGCCAATCAGGACGCTGATCACACATTGTGCTTCTGCACACAGACTACATAGGTTAGGAAAACTGGGGGACTTAGGCCCCAAAAGTATGAGATGAACATCCTAGCTTGAGGAAACATCCTGGAAGCAGGGAAAGTCCTGGAGGTAGGGGAGCTGTGCAGAGGCAAATATCAGGGGATGCCCAGGGACCTAGGCCAGAAATGTCCAAGACTGGTAGAAGCAAGTATCTGCACAGCATGAAACCAGCATGACTTTTTGCTTGACCTTCCTGGGCCAGCAGCAATCTCTCCAATGGGAAAGGAAGCCAAGATGAAATGAATGTAATATAGGAGGCTGGGAGTATGAGAGAGTGAGTATGTAGAATAAGCAAGTAGCATAAAAATCCAAATCTTAAGTAAACCCTAGTATTCAGATCCACTATGTGTTGTTTTAACTCTCTTGTCTGTGACAGAAGCTAAGCAGTGATTCAGTAGCAGCTCACAAATACTTGAAGGACAGTTACAAAGATCCTGAGGTCAGTCTCCCGTCAGCAGTGCCAAATGACATAAGAGGAAGCAACAGCCACAGCTACATACTGCAGCTTGGGAGGTTGAGATTAGGTATTCAGAAGAGTCCTTCCTTTTCCTTATCCAGTAGAGCACAGGATCAGTCCCCCTCTGCATCCTTGTGTGGGGTCAACAGGAGAGAAACAAAAGAGTGAGCTTAAGAAAGGACCACTGACTGCCGTTATCCACAGGTTCTACACAAACAACAAAATCACCATCAATTTCTGTTACAAAACCAAACAATATCCTTTTTCTCCCCCAAAAAATCATCCTTTACACATTGCAAGATTGACTTACACTGCTATTTTTAGCTAATGAAACAACAGAGAATAAAAACTAAACACTGCACAGAGTATAGTGATACAGAGGGTGTGGGGGGAAAATCAACCCTAAAACTATAGAAAAGCATGATTTCCTACCTTGAGGGGGTTCATTAGTAAATTTGATAGAGGACTGTAAAAGATTAATAGGAAACTCTGGATGAGCCTCTGTAGTGATCCAGGTCCTGAAATCTTCACTCATATATTCTGTTGTTGTAATGGTGTCCATTAACTCACTAAGAAACTCCAAGCCAAGGTGGCAGTTCTGTAGAAGGAGCCATCCTCCATCTTGCATGCACTGATTTAAGAGGCGCCTTGCGTGGACTTCTTGGCCCTGACCCATTGAAACGGCATGACATGGAATGTTCTGAAAGGAAAAAAGAGTTTCTTTTATGTATATATATATATATATTTTTAGAATTATTATACACATGATGTATTGCTTCTGTAGGTCCATGTGTAGTGACATTGTTCCACAAAAAGAAAATTGCTAATATCACTGGAGACTGATTATATTAAAACAGAGTAAAGAAAAAAAACAAACCCCCCCCCAATCTGCTCTTATCTTTTACCTGCTGAAAGAAAACTACATGCACTGGACATAATCTTTATTTGCAGGTTGGACAAAATCTATGGGATAAGGCAACAGGAACATTTTCCCTTCCTTTTCCCCATTTTCTGAAATAAAGCAGGACAGAGACACACCAACATAACTGCCTGACTAATCTTTTTCCTATGACGTGGACTACCTTGAGATGGGCAGATATTAAATCTTGACATAATAATTAATGCACAGAGTAAAGCCTACAATTTTGGTGTCTTTTTACTGTCTGAACATATTTATTTCATTTAACAGAGAACTGTCAAGGAAGCAGGCAGGACAGGAAAAATTGGTTCACATTAAGTCATCCTTCAGCAAACAGCCTGTATTGTTAATTGGCAGTTGTGGAGCCAGTGATTCCAGTTTGGTGATCTGCTAGTTCTAGTTACTTTTCTAGCTGTTAGTTTTGTGGATTCAGAAGAGACAAAGCGCATAAATGCAAACACAGGAATTCTGGAAATGTATGGAGTCTTTCCTCCAGAGGCCATGGGAGAAGAATGCCAGCAGTTCAGAAAGGGAGAAGATGATACAAGCTCTTACAAGCTGACTAGGTTGTTATCAGGACTATACAAGTCTAGTACAAGTAAGTATAGTACAGGCTGACCCCCTCTTCCTTATTGTTCTTACTACCCTTGTTCTTGCTAAATTTTGCTAAACAAGTAGTTCCCTAACTTAGGTTGGTTCTCTGAATCCTACCAGGAAAAATACGAATTATCAAACCCTGAATTATCAAGTTGAGCGTATTATTCTATATGCATTCTGAGGGCAAGGGAATTGATGAAAATACAATTTCATGATGGTTTCATGTTCAGGACATATAGCTGAGTATCCCTCATGCTGTGAGCAATGAGCTGCATAAAGACCTATCAATCTGGACCTGTCTTCAGCTGGCTGAGAGCTACAAAGGTTAATCTTAAATTTTCCTGCCACTGGGACCTTATCACTGTGAAACAAAAAAGAAGGAAGTCATCTAGTCCTAAACAGCATGGACGAGGCTGCCCTACTTCTACAGGAGAAAAAGGTTAAGTGTATGGACACAAGCTGTGCTGGGTCATTTGGCCTTAGGGTCACAGGACAGGCCCTGACCTGATTTTACTGAACAGTATAAATCCAGCTGCTGTATATGATCCTCCACATCCTCGCAAAAGATTTAAGAAGAGAATGCTCAAGATAGGAAAGCAGTTAAATCCTGCTCTCAGGTCAGTAAAACCTGAAATTGTAGCTAAAAGAAGCAAAGCTAAATAGCCTGTGAAGTTGGCTATGTGCTGGAGGAGTAAAAACTTTACTATTTCTAAGATGTATCTGAGTACAGCCAGTGCTTCCATAAGTCAAAGACTATGACTACCCCTGCAGAGTGCATAAATATTCAGCTGGTACATTACTCCCTAACAAAGCATCTGCTCATAATTTGCTCTTCTCAGCAATGTTACTTCTCAAATGTACAATCATTAAAGGTTATAAAAACATCAAGGCAAGGAAAAAATATTTTCCACTATGGATTATCCTCATTTTACTCCTTCTGAAAGAATTCTATCAAAATGTCTGCATACAGAATGTTTCAATAGTGAGTCATACCAATAAATATATCTGTGTCATCTTAATACATTGCTATCCAGATGAAAATAATACCATTTCAGTAACTACAGTGGCCCTGACAGTTCTCTTGAAGGCTCTGTGCATCATTCCTTGAAAGAAGAAACTATCTCTACAATAATAAAAGTATCTGGTTTTAATGAAATCAAAGTGATAGGCATAATGAACTTAATTTTAATTCAGAAAGCTAAATTTTCACTCTATCTCCAAGTGAAAGTAAAGGGGGCAGCAATTCAACTAGTTTTAAGACAGAGCTTGCTTGGTTTATAAACAAGGTTATATAGCTCAGTAGTCACAGATACTGTTTCCATTTCTTTGGGAGAAGGACACCTGAACAACTAAATTTTAGAGTGAAAAATAAATTCTGGTCACAAATTTGAACATTTCTAACTGCAGATATTTATTTATATTATTAATATCATACTTAGAGGTACCATCAGTACTGACAATCCATTTTAAGACCACAAATCCTGCCTGCAAAAGAGAAATCACCGAAAAATAGACTCAGCATATCTTTTGGAAGTTTTCTATCACTAAAGAAAAAAAAGAACAATAACTAAGATACTTTGAAGGTGTAGAATCGCATATATACCAAGGTCAGATCCTTTGTGAGGCTAACCTATGTTAATTCAAAGGTTTATTCTGGAAAAAAAAAAAAAAAAAGTAGAGAAAGCCCAGAGAAAGAGAGGAACAAAGTACAATTTGTTGACAAAATAGGAAAATAAGCACAAAGTCCTCTTGCAAATGTTTCTGAAAATGTAAATAATTTCTGGATACAGTTTTCAAAAGCTAGAGAACTACTGAAGTGCTCCTTCAGTCCCACAGTGTTAATATACGTTTTTACTTAAGAAAAGATCTGTGTTTGTAGTTTGATTTACAGAATTTGAATGGCTTTTGTAAATTTGAAAGGTTTTGATTTGCTGTGTGGTAAGATCTTTACTTCAAGAGCTTTGACAAGAACTTTACAGTTAAACATTACAGTAAACTTTCCAATTACAGTTGACATTACAGCTGAACTTAGGTTATGACAGTCTAGCTGATGTTGCCTTGTTCATAACCATGTATGAATAAACAAGGCAATCCCTTTAGCTCTTTTGCAACCTTACTTTCTATACGTTTCCTTAAAGCATTAAAACATACTAAAACTGCCCACTGCAATATACTTTCAGAATGACAGTAAAAACTGCTCTAACAGTCACATTTACCTACGAGCACTTCCCCAGACAGGCTAAGGTCTTGCTTAAGATTTGACAGAATGGAAGAGTATTTTGTTCCACTCCTTGCAAGTGACTCTAAGTGACCAGCTGACTTCAAGCAACTCTATTAGGTTAGTGTCCTTCATCCCCGTACATGGCCAATGGGATACTCAACTCCTTGATGCAAGTCAGAGTTAAGTTTCAATCGTGTGCTCTGAATTGCCTTCAAAGGAGCCACTCTTTCTAGATTACAGAAACTAACTCCTACTGGAGACAGGGTAAGTACCTATCTAGGAGTCCACTTCACAGGACACATGTTAAAGAGATGAATCAGTGAATGAAAACATCATCACAAAACTGATACTCCATTTGTATTCATACCATGGGCCATGAGAACAGCAATCCAATCACAACCACCTAATGTGTTTACTTGGACTTGAAAAGGGACTAAAAAATTTGCCCATTTGTAGTCTATAAGTATTCTTGCAGTTAATTTCAAATCTTCTGCAAAGTCAAAATGTCTCTCATATCTTAGGAAAAGGCAATAGAATATTTTGTGAATAGGAATAAAATTGTCGTTCCAACTCATTTCTTCTAATAAACCTAAAAATCTCACTCACAACTGCTGTCCTTTACTCTCCCTATGTCTGTGTATTGGCTGGTTATCTGGTTGCACAGTTTTTGAGGACAAGGATGACAACAACTTCAGATTTAAGATTCCTAAGTTTAAACAGTCAAGTGAGAGTGGGATCATAATTTAATTACTCTTTATCATGGTCAGACAAATAAAATAAGAGAGTCTTGATTTTCAAAGAGAGCAAGCATCTAAACTTTCTAAGTATTATGCTAAAGAGATTTGTAGGTGCTCCCCATTTTTGCATATAAGTCTTACTTAGTGCATATCAAAATCCTGCACCTCTAAATGAAGATGCATTCTAACAGCGAGGAAAATTTATGGATATCCACTGTGAATAACTTTCTTGGGAAAATTATACTTGCATCTATTAATACATTGTGAACCATAAAACATAAAGCACAGAGTGCCTTAAAGTGATGCTGTGATGTAAGAAACATTGAACATCTCCATCAAGTGAACTGATTGAATGGTAGGGTCTCTAAATTACTTTATCTTGTCACTATATTTATGATTTTTTTCAATATCTTCCTGTAATCAGCATTAATATCAGCTGCCACAGTGAATGCAACATAGTGCAAAACACAAGTATGGTTTTGTTCTTATAGCTAAGTACTTTCTCTAAGTAATGGACTATCATAGTCTGCTGGATAAAGACAGAGGGCTCATTGGAATCAAACTACTAGAAAAAGCAAGAATGTAACATATCCATTTCCTTGGTAAATGCATTTTGGCTACTGGCCCAAAACTAACTTCCAGAGAACACAGGTATGAATATAAATATAATCATTTGAACATCTATAAAATGTGGAAATACCATTTCCAGTTCAAAGGGATAGTTTAAAATGTTTTTATCAACTCTAGAAAACTCAGTTTAGGAGGCTACCTTAGATTTTGCAAGACGTTCTATATTTTCAGTAGGGTCAGACCCTGTTGATAAAAAACATGTCAAAGGCGTTCGACAGTCACTTTCTGTCCACATTGCTTCCATTTCAAGAATAAATCCTTCTGCATATTTCCCTCCAAGCGATTCTGCAATGTAGTGTCTAGCCTAAAAAAAAAAAACAAAACAAAAAAACAACCAAACCCCAACAAAGTTACCAGAAACATACACCTTTTTTTTTAAATTTTTAAAAAATTTATTTAGTATTAATCACTGATGTGGAATTTACCCATACCTACACTGGAGGGCAACAACTTTGTAAACTTTCATTTTCAACCTTGGTGTAATAAAAATTAGAGTCCACCGGAGGAAGCCTTTGAAATTCTCAGATAGAAAACTTCAAAGAAAGAAAAGAATCCTGCTCACACAACAGCCATCCTGTGAACATTGTTGCTAGAGGATGCTAAATGTTTTTTTAAGAACTAAAGAAATCCATGCAGAATAGATCCACTGTCGGCTCTGAGGACAGCCCAGGTATTGCCCTTAAATTACTGACTGCTAAAGCTTGGTGGATAGCCAAACAAAAGAGTTTTTCTATACCAGCCCCATTCTTAGCTCCTCTAAGCATGTATTGTTGACACTGTCTCTACAGCATAGCAGATTAGACAGATCTTTCATCTGACCCAGTTGCAATCTCCCATATATTTGTTGGAACTTCAAACAAATTCTCCTGTCCAGTGGTTATCCAATTCAAGTCTCTTATACTCAATATCTATTTCTACAACATAAATACAGCTTAGAATTTATCCTTAAAGTCAAACCTTTCCTATGCCTCTATTGTCCTCTTTTCACAGACATTTTCTAAAAGAACTTCTAAAGCTATCCTGGTGTATGAAATGCTTTTTTGACTGATACGATTTTCCAACTGTGTAAACTACTAGCACAGATTCTGAGGCATGTATTATGGAGAGAAACACCCAGCAACAAGGTAGACTGAGGAAGACATCAATTCCAGGAAAAATAACTCAATCATCCACTATTAAGTGTAACTTCTGTCCTAGCAAAGAGAGGTAAAATTTTGTAACACTTGCAGAAACACAGTAGGTAAAGAAGAGATAATGAAGATAGCAACAAAAAGGACACCCTTTCCTCAAAAAATTTTAAAAAAATGCAGGTTTTGAAAGCATTGTTCAGAGGCATTTTTTCTCAAAGATGGCTGTCCAAAACAATAAGAGTGCTGATAAATGAGCAGTAACTCATTTTGGTCTGTTTAAATTATAGCAGATGGAGATCCCATACTTGTCTCTTATGTATCAGCTGAAGAGAAGGAAAAGGATAGAAGGGGTCATGTTGAAAAAGAGGTCCATGAAAAAATGGTGTCCCCTAAATACAACACAGATGCTATCACAACATATGATATGTAAAGTTGAGGTATGCAGGTAATCAGAAGTACTACTTTCCAGTGTATCTAAAGAAAAAAAAAAAGAAAGAAAAAGTGAAAAGAGGATGCTCATAGGCTCATATGTCTCTTTTAGACCTGCATAAAGAAAAATCCAAATATGACAGACTGGAGAAACTGCCAGTCTGCTGCAGTTTCTTTTATGATACATGCCGTGATACAGTCTTAATTATTTCTTCCTCAGCATGGAGGGCAGGAAAACAGTTTATCTGCTATTTTAGTGCACCTGTCATCAAAGTGAACTGTTCTCTTTCCACTTCTGTGAATAAATAGGGACTTATCTTCTGATTCACCAGAAGAATGCAACTGCTTTACAAGTTTCATGACTCTACTTCAGAAGTACCACACAAAACAATAGTTTCTTAAAGCTCCAACACAATTTATTTCATGTTTTGCAATGACCTTTCTAGTTCATTGCAATTAGATAAATATTTCTTTCATAAGTTTTTATTATAAGGATTCCAATATCTGACTTTCAAAATAGCTCATGCTGCAACAAATATTACCATAAAAACAATTTCAGAGAACATAAGTTTGGAACTAGCATTTCTACAGGAGATGCCACACGGCATAAGCATTGTATGAAAGCATATCTTACTTGGGCAACAGTATGATCAGGGCACCAGCTACGAACAAGGAGCAGTTTACGGAATTGATCCAATAAGCTGTCATACCCATCTGGAATAATAGCTTTTTCAGGTGCTTCTTCATCAAACCAAGCTTTCCAAGACTTCTCATTCCTAACAACTTGCACCAGAAGTTGATTAAAAGGGTACAAGTTTGATAACTGCACAAGATTGAGCCATGTCATGTCAAGGATCCACTTTTTCGGTTTTGGTTCCACAGAATTCAGATCCAAACTGGCACCTCCTGCAAAGTGAAAAGCATTATAGAGGAAAACAACCATTAAATAAAAAAAAAATACAAGTAATAAAAAATATTTATTTCTATAATTTAGGGAGTAAAAGTCTTTGTAAACCAGGACATGAAGACCTACAATTTGCATTAGAAGAGCCATGTAACAAAGACGGATTGAGGAAGCAGTCTCAGTGTCTCTCAAAGTTCATATTCCAGTAATTTTTGTGCTGCTTTTTCTCCATTTGTAGAGCTAGAATAAAACTTCCCTACCTAAAAGGAAACTCAAGACTACTGAAGTCTTCAGACCAGATGTAGAAAGGACTTATGGTTATTCCAATCTTCTTTCACCTAGACTGCCAAATAAGAAAGCACGTGGTGCACTCATTTCCAGGACTGCACAACTTCGACACCCTCTCAGCTCAGGCACCACTCCAGCATCATGCACATTTGCACCTGCAACACAGCTGAGTCACAGCTGAACATAAACAGGTGTTTGCAAAGCAAGCTGAGATATTTGGATGCAAGTACCTGGCTGGATTTATCTTATCTCAGTACCTAATTGTACATATCTTGGAGACAGTGGGCTCTACCCCCATCAAAATTATACACTTTACTAAAACTCTAATTTGTCATTATGTCTTAGTATCGACATGCAGTGGTGGCATAATGCAATGGAAACCACGTATAACAATGTTTTACAACATGTAACAGATTTCCACTATTTTCATACTGACACTTAAATGTGGTACAGTGTCCTCATGCATTCACATGCCTGCTCACAAGTCATCTGACTGTGTCCAAGCTCACAGACATAGGTATGTGGCAGCACAAAGAGGCATACATTAGAAAACTATGTAGTCTCTTACAGAGTAATGGACTTTTTCCTCTGTTTTGCAATGTAAAACAGTTAAATATCCTCATCTAAGCATTATTTTGATAATGAATATGTTACTCTTTTTTTGAAAATTTGTATCTTAATTCCTTCTTGGGTTATATATGTTTTCATTCACCAGTTAAAAAACCTTAGATCCACTGGATACAACATGTTAGTGCCAGCACTACAAAATCTGAATTTGGCAGTTCACAGACATATGTAAATAAGGAACATTTTCAGATAAATTACCTTTGATCAGTGTCTCGAACTCAGTGTGTGAAATTTTCTTGGCCTGTAAGTCAATCTTCAATGCCAGAAGCAATGTGAACAGGAATCTGTGATTTTCATACAGCCCTCGAACTGTATATTTGAAGACTTCATAGGTGAGATGCTCAATTACATACACTACCCTTTTTGCTGTGATCTGAGATTTCTGAGATCTTTCCACCGATAGGTCAAAAATGCCAAGGAACTGTCTTAAGGATGTTTGGTACATGACATTAACCAAGCTCATTTCCACAATTAGGAAATAAAGGATGCTACCACGACCAGCAACAGGCCGATATTCTTCACGTGCAGTATTGATTTTCACCTCTGTCTCCGCTGCTATGTTTAATTTTTCACTGACCTTAAAATTAATTGAAAAAAACATGTAGATTAAGTCATGTCACTTGTGATTTATACTGCACAAGCAAAAAGAAAAGGTCTTGATTAAGATCACAATAGTATTTTTAGTCAAGTTTTTCTTCCCTCTGTCAGTGTTTCAACACAGACATTGTGTCTTCATGTGTTCAAACACCAAGCACAATGGGATTCGATTCAAATTTACACCTGCACAGTATGCTTGGAATATAAAGAAGTATTAAGGTAATAGTTTAATTTTGCAACATTTTATGAAGGAAAAAAAAAAAAAAAAAAAAAATGTTTCTACTATTTATTTGTTAAGAAGTCAGATGTTATATAGTGCCTCTGAATGGAAAAAAAAAAAAAACAGTCTGCAAATAATGTTTAAATTACAATTACAAAATGTATCTGCAATGGATTCAAAAGTCACCTCTTCTGCTGTTGTTTTAGTGATTCTTAGGACTTCTATCAGAGACTCATCTTCAACCAAAGAGCCTTCCGTACTGGTTAAACGGAAGAGTAGATTATCTTCAAGCTCCTGCATTTTCCTCTTGTTAGACGTCACTTCTTCCATCAGTTTGACTCTTTCTGCCTCCAGTTCCTGTATTCAAAATTTTTCCTTAGAATATTTAAGATTAATTCAAAGAAAGATTCCTTACAATGACACAGAAAACATATGAATTGATGCATGATAGATTGGGGGCTTTTGCTGCTTTTTCTATAAAATACAGAAATATTATATACTAAAGTAATTTATATGTATACTGCATTTATTTGAGTAATGTAGCACACTGAGGAGCGAAAACACATCAGAATTACCAGGAAAAGCTTCCTCGTAGTAAGATGCACAAAGCACTAAAACTGGTTTCCAGTGGGAAGTGATAAAAACCATATCACATTAAGTGTTTAAAATTAAACCAAAGGACTGAACGCTGCATTGTATGGATGGATTTTACATTGTTACGGAAGCTGACTGGATGACCTTTTCTATTTTTAATTTCTATGATTCTGTGACTTTTCAAGATATGCTCCTCTACTGCTTATAAAACAGGAAACGTTACAATTATTATCTATGTCACATGGAATTTTTATGCTATTTCTACAAGACGGACAATGACAAGGGAACAATGATGGACAAGACAACACAATGCCAAGTGAAATGAGGCATCTATACTGCACAGTCCAACACAGCTGAGGGATACCCTTGTTGCCTACCTTTATTTAATCAATCAAGCCAACCTTCCTGAACAAAAGGGTAGTTAATAATACTAGTCTGCCTACACCTATGGATTCAGTTTATTTTCATTCTTGCCAACATGCCAAGTTAGAGAAAAAGGAGATGTATAGAGTTATACAGTACAGGAGAGCCTCTCCTGTATTTCAAAGAAGTGACAAATTGCTTTACTCTCACAAACTTCTTATTTGGAAACCTGTTTGTAATATATTCTAGAGCTATGCAATGTAGCTCTGTGGAAGCTACAAATAACTGCATCCTGAAAGAGGAGAATGACTTAAGCATCAGTAATTCAGCTTCAAATTTGCTGCATTTTCTCTTCTTCCTTTACCATTAATGCAAAAAAAAAAAAAAAAAATATCAGAATTTCACAAAAAGAGTAGCTCTACAGAACAATCAAACATGCATTTATGTACATGCTTAAATTCTACTTAAGGACGTGCTTAGTTTAAGAACAGGCACGTCACCCATTATATTTGTAAGCTTGTAAAAAATATCTTTCAGAAAATGAGCAAATATACCAGATGCTAGGCTTTTGTTTGCAAGAGGATCTCATGACCGTGTTTCTAACATTAAAAATAGCTGTTCTGAACACAAATAGTGGCAGCAACTTCATTATCAAAGTACAAAAAGATGATGATAACAAGGTGGGGTTTTTTTTCATATAGTTACAGGAGCAGCCTTTAACGCTGAGAAGAATAAACACTTCTTTGATCAAATATTTCATTGATCACTATATCAATATTTAAGAATGTATTGGTTCCTTTAATCTATTACTTTAGCTTGATCTTGTCTTCTTGTTTGTAACAGAAAACCTATTCTTCAGATTCTCTGTTCATGCTCTGTCTTTTCTTTGAACCAAATTTATCTGAGCTCCGTTGGCTCTGGCTATCTACACCAGGACATTCATCTCTTATTGAGATCAAAGACACAAAACAACCATGATTTCTTTGTATCTGCTACAGGGAAGAAGTTTAATAAATGTTGATCACCTACAACCATGTCTCTGTGCAGCAAGTAGTGCTGATACTAACCAACTATCCTTGAAGCTTTCTTCAGCTGATACACAGCACTGTGGACGAATATTATTCAGTGAGTTTATTTTTGGCCCAAAATTCAGTCTAGGTGTTGCTACATTCATTGAATATAAATTCTCTAACAGTTTTGCCCAGGCAAAAAAACGCAGAGCAAGCGTATCTGTGTGTGGGGAGATGACTACGTTTCTCTTTTTATTTGAGAGTTAAAAGTAGAAGCTTATATGTAGGTCATGAGAAACCAATTTCATTTCTATCTTGATTTAAACCCCTGTCTCCTATCTGAGGTAAATTACTCAATCCCAGCCATTCCTGCTGATGCTGTTCAATTTTGCTTATATAAATATCCATCTACTTGGAGCAAAGATTAAAAGTTTTGCATCCCTAGCATTTGTCCCACCCTGATAATGGATAGTTTTTCCTTGATACCTGTTGTTGCAGCGTTTCCATTTTTCACGGAGCAATTCACAGGAAGTTTGGGCATAAGAAATAATTTTCTAGCCTCTGGTGGTAACTGTCAGACTGAAGGAAGGGCACTTAGAATCCAGTCCTTACTTCAGAAAACGCTTGTTTGAGCAAGGCAGAAAAGTGTTGGCCAGAGAAAGTGACAGCACCACTAAAGCACACTGTCTAGAACATGCTTTGGGAAGCCGAAGTAGGAGGAATGAATTCCCTTAGGTGGGGAATTGCTCTCACATGAGCAAGCCTACCTGAGTTACTTATTTAAAGCAGCAGCTCTGCTAATCCAAACTTTAGTCTTTGTTTCTTTTCTCACAAAGACACAATTATGATATGCTCAATTCAAAATAAATAAGTCATTCAATTTGATGTAAAATACAACTTCTGTGCTTTCACTTTAATGAAGAAGGAAGCAAATATTTCAATATAGTGTACTTGGACCATAGCATTCATATATTTATTGGTATGACTGCAACAGTAAAAAACCTATATCCCCAGTGTCTATGAAGAATTGACTCCTAAGTTTTTGGATAACCGGGGTGTTAAATTAGATCACACAAAAAGAAATAGGAACGATCCAGGAATCAAATTAGTTTTGAGGATACCACATATTTCATATTATGAAATAAAACACCTGAAAAACACATGAGAGGATTTTCTTCCCTATATTTGCTTCCACATAATCAATGGAAATTTTAGTAAGGGAAGAGTCAAGTCAGTGTTGAGAGGTCCTTAAAAATCTTATATCTCCTTGCACACTAGAGCCTGACTAGCAAAAGTAGTTCAAGTTCATAAGCATTTTTTCATGTAATTCAAATTAAGTTTAAAAAAGAATTCAGAAATAAAAGAGGTTTCTGACTGAACAAGGAGCCTTTGCTATATATGAAGGAATAAAGATGCTTTATGTATGTCATATATATGCCTGTGATGTATTTTTAATGAATAATTTTCTTTCTTCTCTTTCCAAGGCCAGATCTTAAAATAAATTGTTAGGTCCCTCCGTTCAATTAAAAAACAGCATCACATTGCCTTTCAGCAAATGCACAATCCCCGAAACTTTCATTCATATTTTTGTTCTTGCATTTAATTTCACCCGAGACATAGAATATATCTACTCGTGGTGCAAATAATGAACAAGTCTTCCCTCTATACAAATAGTGCAAACTACTAGATACCTGCTTTTCTGTGAGGATGACACGGCCAAGGAGCTGATCTTCCAGCCCTTTCATAGTAACAGTAAAGTCAATTACTGTTGTTCTTGCACTAATTTCTGGAGTATAGGCAGGATTAGCCAATTTTGTTGTCATATAAAGGGTAAACCCCTTCATCAGATCTACCTCCTTGTCACCTACTTTCACCTGAAAATAAAACATTTTACTCAGTTTTGAAAACAGTTATGTTAGCCAGTGAAAAATAGATGAACTTTTTTTTTTACTTTTTTTTTTTATATTTACATTGACACTTTTAATACTTTCTGCTTAAAGGGTACAAAAAAAACCCCAACCAATCCCATAAGATTGATGTTTATCTTTCTAAGCATTGCAAAGGTGTGAATCTCAGCAGTATCCATACTACCAGATAACCAGCATCTGTCCTAGTTTTTACTTTCATGTTCGCAATAAATCTTACTTTGTGCGCTGAACCAGATTTTATGAAATTTTTTTCCAGTATGTTATCAAGAGCAGGATCAAGTTCCTCTCCAAGATCTTCTATTAACAAAGGTCGGCCAAGGGACATGCAGTCTTCTATATGACTTCTGAATAACTTGTGGTTCATAGATGTTACCTAGAAAGATTAGTTCACAATATGGCATGAATATGCAAGCACATAAAAAGTAGTAAAAAATCTATTGCAGCTTTCAAAAATTATACTCATCCTGGGATATATACACAAATTATTATGTTTTAGTGACTAACACTCACCTCTGCTGAAATGAATGGAAGATTTGCTTTAAGCTTAACAGAGAAGGGGATCGCACTTAATGTCTTTATTGTTATCTATTTATTTACTTATCTACATATCTATCTAATCACTGTAGTATCTTAATACCCTTTAAATATTAATGGCTTTATGCTCAGAACACTAATGTGAAGCAGAGAAATATTTATAGGGTTCAGACAGGGAACCAGTGTTACATAGGAGGCATGGTCTCACATAAGATGTTGAATTTTCAATTCAGTTCCCATTTTACAATATAGTCTTAAAACTGCTAAAAATCACATAGGGTCTTTTTCACTTATTTAAAGTTAATAAATTTAACATAAGCCTTTGAAATGATATTTGAATAGCCTTTCCAGGCATCTGTTAAGCTATCGTTTTGTGGGGTGTTTTTTACCAGAAAAAAACCTAGGATAGACATGCTTTTAAAATAAATCCTTGTCTTGCAGGCAGTGCTCTTTGAGAAAGGTATAATTAAAACATCTAGAGGCTGATTGCACAGTCTTAAAACACTATATTATTTAAAAATTAATACTATGTTCCACTACTCTGCACTTTTAGCTTTGTTATAATGTAGGCATGTGTGTATCCACCAAAACAGAACGTTGCCTACATTTTTAGTCCAAATGAAACTGAGGGATGAAGTTAGTGTGTTAGCGACCAACACTATAAAAGTAACAAGACCATAGCAAATTACAATATCCCAGATGTAAAGGCATAATCTAAACACTTGGTTATTTAGAGTATTGACATAACTTTGTTCCTCCTGGCCTTTACAGGGGGAGAACTCAGATTCTTCTCACACAGCTGACAACTGAACCAGGATGTCTAAAAGCCCATAACTGACTGAATTTTCATCTGGATAACTTCCTCTGCATTTAGAGGCTGCATCTGTGTGTATTCAAAGCCATGTAAGTTTTGAACATACTTAGGAGCTCAACAGTTAAGCTCCATCAGGATTCATAGATTTCATAGGCTAGATATTTACATAAGGCAAACCTGGTGGACATTTTTCTTTGGCTCATCAGTCAAATGTCATCATTGCTTATAGCGTATGAGTAGTGGAGAAAACGCAAATGATATTATAATCTACATCTCCCAGTCCCAGCTTTGGTGAGCCTATGATATAAGATCCTTACGCAATTACTGGACCAGAGAATGGAATGGGCAGTCCCCTTCTGCAAGCTGCATGTTGGCACATGATGAGAGCAGCCACCTAGACATACAGAGTCAGTGCCACTTAAGGGAGGGAACTGAAGTTGCAGCTTGAAGGGCACTTTAAAATTACTGGGGAAAAGGCTACAGCATGGTGGAAAGATTCAGTGTAGGTCCCTAACTGAAGGATTCACTGTTGCCACTCCTGAGCTCAGCTTTGCAGCTCTCTGAAATCCTGAGTAGGAAATGAAAGTTGCAAAGAGGCTGGAATATGAGATACATCCTTCTCTCTATTGTTTCCTGTTGGTTACTCACACTACCATTTCTTGATTCAATTTTTGGGGACTAAAGAAAGAGTAATTTAGAGGAAGCCACATTATCTACTGTAAGACAGTAGATTTCACACAGTCACAAAATGCCTAAAATCTTCTGCAAATACAACTCACATTTCTAGCTGTGTTTTTACACCATTTTTTGAGCATGTTCATCTTACCAGAAACTGGATATGGTGTGGGATTGAATGTTGGGCTTTTCTTAACAGTACTCAGAAATACAGATCTAGATCAAGCTCTAAATGGTTAATGGTTCAGCTGAGGACATCACTATTATGTGATCAGCTGTCTGGATGTCACTATCCTTACCTTCATTCTCAGTTTCTCTTTCTTAGCCATCACTCTCATTTTGAGTGAAGATAGTACATAACATGCTATTCATGTGATAATGGACAGTTGTAGGACAGACTTGATTTATTAACAAGTAACTCTTTAGTATCATGCTCAATCTGGCCTGAAAAATATATCAGGTGTTTAGAACTTTACCATAACCCATCTTATCCTTATTGGTGTAACAAAGCATGCAGGGTAGGCTGATTAGAAGGGAAAAAGAAAAAGAAAAAAAAAAAAAAAGTTTTGAATTAAATAGAAGACCCAGATCCCAAACAGGATGCACTCCTAGATAGAAAGTGAGAAGAGTGGATAAATTAAGAAATACATAATGAGTATTTTTATCACATGCATTTAACCATCAAGATGCAGCCTAACTTCGGGCTTTGTGTTTGATATGCCTCAAAGATCACTAGATTTCCCTTCTATCTCAGAACATACTTCTTTTTCCAGTTCTTTCCTTTTTCCTTTCCCTATTTTCCTCTTAAAATGCTTACCCTAAAATGTTATTGCCATGCAGCACCAACTGCCTGATCCTGTCTGGTCATAATTTTGTAAGTCATTTACTTCCTTCTATGTTCCTCTTTCTCTATGACAAGTAATTAAAGATCTGTCATAAAAATAGATATGGGATAACATATAATTTCAATTTGCTCTTGAAACTGTCTTTCTGGGAGACAACAAAGCAGTACAAGCTATTTCACCCTGATACTGACAGGTCACAGACTTTGCATCAGTCTTGTTTTAACTTCTGCTTAACTGCACACAATAAACATCGGATTTAAATGACACATGGCCAAAGTATGATGACAAAAAAAATAGTCTGTATGGCTAACTATGATGTGAAATGACACACACATAAAAATATTAAATTAACTATTTACCTGGAGTCCATTATTCTTTTCCTTATTTTTAATCCAAATCTTTCCTTGACCTTGTGGATCTATCAGCAAAGGATATCTAGATGCTTTTGTGACAATGATGCCATTCTGAATTGAAAGGTCATCATTTGGAAGACCCTGGAGGTTCCATTCACCCACTGTAGCATTGTCAACAAGCATACCAGTAAGGTTCAGATCCTAATAGAAAACATGTGATTATAAAATTAGTACCAGTCAGAGTAGTTACACTAAAATGTTTGATGGAAGATTTTTCTTCTTATTCTGATCATAATGCATGATAGAATGTATTTTGTAGTTATTGTTTATTGTTTTCTTTCTTTAAAGTTCGGTGTTTAAATCACTGAGGGTGGGCAATAATGAAAGTGAATCCTGTTGAGGCTTTGATTTCCATCAAAGAGTGCTGGAGAAACTCTGAAACCATTTCAATATCTAAAGGCAAGCTGATTTTGGTATTGGCAAACTCTTTTGTTGATAGCTCAAGAGAAAGGGTTGTCTTGGTCACAAGAGTTTCTTCCTGCTGTAAAGTTGTAAAGTGCCCTCCAGGTATGTATATAAACACAGAATAGCCTGTGGAGACTCAGAGAACAGATGTGCTATGGATCAATAAGCACGAACAATCATGGAAAGTTGTTGCTGCTATGGTCAGAACTCTTCCCACTTTGTATATTCTCCTGAAGTTTGATTTGCACACATTGAATAACTTGCTTTATTTTATTCACTATGAACAGTGACTGGCTTCCCAAGAATGTCTGTGTGAAGAAAACAGTGCTTAAAATCACAAACCAAGCTCTCTAAATTAGATAAGTGCTTAATAATTATGTGAGTTTAAAAAGAATAAAACTGAAGGGCTTTTGTATTTGCTCCTTGAATTTTTCACTCAAGAATTCCTATGTGTAAGCCTTCTCTACAAATGTTTAAAAAGAAAGGAAAAGCCTGTGACTCCTGAAAAAATCATGTAATTCAGCATCTGAAGCCTAAAGCAAAATTTCAAATACTGTGAGACTTGTGATACTATCATGATAGGGATACCTGTTGTTGCAAGACTCAAAAGCTTTTTTACTCCTTTGATTTTTTAACTACCCTGATTATTTATAGAATTTGAATGAAGAAACAAAAAACATTGTCAGAAGACAAAGAAACTCTAAGAATCCAGTTTCCATTTGTGAAAAAGACAGTAGATCATTTAATAGCCAACATCTTCAGCAATTGGAACCTAAAACCATATTTAGCTCCTTAAGCAGATGAGTAGGATCTGAACAGATTTGAATTTTTTTTATACTGCAGTAGGAAATATCAGTCACTCTGCAACTCTGAAACTTAGCTAATTTAAGTGCCTAACTACACAGATAGATAGATAGCTAATTTTAAACAGCTCTCTCTAAATTGTTATGCCTAAATGACTCATACACCCACAGCCAGTTAGTCTGTGACAAAGTAAGGCAGATGTCAAGCCTTTTGCTTGAACTGCAAAGCTGCTTTCTTTCCTGTGGTGTGAAGTATCAAAGAGAAGACCATATGCTGCCTTTTGTGAGCACTTAATTCACTGGAAAAAATTAAAACTCTCTTCCATACACTATCATTGAATTCACAGTCCTGTCTTTAACAGCAACCATCTAACCAGAATGGTAATTATGGTTTGAAACTCATTAATTATGGCATTCTGTATCTAACCTGTCCATATGGAAAACAAAAAGCAACACAAAAACAAACAAAAAGTATTCCTCAAATTTTGAAGGATATAGCTGAGTAGTAATGTGGTCAGAACATCTTCATAGATGAAGAATTTTAGTTCTTTTTGTCTTGTTTTCTAAGGACATTATACATCCAAGTTCTTATCCTTAAATGGTAAGAATCTTGGCAGATATTCCCCAAGGTAAGTAGCTTTTTAGATCATTTTTTATACTGAATTTGAGAAAGAGCTTCCCTGGGATGAATATATGTAGGATAATTCCCATACCACACTGGTAAAGAATCTTGCCCGAGACTGCACTGCTACTGATACTTTATTAATAAATCCATCTTGGCCTTACATATTACTTATCATCAGGAGCTTTCAGAGAGCTTTGCTGGGCAAGTCAGAATCATTCATCTTTGTAAGTCATAGCGTAAATTTGTCTGGCCTATGAGATTCACTCTGTCAGGTCAAGGTTAATCACTGTTACAAGAAGTATTATGCATGACCTGACATTAAAAAAAAAAAAAAAAAAAAAAAAAACAAAGAGGTTTCCCTAACATAGGCTTTAAGAGTCAAATCCCTGAAGAACCTGAAAGGAAGATGCATCAGGGATATTAATCCACCTTCAACCGCTTCACAATGATACAGCCACAGCTGCACACAGGTTGCTCACTTGTTCCCAACAGCTTCCAGCAGCACCTGCTCTGTCAAAAGCTTTGACAGCTGAGGACAGAAGCCATTTGAGCCTAATGATTCCACTCCTGTACTGAGAGTAAGAGTCTCCCTGAACTACTTCTCTAACCTTAACTGCTGGAGAAAATGTATGCAGGTATTCACAAAAGCAAGTAGAAGGCAACACGGACATATTACTCAGAAAGACAGGTTTGATTATTATGGCCTAAATTCTGCCTTGAGCATGAATATGTCTTCCAGGTGCAAGGAAGAATATTAGACAGACCTGCTAAAAGTCATAGAATAGGAACAAGGCTGCTGCTGGCCACCAGCAAAGCCTGTGCACCAGAAGAGCTGCCTGGCCCGGCACTCCTGAGGCAGGTAGTGGTAAAAGGAGAGAACAAGATTCATGTAAAGGAACCTGCCCTGTAACTTAGTACCAGCATGCAGATTGCTCACTTTAAGGAAGGTAGTATATGATGTGGCAGGGATTTGAAGCTGCGTGATGGGATCCCAGCTCTGCTGCATTTTAGGCCACGTCTACCCACACAGATAAAGCGAGTTGAGGGGAAGAGGTCATATCAGACACAGAACAGCCTCACTGGCGACAAATGTTCACGCATGTAAAAGCTTAGACCGGAGTAAGCTGAAGTGGTGTAAACCAAGCTTTACACAATCCAGGTTTTGTTTAATTTATTCATTTCAACAAGGTACTTCAGATTAAACTGCATTAAATGGTGTGGGTACGCAGCAATGGGTATGACAGGAGGGTATTAATTGATAATACATGCAGGTGCTACAGGTGACATTCCCTGGTTCAAAATGTGCCATGTTTTTTTTTCTATAATTGTGTGTAAATATTTTTATGTCAATCAATTAATCAAGCTACACTAAGAATAAAAGTGTGAAGCTTTAAAAAGGAAAAACTGTTTAGCTCCATTTTATAGATATATACTAGCAAATCTAGATTATTAACGTGTTGTACTTAAGTAATCCTAAATGCAAATAATGGATTTTTTAATTCCCAGACTAGATTGTTGTGTTCAAAATTTAATATCTTAAGAACAGTAGATTAAAGAATTTATGATGTAATGAAAACCCTTTCATTCAAACTCGCCTTTTATATTCTAGATTTACAGTTCAGAGTGAAAAGTGGCTGTCTAGGGAGAGAGCAGATTTTTAGTGGCAGAACACGATAGGTGGTAAAAGTGGAAACAGGGTATCTTGCTGGGTCCCTGGAAGTTGGTTTGGCCATAACTCCCACCCAACCCAGATGTCACAGACCAATCTCCTGGGGGCCTAACTTGGGAGCTACTGCTTCAAAAGCTGCCTGGAAAACTATAGGGGCACAGCAATATCAGAGGTGGGGTGGTATTCTCAAACATATTCACAAGTTATTGTTGAGGGAGACAGTTACAACTGGTGTTTTCTTCACTATATATATTTTTTTACTGTCAGTAAATGCTAGATGTGACTGATTTGCTTGACTTTATGACTGAAATTATGGACACAACACTGTATTTGCAAAAAAAAAAAAAAAAAGCTGTGGGGGAAAACAGAGACTACCTGATGGAACATTCTATAATAAGGTAAATCTGTTTTAAGCTGGTAAATTTTACTTTGTTTCCCACATTACACGATTTCCTCCCAGGGCATCTGACCTCAGACAGCATCTCTCTCAGATTTGCCAGAGTGATGGCTTTGTATACTGATCCTGCAAAGCATGACAGTATGAAGAGGATCTTAAAATATATTGGTTTAGGTGCTCAGTTGTCAACTGTTCAGATTTTATTTAATAAAATTTGACGGAATGTGACAGCCTGTATATAATCTCCCAATTATGTACTTTTCTGGAACAGAATGCTGTGTACATTGTTTCTCTGCAAGGCAAAGAGCAAGGTCAGGACAGAGCGTGAACACTTACATTACTGTATGGAATCTTGCTATTGTCCATCTCTTTCTTCCACAATTGGAGCAGCAAATTCCTGTACTCCTGATTGAAAGGTCCAGAGTAAGAGAGAAATCCAGTAGCCAGAAGAACATTCCCCACTAAATTAATAATTTGATTTTGAAAGTTTTTGCTGCTTGCTGTCCAGCGAAGCTGTATGTAAAATATTACAAAGAAGTTAGATTAAGCAGGTAGAAAACTAACATGAAGATCTAACTTAAGAATTTACCTCTTTCTGGTAAATAATTGTTCTTTGAACCCAGAGTAATTTTGGCTTTAATTCATTCTTCTCAGAAGTAAAAGTTTGCTTGGAAGAGATGGCAACAGCCTGACTAAGTGGAGAAAAAGCATCTTTTCCAACAAGCTGGACAAACTGGTAAGAGCTTTAAAGGAGGAACAAAGTGGGAGGAAGAGGATGACCAGCAATGATGTGAAGAAGTGGAGGACAGGGTTGGCAAACAAAATGTCTGGGGTGATATAAACAGTAGGGACCTTGTAATCAACAAAACAGAGCTAACAGAGGACCACCCCTAGCATATCCACATAAAAAAAAAGAAGTGCCTACCAGACAGAATGATGGGGATAGCTTTCATGCTGTTTCTGGGAAATTAGCACAGCTAGGCTGAAGTGCTTGTACACTAATGTGCACAGCATGGAGAATAAATGAGGAATTAGAGGTCTGCATGTGGTTGCAGAGTCATGATGTCATGGGGATCAGGGGGACGTGGTGGGAAGGCTTCCACAACTGGAGTGCTGCAACAGGTGTATACAGGCTTGGTAGGAAGGACAGGCTGGGAAGGTGAGAAAAGCAGTTGTCTTACATGTGAGAGAGCAGTGGAAATGCATGGAGTTCTGCATCTAAGACTCTGGGATGGACAGTGAACCGCTTGAGGGCTTACGGGTTAGAATTGGAGGGCAGACCAACATGGCTGATGCTGTGTGTGTGTCTGTTACAGACAACGTGATTAGCAAGTAGATATAGTCTTTTCCAGACAATGGGAAAACACCTTGCAGGCCCTGGTCTACATGGGGGACTTTAACCACTCTGATATCTTCTGCAGGGACAAGACACAAGCAATCCAGGAAATTTTAAGGAGTACACTGACAAAAAATTCTTAACACAAGTAACTTAGGATCTAATGAGGTAAGGCAGTTTGCAAACAAGAAAGAACTGGTCAGGGATGTAAATGTCAGGGGCAACTTTGGCTGAGAAAATAGATACTGTTTAGCCTTGAAAATTGACAGTGCTGGGGCAATTTTATCAATGTGTACAAATACCTCATGGTATAGTGTAAAGAAGACAGTGACAGACTCTTTTCAGTGGTACCCAGCAAAAAGACATGGGGCAATGGGCACAAACTGAAATACAAGAAATTCCAATTAAACACACAAAAAAACCCTTTTTACAGCAAGAGTGGTCAAGGACTGGAATAGATTGCCAAGAGAGGTTGTAGAGTCCCCATCTTTGAAGATATTCTGAATATTCAAATGGACAATGCCCTGAGCAACCTGCTCTATTTGACTTTGCTTTGAGCAGAGGGGGTCCAGTTAATCTTGGCTTCACAGGATGCAATGGCTGAAGTCAAAGCTCTCATCAATTCTGACTCTGTGTGAAATCAACCAAGGAATTATCAAAGCAAATAATCAGACAAGAAAAAAAGAGTATCCTGCATCCTCAGGAAACCTTCAGACTGAAGCCAGAAAAATCTGCATAGGAAAGGTAAATTTCAAGCTCAGTGTAGGGGATAATGATTAGCCCATAATTCTGTGAAAAGCTCCAGTAGAAATCTGAACTTCAAATATAATTCAGGAAATTAGTCAAGCTCTAAATTCCTGTTCTTGTATACTTGGTTAGAAAAAGAAAGTAATCCTTCTTATAAATATATTAGGGCAATTATTTAGGTTAAGCCTAATTCCTCTTCTTATTAAAGCTAAAAGGAATTTGGCTCCTTGGCTTTAAATCTTAATTTTATCCAAATACAAGCCATATGATATGACATAAATCTTCATACAGAAGAATTAAGTTAACATAAGAAATTGTTTGTCTTTGTTAGATACATTAAATTCAATCAAAAAACCCCATAACTAAAAGTGACATATATCATGATGTCACCATGCCTTGAATTTCTTGAGCACTACTAACGATCATTATGTAGTATTCTCAAAACTGAACACCTACTTTGCGCTGGAAACCTACTCATATGTGCCAGTACCTTTTCTCCACCTAATCCTTCAATCAGAGCTGTGGCATTGTTCATCTTCCTTTTGCATGCCTCAGCATCATCAAGTAAGGCCTGCTTCTCTTTCATAGCAGAATCATACATGGCTTGTACTCGATCCAGTTCCATTTGCTTCTCATCCAGCTGAATTTGTGCATTGTTCAGCTCCGTTTGGGCAGCTGCAAGTCTTCCTTCTTGCAAGGCTAAATTTGCCTATAAACATTTAAAAGTAAAGAGTGGTTAATACCTATTATTTGGCAAGAGTAAATTACATTCATTTAATGGCATATATTGGGTACTTTAAAAAATAATATATATTTGAGATTACAGCAGGGTTTTTTACTTTTTTACTTTTTAACCTGAAACTGTAACACAAGCATAACATTGAAGTGATTCAATGCAATCTTAACATTTTTAAATAATATTTTCAGAATGATCTATTGATCACACAATGATCAATTATTTGAAATCACAATACACTTGAAATAGCTGTATACTAGATATATGAGGCTACAACTCATACAGTGTTTTCTGTAATATATTCTCAGTGCAAAAGAAAATTAAGATTGTCCTCATGGATTATAAAATAATAATAATGATAATGGAAACTACTCTTTTCCCATCAATTACTTCTACAATAAAAATATACCAAACACATTTTTTCCTCCTCTGGAAACTAAAACTCTAGAGACTTTTCTCACATCTCTATATAAATTTGAATGATGACTGGCCAATCATTTAAAAGTGGCCTCTTAACTTGTATATTCCTAAAAGAGATAAAAGAAGTATTCTGTGAATTCAGAAGGTGTTTCCAAGTATATGTTTGCAAAGGATTAGAGACAGAATTCTTATGAAATTCACACTTAAAGATAAATGTTGCTTACATTTACTCTGAAAATTTAAAGCACTTGTTTAAATACTATGTTTCTTATTTCTATTTTTTTCTGCTATAAGAGTTATGAAGATGGAAACCAAGAATCTGTAAAAACTGTTTTATTACAAATATGAAATTTGACATTCACATTACATCACACCAGAAGAGTAACAGTACAAGGAATCTCTGGGATGACTCTTGGTAAACACTATAACCATGGCTTGCATTTCTATGTTAGGTCTTGACTAAAAGTATAGATTTAATTCTTATCAAAATATGCTAAAATCAGCAAATTCTTCTTGCTTTGCATAGGAAAAAAAAAAAAAAAGAAAAGAAAGGAGATAAGATCATTTTTGGAAATCTAAACATGATAAAAAATTCAGCATGAAGTCTGGTGGATTTCAAATGGCAGATCTGTGAGCAGGGAATCAGGGAAGCATATATGTACTAATCAACAGAGTAGTACTGGTTTATGAATTACACATCTAGAGAATAGCACTGTCATCAAAAAAATTGTTTACTGTAGCCACTGTGTCTATTGACAGATCCTAGAGATAAACAAATATTTTATAATGGAGATAAGCCAGCAAAATGGCTGCTCATAAAATCTGCATCAGGTAGGGATACTGAAATATTTTTATTCCACTGTTTATCAAATAGCACATTAAACAGCATCTCCTAGAGATAAATGCTGTTAAATCAATGAGTCTTGTTAAGACCCAGCTAAGTAGATTTCAGAACCAATGCTGTTATTTTTTAGTGAATCTTGGACTATCGGGAAAAGTTTAAACACTAAAGGAGTAGGTGATGAAGGGTTACTTTGTCATGCATCAGGGAAGAGGTGGGGAGGGCAAGGCAAGAGAGAGAAAGACAGTGCCGGGCTCTTTCTGGATCTTAATAACAAAGTCCCAACAAAAAAAATTTATTAATAAGTTAACTACTTTAAAAAGATCCATAAGAAGAAGAGGAACATAGATAATAAGTCTTACATCCCTTACATCCCTTCTGATGCTGGGCACCCCACATTCATGCAGCGTCAGACAGAGGCTGGATAGAATCATAGAAATCATAGAATGACAGAACACCAGGTTGGAAGGGACCGCAAGGATCATCTGGTCCAACCTTTCTTGGCAAAAGAAAGATGGGATAGATGTTTCCATGGCAGGCTGCACAAAGCAGATCCCGTCCATGGAGTGAAAATTCTCTCTTTTGGTCATTGAAGCTAGTATAAGTTCCTCTTATTAGTCTGTCTTATTAAACCAGTTACCTTATTAAGCCATCTGTTGTTGGGCCTTTCTTACTGAGACCCAGAAAGAGCCCTGCACCAGCCCTCTCTCTCCTACCTCACCACCTCACTCCCTTTCCCTGTGCAGAGTATCCTCCTATCCTTAAACACTGTGAGGGCTAAAAATAGGAGTAAAACAAAGCTATGACATATTGTTTCACCCCCAGCTAACAAATAGTGAGGTTACACAGGGAATAAGATCCTTGGAGAGTTGGGAAGAACAGCCTAGGCAGAACAGCTGGAACAACAGAGAACTTACACCTGTCTGTGTGGATGCATATTTCACCTTGACATTTATCACAGTAGCATGTGAACCTCAATGGAAAAGGATGGCCATGTGAATTCCCAATACATATGAGCAACGATGCCTTGTAAATATGAAAAACAGACCTCTGTGCAATAAACTACCTAGAAAAGTGCAAAACACTGATCTTAAAAGCTCTTAAAATGCTACCAGCTTTGAAGATATAGGGATAACAAAAAAATATTTCAGATGAGTACAAAGAAAAAATGTGTTGTATCCTAACATGAAAAAATCCAAAATTATTTACACAAGACTTTATGGGATCTCTAGAACATGACATAATAATTTTACAGACAATTTAATCAAAATTTTCAGCCAATTTTAGGGTAATCATAACAAAGTAATAATACATTTTGGTATTAGTTTGATTTGTAGGCTGCTTAATCATATGTGATGAATAATGGCTGGTTGCACAAGAATGACTGCTAACATACCAGGATGACCAAACTATGTGATTCCCAAAGGCAGAAAGTCTACTTGTTTCAGATTACCTTATGAAATCATCACTATTTGCTCTCTCTCCATCTTTCTTTCCAACACCATTTTTCAAAATTACATGGGTACAAACATGGCTTTTGTATTGGCATCACTGTCAGGTTGGCTGGCAGCTTCCTGTGCAGAGCTTTGCCATGAAAGCAGGAGGCAAGTTCTGCTGCCAAGGAGAACCTTCTATACAAGAAGGCTATTACAGTTACAAAGATTTCCAGCCAATTACAGGCGGGAAGGAAATGTGTCTCCCAACCACAAAGAACCGCTGTGGCCTTTCTAATTTTAGTGGCATTGCTATGTGAACAAGCTTCACACCCTTCGTTTCATCCCTCTGAGTCACGCAGCAAAGCAAGGATTCACAATTTGTTCCAGTTGGATGCAATATGAAAGCCTGAATAAATGGATTTTATGTGAATGAATCATGAGGATTCAAGACATGAGTTCCACACCCTTATCTGTGCTTCCAGAGAGGGGGCACTACACATGAGCATGACCAGGCTTGCATGCAGCTTCAGCCTTTTCTTGCCATTGGAATTGTGGGGAAACACATGGACAATCTTCTCAACATACTCTCCAGCCAGTGACTCTACCTCCTCTCTGCATCTGTCTTCATGGGGCAAGTACGGAGACAGTACATGTGCCAACAGAATAAGTTATTAAGCAGCTTTTCTGTCTTCTTCTGAGATGATCTCAGAGAAGACTTCATAGCAGGTGGTGAGATGATCCTGCCCCTTTTAACCTTCTTGCATTCCACATAAAATGAGGACAAATAAACACGTTAATTACAATCCAGTTATACAGTTAAATTAAACATGCCCAGGACCTTTCTCTGGCACTGAGGTTAGCTAGGGTAAACCAGCTCACATTAAGCTCTCCCAATATCTAAACCAGTATGTCTGCATGAGAATAGTCTCTTACACCAATAGGCCCTTACACCAAGCCAGTTCCAGAAAGGTGCCCAGAGATTCCTGACAAAATGCTGCTTAGACAAGACCAAATTCACACTAGGGATCATTCTAACAATTTAGCAGTGCAGATGATCACTTTCCAATGTCTAGAAAAATTCCCTAGTACTCTTTAATTTATTAGTATTGACATAGCCATAAGTTTCTTGTTGATTCAATGCAAACTCAATTTTGCAAAGCACCGAGTACACCTGGCCCTGATCCAAGAAGGCATTTAAATAAAAATGCCTTCTCCAATAAAAAAACCTCACACCATTTAATGCTATCTCCACTCTTGAATAGAATGCTGAGGCCAACACCAGATCACTCTGAAGAGCAGCTCTTGCTCAGCAAATTCAGGAAATGTTACTAGAAGAACCCACAAGAAAAAATGCATCTGAAACTTTATAATTCACAACAGGTGAAGATGATTTGGAGCTTTCCTAGCATCTCTCATCTCAGGAATTTTAGCTTTTCAAGTTCACTGTTCTTACAGTCCATTGAGCACTCACTACTGCTGGACCAGGCTAGAAGGCTTCTTGCACTTGAACACTGTCACTCAGCTCATGAGCATCTGTGAATGTGTCAGGTGACCGCCTTTGTCTATTGCCTCAGACCTGTTCTGGGCACATGGCATCTGACTGACAATTCTTCATGGTAATGCAGTCTCAAGCTGCTCTTGTCCTAGATCACTGCAGGTTTTTCACATAGACGCTCCATTGGTTTTGTATCAGCTTTCTCAGAGCCTCAGTATCATGCTAAGTTTGGATTCATTGTTATTTAGAGCAACATTATAAGAGAGATAAACACATACACAGGTTTTGAAGACATTCAAAAGACCCATGTTTTCACTTCAGCAATTTAAAAATATTACACATCTCTACATATGTATACATATATAGATATGAGCACATGCAAACAGATCCATGCAGAGTGGCATCAATGAAATCTTGGCCTCAATTTCTTTGCTATCACTGACTATTCTTTGGAATTAAAACAACCTTTGAAAGACACAGAGATCATGCCTCTTATCTGCTTTTTGCAGCCTGTACTACCTACTGAAAGATTCTCCATTTTTTCCATTCAGTTACGTTTCCTGACTTCAATCTGTTTTGATAGGTGATCTAATCCTCTCCTTCACCCCCTAGAGTGCATGCTTTCCTTCCACAGTTATTGTGGGCCTTGAATTCAGACTTGAATGCTTGTTTTCCTGCATCACCTTGACAAGGACACACTTATTTAAATGGAAGACCATCAAATTTTGACACTCCTTGACTGTTACCTCCTCCTCAGGTGCATAATTTCCTCTTATTGCCTGATGTGGTTTTTAGCTCAGCATGGAGACAAGTGAAAGCAGAAAAGGAAATAAAGTATCATATTTAAAACTGAGTTTGACAGGGAGAATCCTCAATATCAAACAGAATTTATAATCTGTAGACAAACTTCCCTTGATCATCATAAGAGCCTAAGGAGAACTTAATTAAAATCAGTGGAGACATCTCTAAGGGAAATTATACTGCTATACACAGTATTTTAATTGGCGGTTAACAGAATCCCAGCAAAATCCAGGGCTTCTTCATTCTGCTGTTATATTCTTCAACTAATGGATAAATAGCAGATGGAGTTTCAGAATTACCAGATTAATCCAGCTGGCTTGTTTACTAGGTAAGAAGCTAGAGAGGAACAGCTCATAGTCATGCTGAAGGTTTATAGGAAAGTAGCACACATGGTAACCACTGTATGATAAGAAACTACACAACATTGTATTTGCAGGAAACATGTGGTTATACTTTCTGTGTTTGATTCTAACTAATGACCCTTAGGCTGTAGGACATATATCTAAATAATGTAGGCCTCCATTTCTAGGAATGAGTTAATTTTTGCACACTATATTTACTAAAACATAAGTCACTATTAATTAGCTTTCACAAATTGTCACATTTAAGATAAATGAGACACTGAGTCTCAGTTAAGATGCAATTTAAAAATATATTAGATGGATTTTGCAGGTGTTGAAGGGGATTTATCTCCTAGAACAGCAGTTAGGATAAAGAAGCTTGATTAATTCATTCAGTAAAAATGCTTTTAACACTGGATGATTTAGCCTGTGCTAGTACTTTACACAGTTTAATTGTACATTTATTTTCAATTATTTTCTTATCATCACTTCAGTGCTTCCTGCAATATTCCCTGCATACTTTAAACACTTCCTCCCTCTGTCATCTTCAGTTTTAAAATATTTGTGACTGTTGCTACACCTGACAATAGGTACCATTTTGCCAAGAAATGCATGTTCAGGTTTTTATCAGCTACAGTGGGGCAAGAATGTAAATACTTGAATACAAAGTTAAATTTACATGTAATCTTAAGTCATATATATTCAAATAAAAACTGCAAGAGCACTTTTGCAGCTTTCAGAGTTGTATCTGCATATAAAGCCAGTACTTCCCCTAGGTCTGGCTCTCTTTTATAGCTCTCAATAGCCACATTTCAAATTCTGTTTTCATTAGGGAACATCCTATTATTTGAAAAGGGAATTGCTACTTATAGATCACAGAAATATAGTCTTCTCTATCAGTTACATGAATCAAAAATATCATGCTTTTGATGAATTTGAATCAGATCTGTCTAGATACACTAAAGGAATATGCCAGGAGGTTTGAATATACCATTGATGCAGTGGCTTATACAATAGGAGACTGAACATAAGTACAGTGGAAGCATAACCGATTGAATGTAATATTTCTTCAGAAAAAGCCATAAAATCCCCTGTAGAAGCAATGATTATAAATCACTATATAAATATTCAAAGTAATTTTTTTCAATATGCTCATAAATGAAACATTTCCAAGACAATAAAGCTATCCGTAGGAATGCAGACAACAGTAGCCGATCCCCTTCTACTCTCATTCAATGTTACAATGAAATCCTATGCCAGATGAGTACTGACTTTATTATATATACACTCACGTGTAGCATTTTGACACTCCAAAGTTTTCTTTGAGGCTGAATTCCAGCTAAATCCATTAAAGAATACTTCTGTGCCAAAATTTATCTCTCCTCTCCCAGATTCTACCAAGACCACAATGAGTATGCTCATTCCCAGGCCAGTAGGACTGTTTTCTTGAAACCATAGTGCCTGGCACCAAGTCCAAAAGCAGAGACAGCATCCACATCTCCCACTTGCAGATAGTCAGGCTCTATAAAGAACTCTGTGCACTGAGGCTCTCGTTGAAAACTGACTGTGTTCACACAAGTAATAACTGTAACACAGGGTAGCTGTGTAAGGGAAAAAAAATTGCCAGGATATATTTAACCTTCATGTGCTTGACTTCACAAGTGGATGTGAAGAAACAAGAATCTCTTGCAACTTTTGATCTTTCTTAGCCAAAATAACACAACATTTTTTCCACTCAACTACAGTCATCCCTCAGAAAAATGAGTAATATGAAATACCTTAAGAGGAAGAACTTCTTTATTAATACCATAGAAGTAAGCCATTGCTTGTGTCCATGAGCAAAGACCTGCTACATTTCCACACACTTTTTTAGCAGTCTCAAGATTATAATCCTCCATATCCAAATAAGGCTCCAAAAGCTCCACAGTTTCTCCTGTAATTGAGTCCTAGTCAACAGAAAGGAAAAAAGAAAATAATTTTTAATGGATTTTAGAATAAATCTGCTTCACAGAACCATTCTTCATTTTAAAAAACATGGTGCTACCACTTCTTGCAGAAGAAATGAACAAAACAACACTGTTGCCTTTCATTCTTATAAAAGACAGAAGATTAGTTGTTTCTTGTGAACTCAAGTGAAAATAGCTCCTACTTCCATTGCTTCAGATTGACTGGAGTTTGTATTCAACACCCCTATTTGACCCATAATATTTACAGACATTACTTGCACTCATAGCCCCATGACAACTTAAGCTGATCTAAGTTATTGCTGGTACAGCACTGTACTTTCTTTTCTCTTCCCCTCAACCAGATGTCCTTGCCCCATCTTTAATACCATCACCAATATCAGTGAGCTAGTTTGGAAGCTAATATGACAGAAATCTGTCCGCAAACTAGTGATTAATTTTCTTCTAGGTTAGTCCCCTGAACAAGTTCACCATGGCATCAGACAGGCACCAGTGTGAACACAGCTAAGGGAGTCAAACATGCAGCTTTAGGAAGAAAAAGGGTGAAACTGAAGGCACTGACTTCATTGAAGCTAACCCTTTTCCTTAACTGCAAAAACAATTATTTTATCTGCTCACTTCATTATTCTAATCTCAGTTCCCCCTCCCCCCCCTTAAACAATCTGCTGAGAAAAGCCAGATCTTTGATGATGGTGGTTAATCTATAATTATGTAAGTGTCACACGAAAATAGAATTCATCTCCTTAAGCAATGTAGCGAGTAGAAGAGCTTATACAGGATAACAATGGTTTCTTAACAATAGAGGCATTAAGAATCTTCCCTTTTTTTGGCAGTGTGTTAACGCCTTTCTTTTAATGCATCTAAAAATCATCCTCCATTCATACTGTCACGAAATATACCCCTTTCCTGCTTTTCTGCATAGCAAAAAGGACTTTCTTGTATTTCTCTGATCCCTAGCTACTATAATAACAGAGACATTAATTACAGTATTCCTAAGACCATACATGGTGATGTTTTCACTATGAGCATTTGCTAAAATCTAAAATAGTGCTGGACAAACATTTTGCTTTTTCATTCTCCTACTCAAAGTTATGAGGAAGCAAGCTGGCAAAGGTGAAGCAAAGACTAATCAGCAGTGACCTAAATCTGTTCAAGAGCTTGAAAAATGTCATGTCTTTCCTTCTAAGTAATGAATTTTAAACCCAATGAACTATTTCATCCACTAATCTTGCTTGCCTAGAAAAATTGGGAAAGCAACAATCTCACATACAAGTAAGCAGTGCAGTCTACTTAGAACTCCAGACATGATGAGCTTTCAATCTTAAAAACTTAGAAATGAGGCAGGAGGACAGCAATGTGAAGTACCTCATCAGGGATAGGCGTAGTCTAGTGTTCTTCGCCACATTCATCAGTATAGCTTCCTGCAAGAACTCAGTCCCACAGAGGTTGTTCTGACTTCTCTGAATAAAGTTAAATGTGATTCAAACTACCAGCAGAAACACATACACTATTAATAAGTGCCAAAACTGGAAGCCTCATTAGAGAGACACTTGAGTAAGCAGTGCATAATTAGTCTCCATTATCTTTAAACTCATTTCCTCTTTCTGTTTAGTGAAGATAGCACTTGGAAAAGTGACCAGATTGACAGCCCCAGGAAGAGACTGTCTACAGAGGTAAGTGCAAATTTCCACATGTTGCCTTGTCAGTATGGCTCACTGGGAGAAATGCTCCTGGGGATTGTGAGAATCATGGTTTCAAGCCTCATCTGCACAACAAAAACACTCCAGTAGCTTAGAAAAGGCATCAGCAAAATGCACAGCTGAAGCAGATGAAAAAAATCAGTGTGCAAACGAAAGATTATGTTCTGCAACATTGCAGAAAACCCAGGTTTTGCCAAAACCTGCTTGGTTTTCTGGATTTTGAAGTTGGGATATGATTCTGCCATTCCATATTCCAGCCTCAGTCTTTTTCTGGTCCAGCTACCTGTGACATCTTTCTTCTCTTCCCTGCAGAGAAATTTCCCTTGTCTCACAGTTCAGTGAATCTTACACGGGACAAGTTTCTCTCCTGACAGAAATAAAAACCTGTGTTTGCTTTTATTTTTCTTACAGTTGATACTAAGTTTCACATTTCATTCTGCATTTCACTATTTTGTAGTAAAAGAACACTGAAAATTCACAAATATCTCAGTATTTTTCCTGACAGAATGCTCATTTTCTTCTGTATTTCCTCCTAGCTCCCCACGAAACAATTCTGGAGATGGAGTTCTAGAGCACCTTATATGCAAATAGGCCTCGTAGCACTGGAGATGGTGAGCCATTTGAAAAATCGTAAGTCCTTTTAAGGCAAATTCCTACTGAGAAGGAGGAACTGCCTGAAAAAAAGATAATGCTAAGCTTCTCAAGATTTGATCTAGTTCTTAGGATACTTGTGTCTGCCATCCAAAGTGTGTGGCCCAAGAGAAAGATTACTGAAATAATGAACCATGAAAATAGAGAGGAATACAGTCACAAAGGTATCTACAACTATAGGTACACAAAAGCCTCATCTGTTTCAAACTGCCTTTGAAGGTAGAAGGCATTTTTATGTGATCTCTAAAGATAGCTATACAATAGTGCCATTATTAACTTCTTACCTTCTGGAAAGTAAGCAACATGCTAAGAAATCCTGAATTATTCATTAGCTTCAGAGCCTCAGTCCACGATGGCTTCACACATGGGCGTTCCTGATCAGGTGTTACTGAGTCTATTTTTCTTTGGAATAGAAGTAGCACGCAATCCATAATTCGCATTATCAAGTGAGGAGGTTTACCCAATTTGCGAACAGTTGCAATGTCAGAAGGTTTTATTGTCTGAAAAATTAAAAAATAAAATAATCCATTTATTTAGGCAATCACTTGACAGTAGAGAAAGATGGGTTTTGGGAGGACTGCATATGTAATGGAATTGCTGCATTTTTGCTGGTCACTCAGAAGCAGTACTGCAGAAAGTCCTTAAAGGTGCTACCACTCAATGACTGCTTTATTATCTGACAGTAGAGGAGGTACTGCCCATCTTATTCCTCCACTGCCTCAGTTTTCAGGTTTTTTCTACAAGAATTAACAGGTCGGTTCTAGTCCTTTCAATATCTTTTTTTTTTTTTTTCCAAGTCACAAGCATAAGCCATATTATTACAAACAGTCATTAACTACATGCATGTTCAGTTCAGACCTGCAGGGCTGCCTCAGCTTCTTCCAGTGCAGGTCTTGCAGCTTCAAGCTTCTCTTCTGCTGCTGCTTTATCAATGGCAATATCATCCACAATGGCCTGAGCTTTGTCTTTTACCTTTTGCACCTGCATTTTCACCTTTTCGGCAGCTTGGGCTTTCATAGTTACTTCCACTAAAACTTCATCAGCTTTTTTTGAAGCTACAACCAAATCTTCCTCCTTCACCACCAACTCTTTGGAGAGCTGATTTACTGAAACCTCAGCTTCCATCAGTTTTGCAAGACCTGTTGAACAAATTGCATTTTAGCAACAAGAAGAGCTATCGAGAGAAAAACCTCAGTGAATCTACTTGGATATTTAAAATAAGTCGCTCATATTTAGGAATGCTAGCGAGTGATCCCATTTGTTGAACATAAAACTAAAGCAGGGGTAATGTCCATTTGTGGTTTTGTTTGGGTTTGTTTTTTTTTTTTTAATGGGTAAGAGTCTTCAGAATCTGACATTTGATCACTTGTTTATATTCTTATATATGAGAGGGACACTAAATGTTAAACACACCTATCGAAAAACATTAGTATTTTGAATGGCACTCTTAAGAATTATGTGTGCGATTTTAGAAATCCACGAGACCATAAGTACTAGACTGTACTCGCTGTACAAAACAAAGAGGAGGAACCTGGCATCCTGAGCAATGCAAGTGAAAACACAAGGAGAGTAGGCTGAGCCTCTAAATTCAACATTACATGAAGGTCCAGATGAGATGGGGGTGAAAGAAACTAAAGATTTTTGAGCAATACAGTGCTCCAACATTTTAATCAAAAGATGAGAAAATCACCTAGAAAAGCTAGAAGTATCCTCATATATAAATGCATGCATCTAACTGTATATGCATCATGTAAATCTTTCTAATCCTCAAAAAAGTAGCACGTATATTCCTTCCATGCACCCAGCCACCCTCTACCTACAGAGATATGTGTACATAGCTCAGTTCTGCAATTGGCAACAGTTGGAGAAGAAACAGTTTAAGTTCACATTCATTTTCAGGAACTGTTTAATTGTTTACTGTGTATGACCGTGTGCAGTGCAGTATTTTGGAAATTTTACATTTGACATATAACTGTTTCTTTAAAAGATTCTTCAGAGGCACTGAATCTGAACATTCACTTACCTTCCCTCAGATTTATTGAATGTGAAAACTAGGATCTCAGTTGTTCCTTGGAATGCACACATGTCAAAGCAGGAGTTTCGAGTATTTTAACTGTTAACTAATATTTTTTTCAAAATTCATCTGCAACATTCATAAAGTTCATTGAAACAAAATCTCTAGATATTTTGTAATCATATACAACAGTTGAAAACATATGAGTCTGCTTTCAAATGAAAGTGAGCTCGCAATTTAAATCCATACTTCTACATTATTTTACTCAGATTCTTCTCAACCTTTTAAAAACAAATAAACAAAAATCAAACAGATTTTACAGTACCTGTTCTCATGCGTTCAGACAAGCTTCCAACATTGGCAAACTTCTCCTTGTAAATAGCTTTGTAGCCTCCAATGAAGGACAGGTAAGATTTTGGAGTCACAAATGTTCGTCGCCTATATCGTTCAAAGTATTCAACACATTTTTCAGCTACAATATCTTGAAATGTTCCCATGGTGTTAACAACACTCTGTTTCACTTCATCTGTGCACTCAATATGGTAGGAAACTAAGAAATGCTGTGCAACTGCTACAAGAGCATCTTTAGGCCAGCGCTGGAACCAGTCCATGGTACAGCCTGAAATCAGACCTGGAAATTTGAGAGCACGAGTTCTGAATTTTTCCCCAATGGGAGAAAAACAAAGAACCACATGCAGGTTATTACGAACTCGACTAAGAAAGTAATTATAAAGATTTTCACCAGTGGGAGTACGCCTTGGGTACTCCTTCTTCATTGCCGGTATCAGGTCTTGTGTGATTTCACCAATTTCATCTCGTGCAAAAAGATTTGAGACTTCACCTGAAGCCAAAACATTGTTCATGTACTCAAGAAAAGATTCATCTCTGATTTCACTGTCTGTGAATATAAAGACAATGCCCTTTCCTTTTTGCCCAGCAGTGCGGTACAAGATTTTCAGATCATCCAAAAGGTTGTTGGTGGCATATGTTCTGGGATAGAAAAGGATTAAAGAGAGAACAAAAATTACAAACCATTTTAGGAATTATCTATCATTTGGCTCAGCTTCCTTAAGGCAAGAAAAAGTCTACAGAAGAAATTAATACCATATCTCCTGGTTTCATTTTTTTAGGGTTTTTTTTCTTAAGCATCTTCCCAAAGTGACCATAAATCATTGGAAAGGTGGTGAAATAAACAGAGTAACATGCTGGGAAAAAAGATGGTAAGAGCAATACTGTGTCTAAGGTAATTATGATGCTGGTTTGCATCCCTACAGTTTGCAAATGTAAATTCTTTATTAGAACTGTAGGCTAATGGAGCTGGATTAAGTTGTCGAATAGGTTCTGATACCTGTAAGCATTCCATAAATACAGCTGGATTCTCCATGGAATACATTGAGAGCAGGTTAAAGGAAATCATTAAGAATCAAGAAAAACTGAAACTGAGTTTTTTATTGATTTATCTGGTTTAACTGAAATCAAGCCCCAGAAATTATGCTTGAACACTGTCATACAGGCTGATCAACTCTGCTGCAATTGGAGACCACAGCTGGTTCTTTCATTACACCTCTTATTGCTGGTGCACACAGTAAGATTCAGATGCAGTTCACACAAATTCAACTACAGATTTAAGATTATGTAATATAAAAAGAAGTAAGGTCAATAAAATGGCAGATTTTGTCCATTATGTTCTTAGCCAATTAAAGCTGAAAATAGGAACCTCTTTTATTTGAAACCAGTTTCTTATTTCCAAAAGTCTTTTCAAAGTCACAAGTAATATTTGCAATACACACATGACCCATTCTTCAGTATTTGAAAACAATACTCTATTTTTATATTAAATATGCCATACAAAATGTCTCCCAGTTCTCTTCCAGTTCCACCTTACCACTGCTCTAATACAGGCACTGCAAAACTCGGAATACAATCTAATTTCAGTTTGCATGTGTCAACGATTTGTGGTATTCCAATGAGAACATAGGAATTTCTCTGCTGAGTCAGAATAGCAGCCCATCTAGCTCGATACTCTTTAACACCAGCAATGTGAAATGCTACTTGGAGAGAAAACAAGAGCCAGCATCCATTCTTCACTGCTCATTTCTTTCTCCCCCCTCCATATTCATAGCCACTGTATTAGGAATGTTACAAGGTATGTCCATCTTGTCGTCTTGGTATCCATTTATGAACCTGCCAATATTGTCTTCCTCCATGTCTTCTTATAGCAAGTTACAAAAGCTGACTATCTGCTTTGTAAACACACACTTTCAGCTACCTGATTTTAGCCCACCTCCAGCTAGCTTCAGCAAACAAACCTTCCCTAAGTGACTGAAATATTTATTTGCCTTATTAATACATTTTGAATATTGCAAAACTAGAGACTCAATTATGTGATGCTACACTTTTTTCTTTCCCTCCTTTTTTTGTTCCTACTGTTCCTTCCTTCTGCTTCTGGGACACAGGAAGAGGCTGTGATATCTCTTTCTTTCTCTTTCTTTTCATCAGAAACCTCATAACATTTTTCAAAGACTTGCTATATCCCTCTAAGGAAGATTTCTCAGTGTGTTGAGTAGTTTTCAGACAGACTGCCAGCCCTCAGTGCTTACCTCTGTAAACCCTATGTCAAAAGAGAAGCAGATGGAAGGTAGTAGTTACTCCCAGTCTCTTTAAATTTCTACAAATTACTAAATTCCAGCACTATGAACTATTAAATCATTGATAGCAGTTGTAATAATACAGTTTGGGTTTGTAAGTATCTCTAGAAAAATTTACTATTTCCCCTGGCAATCAGCATTTGCCCACTATGCAGAATACACCAGCAGGTTATTCCATGTTATCTTTAGTGTAAAATGGTATTTTAGTGGGGTTTCACAAGGGAGCATTGCTGACTCAAATCCTGAAGGAAAGACAGGTTTCTTGTCAGTAGAATAAAGGCAGCAAAACAAAGACCCAGGGTCTGTCATCGATAGACTGCATTTGCATAGATGCTTTTGATCGAAAATGTAATTTACAATGAGGGATAAAATGTTTGACAAGTTTGTATTTTTTTATGATTTTGAGTTGTTCATTTCTATGGCAAATTAATGAGCAAGTATCTATGTACACTGCATTGTGTTACCTTGTTAAAGTAATCTGAAAGCTCTCATATCCAGCAATATATGATGCTAGTCTGGTCAGACTCTGTTTTCCAGATCCACCCACACCCACCAACAATGCATTTCCTTGTGGAGTACGAATAATCCGTGATATTTTAATCAAATGGATGATTGCATCCTGTGTATTGAGAGAAAAATGGATTAAAAGATGTAAAAATAATATCACGTATATTCAACTAGAAGTATCACCAAGCAACTGCTTCTCAACAACTTGATGACTTCTCTGGAGCCTATGCCAAAGACTCAATCCTGTACTCATCAAAATCAACAAGAGATTTCCCCCTGACTTCAGTGAGTAGCAGGGCTAGCCCAAGAGAAATGTGCTTGTATCAAATTCATATGAAGCAATGTCACATGCAGGGGTAAGGTCATGCCCCTTTGGGGACAGAAGAAAAAGTAGAAAGGATGTGGATTAACACTTTCCCCCAACCTTTAAGCTGAGATGTTTACAGGCTCTCTAAATTAGCTGCCAAAAGTAAAACACAAATATGCTATAGACATTTCTTATTCAACCGCTGCATTTATCTTAGAGCAAGAATTAATATGTAATGCCCTAAAAATCTAACAAACCACCCGGTCTAAAGCTGAAGAAAGCATCATGCATCAAGAGACCTTTAGAAAGGTGATAACTTTCAGAGGTGCAAGGTGACATTCACAACGTGCACTGTAGAAACAAATGAGTTGTGCTTTACATTGTGGAGGGCAGGAGAAAGAAAAGATTGGGAATTGCAAAGAGATGGAATCATTTGTGGGAGCAAAGACAGTTGAGAGACAGCAGCATGGCTTTATAGAGTTTATTTGTAAGGCTTAATGGATACAGGGCTAGCCATTCTGAGCTATCTCCAAAATAATTTGATAGAAACATAGAAGATCCATGTATTGGTAAATGCAAAAGACCAGGCACTTCTGTGTTAATATAAGTACAGGCACTAATACCTTGAAAAATACTAAATCCATCTTCGATCCTCTGATGGTTTCATTGTACTGTTGCATGAACATCTGTAATCTTTCAGCCAAATAATCCAAAGATGGGATAGGCTCATAAATTTTAGGAGCCTTCAACTCTGCATCATCAGGTTCATCTCCGGTGGCTTCTGGGACATCACGCAAGAAATCCACAAAGTATAATTCTGTGGATTTATCTTCAAACAGATTTTGACCATGTTCTGCAGAAGCAATCTACAACAATACATTAAGGATTGCTTTAGTAATAAAGTGTTTCATTGGCCTGTTTCTGTGACAAATACTGAAACACTACTTGCCTACCTTTTTCATCATATCTTCAAACCAGTCTTTATCACTTTGGCTGATGAACCTATCTGCAATAACACGTCTGCATTCATGCTGGAACAAGGCTACCAAAACACTGATGCTCTGGCAGACTTCAGAAGTAACTGTGAGTATTCCTTGCCAAATACGACTGAGGTCTCGTAAATTGAAGATGTAATGAAATTTAGATGGAGTTGGTAACATCTACAAAATAAGGCCATAAACTATATTCACATAACTACTAAACAAAAATATTTTCTAACTACAATTAAATGAATATGGAAAGTCTCACAAACTTCAAAATCAATATTGAATTAAAGCAGAAATACATGCTTGGCTTTTAAGAGGCAGTGGTAAATATGAAGAAAAGACGGTAGCAATGACCAGCTCTTCAATTTCACATAGATTTCGCTCAAGTTTTTTTGAATCTTTCAAGTCCCAAGAACCTGCACTGAAGGGCAGCCAAGACAGTTACTTAATGATGGCATTGAAGGCCACAGTAAAAATGTCAGCATTTGTTAACCTTTGGTGTTGCTCCTGCTCTTTCTTACAGATCATTTCTGCCACCCTCTTCTGACTTTTCCAAGAACTTGTGAGGAAAAGTTAATGAGGAAAAAGGAAAGCAGATGAGGAAAAGCAAATAAAAGAGAGCAGAAAAATGAGAAAAGAGGATTTGAAAAAAATGAACAACTTAGCAGAAATTACATTTGTTCTATAGATAGTTAATTAGCAGTAAAACACCATTTCTGTTGAATATACTGATCAATACTTGACTGGTCAATAGTTTAACTAGAACTCTATTTCTCTGTGTAAGCCATGCTTATGTCTACAGTTGAGTTGTTTGAGAAATTCTGACCAAAAATTTCTGGACTAAAAAGTAATATTTATCAAATACCTGCCTATCCTTATCTTTTCACAATTCTTCTCCACTTTTCTTCATTAGAAGATCAAATTTGGCACACATTTCTATGCAGTAATTTCACTCTTTTAAAATTTTTGTTCTGCACCTAAATTATATTTTCTATTTCAGAGCAACATTTGCTTAGGAATTGCAGTTAAATGTTACAATCTGTTTGAAATGGAATAAGTAAATATTTAGAATTTACTAAATACTAGATTTTCTTTGTTTTGAAATTATTCCCTCTCCACCAAATTTGACTTATTTCTTTTAATTCAGATATTTAAAGTTTCTCACAATCACAAATATCTTTACAGAAGATTCCTATCTAATTTATAATGTAGAGTTCCTTATGGCCTTGACATTTTCTCAACCAGAAAACCTCTAAATCTTCTTATCAGCTATGCTTACTATATTATACTACGTAATGTAATTCTTACATTAGCTATAGAAGGCACTGCATATAATTATGTTTTTAGTCAGCTAACTAGGTGCTGATCACAACAAATGCAGAACAGAGGCATTAGCCAGCAGTTATACATACAGGTCACACCTTCACAGTATGAAGTATGAACACACATTACAGTGCAAAGGACCTGGATCTTGTTGCTTTGTCATAGCACAGATGTTTCAAAGGCTTCTTAACAGACATAATTTTACCTTTGCTTTTGTTGTTTGCCAAACCTTTCGAGTTGTAGATACTAATGCTGAAGCCAGTTTACATACTTCTTCAGGGAAATGTCGTTGTTCACAGAAATAGCCTTCAGCTATTGTTCGAAATATTTTGTCAATAGAGGAACTGGAAGGAAGTGTGCAGTTGTAGATGGTGAACTGGCGTTTCAGGCGCTGTGGGATGTCATTCCGACCTCCCCCAGGGTGAATCATAGCAGCTACAAACTGGATGTCAACCACATTTGTGAATTCTCCTGGCTTCTCCAAATTGTAGAAACCTTTCTGTTCCATCAACTGTCTTACAATCTCATTGGTGATCTAGTTATCACAAAAAAAAAAAAAAAAAAAAAAAAAAAAAAAAAAAGGAGCAGTTAAGTGTATCAGGGTTCTCAACTTAAAAAAAATGAAAGAGGAAATCTCCAGTATAATAAATTAGTAGATAGAAGGACCACCTCTTATCTTTCTTAATTTCAGATATTCTGCTGGACACTTCAGCAATTTACAAAGCCATGCTAAATAGTACCAAGCCCTCTGACACAGTGGATTGGTTGCATGTAAGCTTCACATGCTAAGTAGTTGTGGACATGAGGTCAGACATTCAACCAGATTTCCATAATATCAGTCTAAGAAAATACATCACTTTTAAGTTTCAAGCCAGACTATATATTCAGATTGACACAGGCACTTAGACAGTGACAAAGAATGATTAGTTTAACCGAAGTATAGTCACACATTCAGTTGTATAGAGGTAGTGAGAGAATAGGATTACAGAGCTATACTGGGAGCAAGAAAATTACTCTTTCTGAGCAGCAATGTTTTTGAATTTAAGTCAGATTTTCAGAGTACAAGTTTACAAGCATTCATTTATCAGTACCTCAAGACATCTTGCTAATCTTGGATGTCAACTGTGATATTAGATTTCACCTAATAATAACTGTACTTTAAATTGCAGAGTGGAGGAAAGAAGGAAACAGTGTGTCTCTGATTGCTTTTTGGATTTACATGCTTCCTTTCCCAGACTGGTTCTCAGTACAGGTAGTTTTAATATTCTGCAGCCCTCTATGTAAACGAAACGAAAGGCTTAAAAGCTACAATGATTGCACAAAGTGGCTTGATGCTGACCCTAATTTTTGGGGACTGGCAGCTTATTACTCTTGGCAAAAACTGGCCAGAAGAAATTGCTTCTAGTAGATGTACTTGGTCTAGTCCATGTTAAGATACCTTTTCCCTACACTTTCCTATTTTTGTAATCCACAGATCAGCATTTACATCAACAGCAATGGTAAGACCATCAACTCCCAAATGTTAACATTTGCCTTTTACCTGATCACCCCATTCATTAATCACAGGCATGTTGATGTCATCAATAAAGACAGTCATTTTCTTCCCTGACGGAGGACCATATGTGGTACCCATCCTTTTATCTATGTAACTTTCTATGCTCCTTTGGAACATATTTGGCAGAGTTGCAGAAGAAAAGTTCAGGCATTTGGTCAAGTGAACATCAGGATCATATTTGCTTGTGTAATCCTGCAAAATAAAGCAATTTTAATTAAGTAACCAGATCAATTCAGCCAAAAGGAGAAGGAGATCCTCAGCAGCCCTACATAGATCAGATATGTACAATGCCTCAGTCCTCCTCTTAACTTCAGAATCTCAAACAGCAATTTATTTAAGATAAATATACCATCTCTGACCTGAAATTCAAACTCTCAGTTGATGTTTTGCACATAGTTTCTAAGTACTCAAATTTATAAGCTTTTAAAGGACTTCACTAAGTGTTACAACAAGTAGACAGGTGACAACTCAAGAAGCAAATAAACTTTTCTATTAGGGGGTTTTCTAAGTTTGAGCTGTTAGTGACGATCTATTACAGCAGTCTGCAAGGAACAAGTGAAAAACCAAATCCTTTTTCATGTTTACACTACAGCACCATATCTTACCACAAATGCAGTGTAAGGGAATGGTAGTGTCAAATTAAACCCAGCTACATCACATTTATTGATAGTTATCCTCTCTTAATGAAGTATGGAATCCTTGGGTTTTATGAATGCATACAATTCCCACAGCTGCTGCTGATGTCCTAAAGCAGCAAAGTTCCACTTTTCACACTTAGTGAGGTTTCATAATAGAAATTGAAAGAAAAAGATGTAACCCAGGAGTCACACCAAGGCATACATATATAAAGAATGGAAAATATATTGTTTAGCAAGAGTCCTGGGACATAAAAATAGTCTTAAAAAAATCCAGATTTCCAACATTATTTCTTTTTAAAGCCTTAGTACTTATGCAATGATGACAAAGTTGAATATTATTTAAATTCTTCTCTGTATAACAGGGTTGACTAGAAATGTTCCCATTTTGGTACCTCAGAAACATAAACCTATGGCATTGATGATTAAGTGCTCTAAGAACAACTCCAGTAAGACATACTCTGTGTGACAACAGAAAGGAGGATACAGCTAAGCCCCCCCCAAATATTTTGATGAATATTGTTAAACTGTTAATGTTGTTGATATGATGTTGATACAACAATCTCAGTTTAAGAAAAGGTGCCCTTCAGAAATAGGTTTTTCTCAGACAACACACAAATGACAGTCTACACAAGAAATGTATATGCAATGGTCCTGTATTTGATGAGTACTCTCGACAGCTGATGGGTTGGTGCAGGTCACTGCTCAGACCACTCCTTGGGGCTCCAACAGCTTGTACAAAACTAATGTACTGGGTGCAGGTGACCAGATGCTGGCAGGGGGGACTGTGGGACAGGCCCTTGTGAGAAGAGGACGGGGCTTCTCCATACCAGACACAGTTGTTTCCAGCTGGCTCAAACGGACCCATCAGAGCCACTCAGTCCATGTAAGAAAGGGCAAAATGCTGCCTGGCAGTTGAGGGACAGTAGTGAGAAAAAATGGGAAACAGCCCTGCAGACACAAAGGTGAGAGCAGAAAGAAGCAAAAGAGGTGCTCCAAGAGAGATTCCCCTGCAGCCCATGGTGTAGACCATGGTGAAGTTGGTTTGTCTCCCTGCAGCTCATGGAGGACCATGTTGGAGCTGATATCCACACCGTAGCCCCTGGAGGTCCCCACTCCACAGCAGGTAGATGTGCTCCCAAGGAAGCTGTAGTACATGGAGAGCCCATGTCAGAGCAGGCTCCTGGCAGGAGCTGAGGCCTGTGTAGAGGAGCCCACGCTGGAGCAGGTTTGCTGTCAGGACTTGTGACCCCATGGGGAACCCACGCTGGAGCAGTCTGTTCTTGAAGGACTGCACCCCATGGAAGGGACCCATGCTGGAGCAGTTCATGAACTGCAGCCATGGTAAAGACCTGTGCTGGAGCAGTTTGGACTCTATCCCATGGAAGGGACCCCATGTGGGAGTAGAGAGCAGCATGAGGAGGAAAGAGCAGCAGAGAGGAGTTGTTATGGACTGATTGCAGCCCCCATTCCCCAACCCCCTGTGCTGCTCAGCAGGGAGAAGGTAGAAGAGTCAGGGATGAAGGAGTGAAACTGAGCCTCAGAAGAAGGGAGGGGTGAGGGAATGGTGGTTTTAGTATTGTCTTTGTTTTTCACCATCCTATTCTAGTTTTAATTAGAAATAAATTAAATTAATTTTCTCCAAGTCAAGTCTGTTTTGCCCATGACAGTAACTGGTGAGTGATCTCCCTGTCCTTACCTCAACCCCTGTCTTGCTAAGGAGGGGGAGGGAACCAGAGGCTGGGTGGGGTGTCTTGCAGCTGGCCAAGGTCAACCAACTGCAACTGTGAATACACACCATTCAAAAAACAGACCAGTGTTTTATTCATTATGGCATTTCAGCATCTTGGTAACAGTAATATTTTACAGTACATAAATGAAAACTATCTTTGAAAAAGAAGAGGTTATTTAATGGGATTAGTTTTGTTAGTTAAACTGTCAGAGAATTTTCAACTCTACCATACCAGTTTCATGTTAAATTCTGGACTTTTGCAATTCATGAATTGATAGCACAGAGAGTAAAGGTCTTAAATAACACTCTGTTATAAGTTCTTTATTTTGATATATACTGATGCCTTAATGCTGAAGATTACTTCAGATTAATTCAGAATACTACCTGAAGTATTCTACATTAAAACTTTTTTACTTTTTCATGAAACCAGCTGCTTATAGCTGAAGATTTCTTTTCCAGGAGGTATAGTAAAGCAAAATTCCACAGAAGGTGGAAGCAGAAGGGGAACAGTTGTGAAGGCAGTTAACTTTCACTCCTAAACTTAAATGAGATCAAATATCTACTGGCATTATGCTGTCTTGTGTAAGGAACATACTCTGCTCTATAGAAGAGATACGGCGTAAGCAACTCCCAAGAATCAGATCCAATTATTTTTAGGGACAGAAATGGCAGCTGAATGCTGGAGGTTGCCAATATCTGGCCAAAATCCAGTATGCAGAATATCAAGACCACCACCCAGACCCCGCCTCTTCACTCTGCTAAAATAGTTCACCAGCTGGTGCCAGGAACAGAGGTTGACATTACACCAGCATGCATGTTGGCATCAACAGCTAAGCTGAAAAAGCAGTATTAATGGCTGCTGGCATTGGTACAACTCGCTTTATGTCAGGGCTCAGAAAGCACATGGCCAGGGGACACAAAATGGCTCCAGATTCTAAGAAAGCCAAAGGTCAATTTAGGCCAGTGTTTTTCAGTTATTTTCAATTTCAGGACGTCTGCATATTCTCCAGTGGAGGTGCAGATGCCTGTATGGCAAATTCAGCTGTCCCAACCTTAGTTCAGGTTTATTCAGCTACCTCTCCTTGATCAAAGACTTGAAAGATTCCCCTGGAAATCACAGATATAATGCTGAAAACTTGCAGTTTTTGAAAGAAGGGATGCCAAGTTTGCTATCACATCTGGGTTTGTTCAGATTATTGACTCTTCTGTAGTAAGTTATTAAAAGTGTCACATGATTGACCTGCATCATTTTATAATATTGGAAGCACATATTTGTTGATTTAATAGCAATCCTATTATTATTTTCTTCTACGGAAAGAAAAGTATGTCATTTTCAGTGAAGGAATTAAGAAAGCAGATAATAAACATGAAATTTACCCTCTGAAAAACCACCCCGAGTAAAGAAGGAAGTTCTTTATTTCTCTTCAGTTTGGCTTGTGAAGAATGTCTGTGCAACTAGGGTGTACAAAAGATCAGTTCACACATGGTACCACTGACAAAGCACGGGGAAATAAAAAAATACTCCAAGGATCAATATTTTCTTAGCAGAATCTCTAGTTTGACTTCTCAAAAGAAAAGAAAGCATATGAAAGTGTATTTATCACATGACCTTGTTGTTATGGTTTAAAACAACCCTTTATACTAAAGTATAGAATACTTAAGGGTTTTTGCTTGTAGGCCATGTGAGTACTGGCAACAATCCTCAGTAAGAATGCTAGTATGTAATCTGAAGAAAAGTCAAACTACTCTTATACTTCAATTTAATATCTGTGCCAATGTCAATTATTGCAATGTTATCATAAGAAGATATTACATGTTTTTCCATTCCACCTACCTTAATCATAACTGTTTTTGCTGTTCCCTGTTCCCCAATTAGCAGAACAGCTTTTCCTTGCCTCATGATAGTGTGCATTAGAAAGTCTGTTCGGACACTGTCTACATTTGGAACTAGAATGGAAGTATATTCTGGTACTGAATCTTTAGGGTAAATATATTCAGGGACCTGCATAAGAAAGACATGCAAAAAGTTTGAGACTTTCTACCTGCCCACTCAATCACTTTGCATCAGAACACAAAACCAAACATACTTTATAAAATGTACATTAACAAAACTTTTCTTCTTGAAAGCCAAGCATCAATTTATAATTAATCAGTCCTTGCCATTGTTTTCTAAAAGGGTGTTAGGCTAATGGGATATTTTCACTCCACTATTCTCCATTACATGAAGAAAGTTTTTCCTTGCTGGGAGTTCCTAAATAGTAGGATGATAGACAGTAGACAATGTTAAGATCACTTCTGTTTCACTTCCAAAGCTATTTCAAATGCATGTTTCTATTCCCTGCCAAAGATATTTATGGAGAAAATAAAAGATCTTTCAAAAAAGAAACTCTGGAGCATTTGGTAGGGTTAATCTTCCTAACCAAATTATGCAGGGTTTTAAGTAATAAATTTCTTGTATACTCATTAAGAAAGTTTAGCATGTCACAGTATACGAACCTTCTTTGACCAGTGCTCCCACTGGCCGCAAGCATTGATACCAAACTCAAAGATGGTTTCTTCTCCATTCACAGCTGGAAGTTCTTTCACTGCAGAGTGCTTTCGTAGGAACAGCTCCATTTTCAGCCTGTCATCTGGTTCCAAAAGAGCTCCAGCTGACCACATTACAGCAAAAATGAACAAGCGAGCAATATGTTCCTCGCTGAGCTGCTTCTCACCTCGGTCAGACAATAGACCCTGCAAAAGCAGATGCAATATGTAACTACTGCTCTCCTAGAATAATGTCCCAGCACAAATAACAGAATGAGAGAAAGAAAAATTGAATGTCATATCTACCTGTAGGAGGTCAGTAGCTTGTTTGATGTACATACATTCTAAAATTGGCATTTTTGGTGTCACAGCAGAGAAAACAAAATCTATCACATCCTGTAAAGGAAAAACGTCATTTAAAGAATCTGTTTACCAGTTTCAATGATATGATTTACTCCGAGATGAGACCAATTTCTTAATTTCAAACATATTCTAAACTTTATTCCAAACAACATTTTCCCCCATTTCTAGGATTATAAATATTCAGATTTAGACCATAAAATTTTGCTAACATTCTAGAAAAAGAACTTTGATGTACCACAGTCAGGAGAATTATTCATATGAGCTCCGTACAGCAATTTCCCGAAGAGCAATTTGAAGACTGCTTTTCAGTTACAGCAGAGGTCTGCCATTTGTGCTCTCCACTGGAGATTTTAATCTACCATTGCCATTTTTGTACTAGGAAGATAAAAGCACTAGAACTGCTGTAATGATATGTATATAACGCACAACCTCACCACTATAAATTTCTGTCTATCATCTGATCTGTTCTGACTGCACCATAATGTACCTGTCCATCTTGAAACCAATACTCTCAGTTTTACTGTAGAACACTGGCAGGCTCCAAAGTGAATTTTGTAATTGATTTTCATGGAACCTGGACTTTCTTCAGGTTACTCCATAGTGATGGCTACCATGCCTGCCTTTGCCAAGTGTTCTGCAACACCTTTAGCAAAGTTTCAAATTGATATAAAGTCCTTTCTGAGATTTGCAGTGCAGAATTATTTAAAAATATCGATTTCCATCCACAGTACAGATTGATGTAAATTATAACCTACTTTCACCTTCATTTAACATTTTTTAATATCATTCCCTCCCTAAGGGTTCCATTTGCCTTCATAATCTTTGGAAATCAACACTGTCTACACATTATGAGAAGTAAAAGTACAACAGGAACACTATGGAAGATAGTAATTGTGGAGGATTTGCATTTATGGCTCCCATGTCCTGCCAGTGAGAAATCTAAGACAATGAATACATTCAATCACCCAAAGATGTAAACAATCACCTACACATTTTTGAAAAATCAGTGAGCTACTTACCCATATACTCACCAGCTTTGTTCCAATTCTCAGTTTACTTTTTTTGCAACTAAAGTTCTTTAAGTACCCTATGATGAGTATTTATTGGCACAGAGACTGAATCAGGATTTTTACCCTTTCTCCTGACTTCCATCTCACTAGAATAGTGGGTAATACACACAACAAAATTACATGTTATGAGAAAAAAAAAAACAACTCATTTAGCCTCTTAATCTAGAATAGGGCTCATGGCTAAACGGTCTGAGAAAGAAGACAGTCTGAACGTGGGCATACACAGGAGGAGGGAAGCTTAGAAAACATCCCTTTTTTTGTTGTTTCTTGCTGACTAGCAAAAGTGCTTCCACCTCTGTGTGTTGTTTTTTGTGGCTTTCCCTCTAATATGCCTGGTTTGCCCCCAGCAATTCATAGCGTGCTCAAGTGACTAGCTGAGGGCATTGTGAGTAACACAAGGAATGGGTAGAAGTAAGGCACTGCAAGCAGTGTGGGAGATTCAAGTCTAAAGACCTTTAAAATGTGAATCTAAATCTCTGAGATTCAGTTTCTTCATCTATAAAATAGACAGTGTCTCACAGGGCATGGCAAATTGTTTAATAATTGATTTGACATACTCAGAATAAAGATATTTTATGACTCAAAGTAGTCTGAATTTTCAAGAGCCAAATTTTCTCCAGAATGAGTTTTGTGGTACTTATGATTCCAGTCAGGTTTGTGTAATTCTTGTTCTTTATTAAAAAAAAAAAATCAGAACCATATACGCTACTATTTTATTAGTACTATTTTTAAAACAATACATGGCTGAAGGAAGGATGCAAGATCAAGATAGCAATTAGCATGTATTAATGACTTATTAGGGTATTTTGTTTGGACAGGGGGTCTGGAAAAATTAGTTAGGTCATGACAAATACACATAAATTGTGAAGAATTTGGATCAGGAATTTGCTATCCCTTACAAGGAGACTGCAAAATGAAGGCAGATGGTAAAAACTCATATGAGAAAAGACCCTTCTGCACAGCGTACAGTCACTGTAGAACTCACTTGACTGTAGAATGCTCTTTAGGACAAGAAGTTGGTAACATATTCAAACGGTTTAGACAAGCACAAGAACAATTAAATAATGCAAAGTTATTAATATTTATAATATTAATTTGAACATCAACATTTAAATATCAAAGCTAAGAAACTCTTTGGATTAGACATTCAACTTAATGCTCCAGAGGCAATAGCAGCATTTACTCAAACAAGATTAGGGTGAGATTTAATGTGGAGGGAGGAATAAGTCACATCTGACTACTCTGCTGTTTGTAGAACTTCTCTGAAGTCTCCAGAATAGGTCAATAGGGAATCCAGGACACCAGATTTAATTTTTTTAAAAAATGAAAGTATGATCTTAAAATTGCTAGATATTTTTAATTTAAGTAATACATAGATATGGTGAAATTTATGTTACTCACATAACATCCATCACCAGTTTGAGCTTCATACCTTGCAGACAAACTAAATAATGCCACTCAGGCAATTACCTAATTTTTTTCAGTTCTTCGAAACTGTCTCAGATAATTGTTTCTATCAGCTAAGCAGTTCTGTTGCTTACAGGTAGCAGCATCATTCACAATCAAGAAACTGGCAGTATAGCTTCTAAATTTCAGAGTAGAGATTTTATATGGGGATGGGAGTTTACTTGAAATTACTCCTAAGCAGGAAATGTTGCTGAGAAGAAACAAGTGAGAGAGTGAAAATCCAGCCCTTCAATCACTGTTTTAAAAACATCCTGTGGAAATAGAAAGGATTCAATGAAAGATAATTTAAAATAAGATAGTTTTTTAGGGTTTGTTTTGGGGTTTTTTTCTGGTTTTTTTTTGGGGGGGGGGTTGTTGTTTTGTTTGTTGTGGGTTTTTTGGGGTGTTTTTTTTGTTTTTTTAATTTATCCTTGTCTTTTGAACTATCTCCTGTCTTTTGTATAAAAAATAGACTTAGAGTGGAATTTATAATATACATGAATAAATACATTCTTTCAACTGATTCACAACTGTTATTCTCTGGACCTTACTCCTACATTACTGCTACTTGCTGTACTTCCATTAGTAATAATTTTATCCAGTATGAAGACTTGCAGTGACAAATACTATGTTTATTAGAATAAATAATGACTGTTTCTTGTAAGCAAATTGGCATTACTATAGCAGATGTCTTACATCTATTTTGGTTGAATTCAGATTGATTTTAAAAGGTCTCTATAGGTATACTTAAAGACTGATTATCCTTAGTTACTATAGCCTAACCTTTGTTTTCTTCTAAAAATTAGATATTTGTAAGCTGCTTATATCCATGCTTTTCTTAATACTAGCATTAAATTCACCAAGGTCTATATTTGGCATTTGACTACTACTGTTGATGCATCTTATTTCACAAGTTTTCTTTAGAGTTTATCTTTTTTTTTTATGTGTGTGGGAAAACAATAACTGTAAAAGAGCCATCTGAATACAAAAGCAGTGTTACCCTCATCTGTAAAATCACTGTTATCACTTCTATTATTTGAGAAGCAAAGATAGCTCATTAAAAGTGAAAGAAAACTGACAGCATGACAGCTTTCATTTACATTTCGATAGTTCTAAATGCAGCCTTCAGCACAAAACTAACTTCATATTTCACTGCATTTTCATCTCTCAATCTAATAAAATACATATTTTTCTGGTCTTTATTGCTATTGCTTCAGGCTTGGGTATTTTAAATGTTGTTATTATGTTTTCAGAGCAAGTTGTAGCATAAAATATAAATAGAAATGTGGCAAAGAAACAGTAAATTGACCCACGTATATATTACTTTGGAAGCATATTTTAAAATTCATTACTAGAATTGTTTCTCTTGCTGCTGCAGTAAATACTGTCATAGCATTATGTTTTGGAGGTAGAACAAAATTAATAGCTCGTTAAACACTGGTTCTAAAGTAAATGGGCACTGAAATGAGACATATCTGTAAGAAGACATTTGTTAACATTCAAGGCATTCCAAAACTGTATTAATCATTGCTTTTATCATGATTTATAAATAAACTTTCTTAAATATCACTCAAAGTTCATTAAAAACTGCATTTGTAAAATCCAACAACGATGAAAACTATTACAGGAGAAACCCTTATAAAATCCAACACCAATTACACAAGTAAACTGCCAAGAGCAAGCCAATGAGAAAGCAAGGTATAAAAGGAAGTTGCATTTGTTCCACAGATGTTGGGGAAATCAGAAGGTAACAACACTGAAAGATCACAAAGCAGTAACTATTTCTTAAACAAATTCCAAAGAAAAAAATAAAAATTTCAGTGTAATTGAAAAAAGTATACTACTGAGATTATGCTTTTAGACCCACTATTGAGTACAACCATCCATAATATTAATAGAACCTTTTTAATGATTCAAGATGCTAAGGCCAAATGGAGGAGAAAAAAACATTCAGAATTCTCCCTTTGGATCTATTGACTGAACACAGTTTAGCCAGAGAATGTATCAAGGAGAAGTAATCTCAAAAACTTCCTTTGGAACAGAATCATGGATTGTATAATGAGAAGAGGCCACTATCATCACCTATGCTGAGCTTCAAAACACCACAGAGCACAGAACTACCCTGAATTAATTTGAATTACAGCATGTCTTTTAAAAATAACTAACGGACCAAAGTAATTCCTGCTGCAGCCAAAATTATGAAAAATTCCACGAGTGAATCTAGCTTAACTTCTTTCCAAATTTAATTCTTTACTTTTAAAACAAACAAGGAAGTTTACCCACTCCCTTTATGTATCCTAAGAACTAAAATCACAGTAACAATTACAGTTCAAGAGAGAATCTCTGTTTTGCCAACACGCATTATAAAATAGTCACAGATTTAACAATCCACTGCCAACAACCTATGCAGACAAAACAAAGCATGCAAATTATTCACCTGTTATAGTTTCATTCATTCATTACTGTTAGAGATAATTCTCTCTCTCTCTCTCTCTTTTTTAATACTTCATCCTTATTTTATTACATAAACAAAAGGAAGTAAACAATTTTAAAAGCACTTAGGAAGAAACAATGCTTCATTAAATAAAGAATAAGAAATGCTTTTTTTTTTTTTTTTTTCTAAAGTGATTGAATTACGTACCTGAAATACAGCATTAAAGCAATTCCATAGGATATCAGAGTATGTAACAGGCAGCGTTTGCAGCCAAGCCTTTAAAATAGGCTTCCAATCTAACACAGAGGAACTCATGAAGACCATCCCATTACGAGAAACTGTTGCAGGGGAAGCATTGTCAATGTTGTGAGGTTCAAAAACAATTTTGCAAGTGGGGGACATTGGAATACGATCTCCATTGGCCAAAGTAAGGGTCTTATTATCGTCCAGAACAGAGTTCAGATTTTCAATCCATATTGCATCAACAGGCCCATCCAAAACTATCCAGATATGTTCACCCTAAAAAAAGGAGACACACACACACATGCAAGTTTATATATGTTGACCAAAAATACACATTGACCTTATCTCAGATAATGTACTCTTGGATATAAATAATGACTCATAATTTGGCGCTGATTAGCTCAGCATGAAGTGCAACTTTATAATTTGCTCAGTGATTTTAATCCTTCTTTTGTTATTCTGTGTTATGTCAAAAAGGATATCAAGGAATAATGACAAAAATTTATTTGCATTGTTTCAAGCATAAAGTTGTCCTTTTCTTCTACAAAAGTACATTAGTCAGCCCAGCAACCAGCAAGGTGGATGAAAACATTTCCCATTAAATACAGTCATGGACATGGGCACACAGTCAGTCCTTGTGGGACGTTATCTAAGTATTTCATGTAAGGCTTCCCATTTCCCAAGTGGGAACTGAATGAAACGTCAGAAGATTTGAGTGTAATTATGATTCCATGACACATCATCTGCAAGTTTGATAAGAGAATTGGGAAATGCCAATACTGATTTCCTACCAAGGCCTCTTACATTCTGATATAATTAGTGAAACAGAGTGGCAATGACATAAAACCAGACAGGATAAAAGTAACTTTCCTGTCCTCACCTCAAAAAATTAACAGCCCTTGCTTTTTTTGTTTGAATGGTAGGACTTCTTGGTTACAGAAGGAAGCAAAACCCTTAAAAACCTTTTCCATTTCCAGTTTAATTCTGGAACCTCAAGCGCTTGAGAAGCCTATTGCTCTCTGGCATATACACATAATGCTGACTCTTGCATACATTGAGCTACTCAGACACAAAGTAAAACTAACACTGTATTTTCCCATTTAATTTTGTAATGGAAGATCTTTCACATAAATGACAGGTAATAAGACCTGATGGAAACAGTACTAAATATCCTTATTAACTATCAGGATACAATATCTCTTACCTTCTTTGCTTTTAAAGTTTTTCTCCATAATGTAGAGAAAATACCATCTGTCCAGTCATTTGTAGCAACATCAAGGGTACCAAACATCTGGGAAGCTGTGATTGCCTTTGGGTTCATTCTCATCTCTTTATGAGGAGCACCACAATCTGTCATTGCTTTCATCAAAATATTAATGCATTTTGTCTTTCCTGCACCAGCTGGACCTAGAGTCATCATACCTTAAAACAACATAAACATGGTTTAAAATGAAATGTCAAAATGTCATGCTACCATTTAATGGTTCTTTGCATCAGCGATCCCTGTTTTATTTTTATCAAAAGCCAATAGAAAAAAAGATGTTTGTCACTCCACTTAATGTTGACTGAAATTGAATTTAAATTATTAAAAGGCCTCTATAAATGTCTGGTCTATTACGATAGGCAAGTCTATGTGGGTCCATATCATCCCTCAGGCAGTTCTTTTCCTTTTTCTAATTGGAACACACAACTGCCTTTTGATGTTCACATGCAATGACATTGACATGACTGATGAAATACAAAACCAGTAATTTCTAAATGTATTTAATGAGAATGAGAAGTTCCCAATGATATACAAAATTGACTGTATCTTTCTGAAGCAAAAGTAACAAAAATATGTACCTGCATCCATCCATGCTGACATTTTAATAGATCTTTCTCACACAAAAAAGTTAACAGCAACCACACTTTTAATTTCATCAGTGTATACACATACTGCCTAAGGAAAAGAAGCCATGTCTTCAACAATAAATTGAGCCTACAGTCAATCCTTTTTAATTATATTTTCTAAATCACCTATTCAAGAGGCCCAGAGTCTGTCCAAAAGCAGATGGGACATTCAAACTGACACTTACAAAATATCTAAGGGAGATAGGTAACTCCTATTAACCCTAAAGGCAACTGGACAACATAATCCTTAGCTGACTGAAAACTTCTGCAACAAACGTATGGAAAAAGTTACAAACCTAATCCACTACAATGATGTTTTCTCTGAAACTGAGGAGAGCTGAATATTCTCCAAAACAATTTGAGCACCCAGACAATCACTTACTCATGACATGTGTTACATATTGGAAGATCTAATCCAAGCCCCTCAATGTTAATGGAATGGCCTTTCTGATAGTTTCAACAGCATTTCAGTCAAAACTTATGCAAAAGAGATTTCAGGATCCATGTACTGAATCTCCATGCATATGTGTGTGTATATGCTTAAGCACTTCATTTGCACATGTTGTCTTTATTTCAACCAAGAGAAGTCATGCATTTTACATATTTTGATACTTGAAATCCCTTGGTGACCTCTCCATAAATCCAGGGGTCCATGAGTAGGACAAATGGAAGTCAGAAAAACAGAATCTTTTTCCCTCCTTGTAATAACTTGTGTCACAGAAAGGCCCTGGGCATCCAAGTGTTAGGCCAATTAAAGCTGCATGACCCCTGGGAACAGCAGGGACATGTGAAGAGGCATCTAAGCAGAATGCCGTAGTGGATCCTAAAAATTTTTGGGTAAGAGCGGACAAAACAGCTTCTTCTAACAAGAGGTGCATTTACTCAGCACAGCATTAACCAGTTCTTTGGTCTAACCAATAATCTGAACTAAATGTTTGAGGTGTTAAGGTCTCAGACTGTGCTAGGTGAATGAGTATTTACTTTTCTTTGTTCCATTAGTATAAGGTTACTATTCTCTTATTGACATGAATAGACAGAATAAAAATGATGACATCTTTAGAAGTCTTTGCTCCTTTAGTTACATTTCCTTTATATATTCTTCTTCATATACTAAACATTCCTTAGTTGTTGTAGGTTAGGGGAGTGGGGGACATTTCAAAGTAGGGGTACTTTTTTCCATTCAGCTATGAATTATAAACCTGCTTTTACTATAGTCTTTAGTACCCTTCCTAAGACCAGATAAACTTTACTCATTAGTCTTTTGCACACTGTAAAAATGTATTTTTATAGAATCACAGAATGGTTGATGTTGGAAGGGACCTCTGGAGGCCATCTTGTCCAACCCCACTGGTTCAGCAGGAGATGGGCTTATTTCTCCTCAGTGTAAATGGTCAGAATTGAACACAAAGAATGACACTTGGAATTATACTGCATGCTTGATAGAATCTATCAAAGGTTTGGGAGAGTATTTTTTGTAATCTTCTCAGCATCATAATCTCACAGTAACATTAAACATGAAGTTCATGACTGAACTGTGACTGAGGGCAACAATTGTTTACAGAACACTGAACAAAATCGGCTGTTTCTGAATTTTAATGTATACTCTACATCTTAACTTGTTCCATAGAAATTTCAATCTCTGAAGGCCACATTCATATTTCCCATAAAAATATAATACAACAAAGCTAAAATCTCACTATGTGTGCACTACACACCAAACAATGTCATAACAGTTTCCTAGCAAAATATCCACATAGGCTTTAAAAATGACATCTGTTCAAATTTAAAATACATTTTTCATGAAAAAAAATCTGCATAATATAAAAAATATGGGGTTTATGCAGTCTCAGAAACTCATCTAGCATGCTAACCATGTCGGACTTGTTGAGTTTCATACAGCTGAATGAGTTTAAGTATCCATGGTGGGTGATGAATAAGCCCTGCTTTCTCTGCCTGTTTCTGGATGGCTGACTGTAGTTCAGGATATCCAGCTTTATCCAGAGTAATTCCAGGGAACAGATCATTAATGAGACTCATAAATAAAGGTTCATCTTCATCCACCTGTCAAGGATAAAGTAGGGGAAAATACATCATATATTCATTGAAATTATTATTACAACTGTAAACAATCTTTAACAATATGACATTTAAAAGATGGCAGTAGAGAACCTTATATTTTCCAAGGCAAATATTATAATTATGGATCAGTTTTATTACATGAATTTCATATAATGAAATCACAAGTAGTAATTTCTAAATTAAATACTTAAAGCTTATAAAAATGTTAACATCTTAATACAGTTTTCTTCAACATATACATACACACGTTTCTTCATTTGTTACATAAGTCAGGGAGATTTATTCAAATCATATTTTGCCTTGGATTTTTTATTATTTTTTTCCTTCTGTAAATCACTGAAGCATGCCTATAGGTTTGAATGAATGTACCAATGCACTGAATAGATTAACATCAGAAACAGAGTAATTGGTTCCATCACAAAACTAGCTCCCAAGGTAAATACACAGAGTGTAGACATGCTATAACCTTTCAATTACAGAACTAAAAAGAAAGATTAATACTTTAAATAATAATATTGAAAGAGATTAGACTGTACAAGTAGGCGTTAGCTGCTTGCAAGCTCACTCATTGCAATTCTTACGATGTTCTGAAAAGACAACAGACTCCCAAGAAAAGTATAAGTTGAAATTCTGGATTAAGGACATTATTTAAAGTTAATACAATGTATTCTTCCTTTCTCTCCTTAAATAAGGTAAAAAGATGAAAAAACAAGAGCCAATTAGAGGACCAGGCTAGGTCCCCTAGGATCCGATGGTATTTCCAATTATTTTTTTCAGCTAAGGCTTCTGATGTCTTTTCCTCTCTTTGAAAGACAAATATAGTGCTCACACCATAACTGTATCTTCATGTAACTGTATTCTTCACTCACTGCTAGACCATGCTAAAAACCGCAAAATAATGTATCCAACTAAAGAGCTAAACAGCTAAAGAGCTGTTCAAAGAGCAAAATAAATACACTTAAAAATGCAAAGTACTCTTGTTGGGAAATTCACCAGTGTTACAGTACCAGTTTGGAGAGGTTCATGTCCCGCAGAACTCTCATCACTACAGTTTTCTCTGGCTCTTTGGGATTAGATCTCTTCACTGCTCCAAGTGTTCTTAAAACAGACAGGATATTTCTAAGCCCAAAGTCATAGTGAACCTTCGAAATAATGCATACATGCAATTGGTACCACAAAGATTAAACACTTTAAAATCAAAAGAATGCTGAAAACTAAATTCATTAAATAAATAAATATGCTATTGGACTTTTAAATGTGGTGAAATTCACAGCTCTTTTTCAATCTTTTCAACTAGATTTCCAGTTCTGTTGCTATCATATCTTGAGTATATTTTCCAGTGTTGTATGTCCATACCTGCCATGTGTCCCTTTTGCTCTTAAAGTACCACTTTTACAAGTCATCTGTAACAGAGCTGCATCTTCCGTCATTTTCCTAATTTGCTAGATGCACAGACAGCAAACCACGCGTCTTCAGACCATCCTCTGTTTTGTGCTCATGCAAGGACTGTTGCTATCTTGATATCTGCTACTGGAACTCATGACTAAAAGGACCAATCTCTTGCTGATATAATGAAACATACTGAAATTATTCAGGTACAATTTGATGTATGTAAGCCTATCCTATCCTATCCTATCCTATCCTATCCTATCCTATCCTATCCTATCCTATCCTATCCTATCCTATCCTATCCTATCCTATCCTATCCTATCCTATCCTATCCTATCCTATCCTACCCTACCCTATCCTATCCTTAATGACTTTCTGCTCTGTGGATGGTTTCATAACAACCTGGTTCATAACAGAAGGATTTACTTCCAACAGCCATGTGCATCCTAGAGGTGTATCTAACCAGCTTTGGACTTGGGCTGGAATATCTTCCCTTTCCCTATGTATGCAGCTGCATCTTTGCACAGCCATACAGATTAAATCTAGAATTTGTACCTGAACATACAATTGTCTTAGTTAACACAGATTTGAAAATATATTCAAGTGATAGGACAAGAGGGAATGGCCTCAAGTTGCTCCAGGCAAGGTTTAGACCGGATATTTGGAAGTATTTCTTTACAGAACCAGAACAGGTTGTTAGGTATTGCAATGGGCTTCCCCAGGCAGTGGTAGAGTCCCCATCCCTGGAGGTGTTTAAGAGTTGGGTTAACGTAGCACTGAGGGATATGGTGTAGTTGGGGTCTGTCAATGTTAGGTTAATGGTTGGACTGGATAATCTTCAAGGTCTTTTGCAACCTAGACGATTCTGTGATTGATTCTGTGATTTATACAAGAGCAGGACTGTCAAAAGGGCTGCTGACAGGCACAAGCAGGAGAAACTAGCATACTACAATGGTTTTGCAGAAAGCTATGCTTCCTGGCTCATATGACCAAGTATAGAATCATGATCCATGATGTAAAACTATTGGGAGCAAAAAATAAGCATAGCAGGCTTATCTGATGGATATTGGAGAAATGTTAGAGGGTCCTGGAGAAATTATAAATACCTATGGAAAACTGTCCCACACAGACATCATGGCTTATGTTGTAAGAACGATGCAATTTAAGTTATAAGTGAGATATAAGCCTAAAATTCAAATATATAATTATGATGTACCTGGGTGTAATGACTGTGCCCATGTGCACACCCAGAGCACTTGGTCATTAATTTCCATTAATTAATATCAAGGAACTCCCTTGTTAGAATCAGCATAGATGAGACAAAGGACTAGTGACAAGGTGATTGAGCTACATGCCTTCAGAACAAAGCATTTGACTAACTAGTACAACAGTTCTCCAGATAAGAATTTCAGACAGTTCTACAGAGCCCTCCAGGCAGTTCTTACAATCTCTAGGCCAACTGAAAAACACTACTTGTATGCTTCAGTGCATTGATTAACATGCTGAGTGGAGAATCTTGCTGTCTCAGAGACTCCAGGGCAGATTCTGCTGCAGAAATGACCAAATCACACATAGAAACTCTTTGTGCAGATGCAGCAATGATCATGTACAAAACATTGTACACCAGTAAGACAGTTAAGTTTTGCACACAGTTAATTTTTTCTTTGAGTGTGTATGTTATGTTTAAGTACTCTGTCCAGGAGTGAACACCTGTAACAACACAAAACAATCAAAGCACTTTTGCAGATCATAGATGGCTGAATTTCTGATGCCTGCTTAAACGTCTCTACCACAGTGAAGAAAAGAATCATGTCCAGGATAAAAATGACCACACAAACTGAGGCAATGAGAAACTTTACTCTGGAGACAAGCTCTGTTGTTAACTGCTGAAACTGTGCGTACACAAATTTTCCTAAACCATGTCCACAAATTCCACTTAAGAGGGAGCTCTTGGAAAAATGATCTTCTGACAAATGCAACCTGTAAGCATGCTAACTATAAAACACAGGCAGATGACATGACTGAGAAAGTAGGTTGGACAACAACAAATGGACTAAGACTAGTCATGCTAGATCAATATGGGATGATTCAGATTGACTAAAAACTAATTTGAAGCCTAATTGAGACACCCCGGGCAATATTACAGGGAAGTCAGTAGCAAATACGACCCTTGAGAAGCCAGTCTACAACACACAGCTGGTGAGTACAATTCTCACAGAAAAAGAAACCTGAGAAAAATTAAAATTGTAATCCAGTTTGGTTATATATACTGAGAGTGAAATTAAAGAGGTATGGAGAAAGGAAGAGAAAATCCAAATCTGTACTTTTTTGTTTTAACTCTGAAATAATGAGGGCAATATGATGCACCATCATCTTATTCTGGTGTAGTCCAAGATTTCTGCATGAAAGTCAACATAGTCAGTAATAAATATGTGGTATAGAACTGAAATAATATAATAGAGAATGTAGTCAATATGTCCAGGTTCATTAGGATCCAACCAAAATAAGCATTGGAGTTGCAACTTACCTATCATTCATATGATTTTAATTTGAGAACCTCTAGTGGACAGACAGTACAGAGCATTCAAAAGGCAACAGCTAGTTCCGTTCTTAAAAGCAGCTTTATCCTTTATTTCTACTTAAAAAGCCCATACCAAACAGAATAGCATTTTTCTGGTAGCACTCAGCAAGACAGTGCCTTCTAGGCACTCTTCAGTTATTTACAATTCTTACACTGCCTCTTCAATAGATCTAGCCTTCATAAGTGAGGAGACTGAAAAATGTGTCCTCTGCACAGTTCAGCAGAACAATATACACTGTTCCTCATAATGTCTCCAATAACCACACTCTGTTTAAAAATCACAGATCAGACTTTCTTTACTGTACAAATTATCATGAAAAATAAAAACAATGTGATGATTTCAGACTCTGTTTCTAGAACTGGAAACTGAAAACCCTAAAAAATGAATAGGATCATGAGTGTAAAAATAATTATTTTCTCTATGAAAGCATATTCTCTATATACCCTTCCACAGAGATCTTACAGTTGGACAAATATTTATTTTACCTGTTTAGATAACTGCTCTTCACAGAGTTTGTAGAGTGTATAGAATTTTCGACTAAGGACTTGGTTGTCTCGGAAACCAGCACTTGCCAGTTTGACTCGCATAATAATGCTACGGTCAGGCACCATCATAGCAACTGTGCGAAACTGAATCTTAAGATTTTCTGGAAGTTCTTGTCGTCCTGCATAGCCAGGGTTCTGAAAAATGCATGAGCATGTCACAATCACACATCACTACACAGTTGCCTAAATACTGCAGTTCATTAAGTATGTGGAATCACACATGTTATTTGGAGATGCCCACAACACACAGACATAGACAGACAACCACTTACAGATCTTGTTGGAACTGTTCTAAATGGTTAGTTCCTCAGGGTCTTGATAGTGCTCCAGTGCTAGAGGTTACTTTCCCTTGTGAGCATTCCCAGACCATTTCAGTGCACAGTCAAGCAGTGCAAGCCATTACCGAATATAATTTGAACTAATGGATCTGACCTTTCACAGAAGATGTCTAAGTCATTCATGTGACTACTGCATGGCTCAGCTGTGACAGCAGTAGTTGCTGGCTATACAGTGATAACTTCTTAAACTCTTCCAGATGTTTCCAAACTGCCTTCCCACTGGCCTTTGTATGCCACTAATTTGTCCTTTTTCAAATTAAAGTGATAATATTTTAAAAGGGTATGAAACCTTAAAGACAAATGCTTCCATTTTGAGTCATGGATATGTAGCCTATAACTAAGAAGAGGGACCTACAACGATCTTTTAAAGGTATTCTTACACTTTCCTGCTTCTTTGTCTCCTGCACTGCTAGAAACATTCCACAGGCACCAAAGATAAATCCTCAGTAGGCCAGTGAACCACAGTGATGGTGCTTTCCTTCATGCTGTTGTATAGAAGGACTTCGTATAGACGTATAGAAAAGTTCTTCACACGTGGTGAAATACTGACCAGACCAACTACAGCAGTCCTTGCAGTGGTCAATTACTTCAGTTTTATTTTGACAGATTTGACTAAAACCATGAGATGGCTGGGTTTAGTCTCAAACTGTTAAACATTCAACTAAAAAAGCCTTTAAAATATGCAGTTAATGATAATTGCATACCTGAAGTCCTAAGTTCCAGTTAAAAATATGGGCAAGAGAAAATATCATAATTATTGTCATTATTATTTCATCAAATTATTGTTCAAATTGTATTATTTTCTACCAGACAGTTCCAATGAGTTCAATGCAGAAATTTCAATGGGAAATGAAATAGGAAAGATTTTTCACAATGATGCCATTTACATATATTCACACACATACCATAGTCAGAAATATACCAAATTCTCTGTCCATGTCAACAACATCACCATCAGTGAAAATAAACTGACGTTTCTTATTTTTCTTACACTGAAGTACGATATATATCTGCTGAGCAGCTACTGATAAAACTGGAAGTTCAATGCGGTTAAATTCATCGAAGCAACCCCATGCACCTGACTGGGCTAAACCTAAAAAAAGTAAAGAGAAAAATACTACATTAAAATATCAGTTCAAACAATAATAATTTATGTATAAAATACAGCATATTCTATACAACTTAAAGTAACATGGGAAGAATAGAGAGCATGAATGCAGAGTAAAACGAGAAGTAAAAACTCAGAATAAATTAGGCTGTGCATTAATGACACCCAGAAAATGAACTACCCCTTGGAAGAAATAAACTTCTTTACAAAGAATCCTAAAATTTTATAGCAACCATAAGGCAGAAAGTGTTCAGTAATACTGTATATAGCACCTAGTAGCATAAACATCCATATACATGGAAACTCATCTATGCATCAGGTGAAATTGTCAAAGGTGAGCTTGAGAGACATTTACCTAAATGAAAAGCACAGGATCAAATCAGACATCACTACATTTGTGACAGAAACATTGTAGCATTTTCTAACAATTAATTCATAGGGCAAAAATTGTTGGAGAATAGTATCCTGCTGTTCAAGAGAGAGGAATCTGATGTCACACTTACAACTGTTAATGGCCATGGAGTTCTAGACAGACATTAGTATCCATAAACATCATGGATGTCTTTTGAGAGAGTCAAGTACTCTTCCTTCTGTATCATGTGAACATGTTCATTTCACAAGATACAAAGGCTAATAAGTCTACACAGGAACTTCACGGATGCCATCTCTTCCCTTCACAAAGTCCACACTGGACTAGTATTTTCTATTGCCTGGATCAGTAGATTTCTGTACATTTCTAGAACCTGGATCAGTACTTTAACTGGTGCTACAAACAAATATTCAGAGCTGTTTAATTCACTCCACTGGACTAGTGGAGCTCAGCTTGTCTTAAGCCATTTGAAGGCAGTGCCAAATGTGGAAATAAAGCACATGTTCAAGAAAAGGCATTTGTGTGTTTGCAATGTTGAACAGCTATGCCCAGAGCCCCGCCAAATCCCCATACTATATATTGCAACGTCTATTAGCACTGGTAAAATAAACCAAGGGGTGGTTTATGTGTAATGTTTATCCCTTAAGACACTTAAGCTAATGGAAGAGAAAGTACTCAAAAATCAATACTATTAATACATACTTTTTCACTTTGTTTTGTTTTCTCTTTCACATTTTCCCTTGTCTTTGCTCTGGTGTGTTCTGCTCATATTATCCTTCTACCCTTCCCTCTACTGTTCCTTGTCTGATCTTCTCCTGCTCTTTAAGATGTTCCTCTAGGACCTCTCATCTTACTCCAAACCCTCTTGAGACCCCTTTTATGTTTCTTCTCTGCCCCTCTTCTACTCTGTCCCATCTTCTACTGTGATCAGCTATCATAGCCAAATCAATACTTCTCAGTTATTGCAGATAGAAAAAAAAAAAAAAAAAAAAAAAAAACTTACATTCATTTTTAACCATTTTTCATGCCCATTAACCACTTCTTTTAATATTGTTGCATTGACTGGTCTTTTTCACCCATGTAATTTTGGAAGAACTCTTCAACAAAATTAGTGGAGTCACACCAGATCAAAACCAGTGGTAGTACAGCCAAAACTGACTCCTTAAGATTTGATTCAGCTAAGGCAACACTGCAGATCTCACATAAAATTCAGTTCAATTCCATATGCAGGGCAATCTTTTTCCTAAACTACTGCTAACTAATTTCTGTTATATGATAAGGAAAAACATACTCCTAAAGAAAATAATTTGAAGATAATAAAAAGTCACATGGACTTAATTACAAAATTTAAAAGCAAATGGAATATATAAAAATACCACAATGTCACAATGAAGCAAACATTAAAGTAAGTCTATAGACTTACTTGAACATATCTAACATACTTAAACATGAAAGACTCAATCTTACTGTCTTTAAAAACAAATAAAGAATGTTCCTTGATTTCACTGATGTGGCAGCAAGTCTTTTAGCTCATGTTGTCCCTCTTCTATGAGGAATATCAGGGCCCTGGATGCACCAACAGGCCTTAATTGCCCTGACCAGCCTTAACTGGGGTTTCTATCCATACTCTCTCTCCTCCAGTCCAGGAGCTTCATTTCAGCTCAGGCAGATCTGCGCTATGTTGTATGTAGGTTTGGGCACAGCCCTATCTCCTGTCACCCTGACTTGCTGTCTGAACTTCCTCAAGGACCCCAGAACTATTCAGAGTTTTACCTCCAGCTTTGTCTCCTGCTGTTTCTGAGTGAACATCCTAGGTGGACCCAGCCTGTTATTTACCTTTGTCTGATGTTCACTTGAACAGCTGATGAAAACAAGCTGTCACCAACCTGCCCCGCTCAGGCACTGTGGGACCGTGCTGTGGTCAGTGAAGTCACTGTCCTTGCCTGTGTGATGGTCACCCTGGGCTCCTAGCTTGTCTTCCCTCATGCAGTTGTCCCATTCTTGCTGCTCTATGATGAAAAATTCTTACAGAGATTTTTCAAATACATTTGTCCCCTTTTGTTACATGTATTATATGACTACTAGAATCCATTCTAAAAAAAAAGTGTTCTTTCTACTTTATTGCACATCAATATCTACTCTTTGAGATGCAACAAGGAAAAGCCCTAAAGCTGGATGATATCCTTTAACAAAAAGACTTTGTTTCATATAATATTGTCTATTACAGTTACTATCTGTATATTAAAGGGCTTTGAAATTACTTTCTGTATAGAACGGTGAGGTTCAGTTCTAACCATACGTTTCCTTGGGAAAGGAAAAAAAAAAATCACTTGTTCTGTAATGCCACCTGCTGCATAGAGTTAGGAAACCTGACTCTCAGGCAAGGCCAATATCCCACAGCTTTGAATAAATTCAGTTCTTGCAAAATCATTTCATTCTGGCGGTGTTCAAAAGGAAAAAGGAAAGAAAATACACACATATGTATACACCCACACAAACACAAGCAAAAGCACAGCAAGCAAACTGTCAGCTGCAAAACAGCTTAGACACAATGTAATTTTGTTGTGCATTGTCATACTGTGCATTAATTTGTCCCCACACAAAACATTTTACGGTAATTAAATACAAAAATAGAATAAATGCAGAAAATAAAGGTCAGACTAAAGAGATCTTTAACTATGTCTAAGAAATGTGACAACCACCCCAATCAGTAGAGATATCCTACAGACCTGGTCCTCACGTGATGCAAGAACCACACAGCATAGCTACACCCCCCCTCAGAAAGACTTAAAAATGCATCTCCGCAATGAAGTGCCATGTCCCTTTCATGTCAGTGACTCTATGATAGATATATAGACAGCTGGGTGGCCTGACCCTTGAACACTATGTTGTGGCCACAGTCCCCAGTGCAGGTACTAGGGCCACAAACACAAAGTATGTTGCAGGCTACTGTGACAACCCCTGTCCTGCCAGGTGACCCAAAGTGCCAGGTGGTAATACCCTCTGTGCTCTTCTGCATGGGGAGGTCTGGCTAAAATAGTGTGCCAGTGAAGTAATTAGTCTTGGCAAAGCAGCTATAAACTCTCTTTTGTATTGAAACAACACATTTAAGATTTTACAGAGGGGTAGAACTATAGTGACATAATTCAAAGCAAATTTCACTAAAACAGAACTCTGTCTAGCCAAAGTGCAGCCCAGAAGCAGTAAGCTACAAGGTATTCATTGATCCTGAAAGAATTTACAGAGTTCCATACTTGTTTATTCAGCTTCTGGATTAAGATAAATATCAAGTCTTACATTAAATATTGCATTAAATATTAAATCACAAAAAGGTACCTCAGATAAGACTGGAATTGTTTGACTGACTACAGAAAACAGAACCAAAGCAAACACGACTTTTGCACTCATCTACAGACAACCACAGACAAAAGGTTTGCTAAAGAGTATTCATCAACACTTTTCACTAACAGTGATGAAGTACTCCTGATTTGCTGTTCCTGGGCAATTTTAACACTGAATTTGACATAATAGAAAACTTGAAAATTCTCCTTCTCATTTCCTTCCCTGGTGCTTTCATGGGTTACCTCTGGTCCAATTCAGATGTGTATCTACTTTTTGGTTCAAATTTCAAAAACAAAACTATCAAAGATGAAAGTCCAGGCCTTGGACATCTTGACTAGACCATCTGCCTGTGAATAGCTGGAGTTGTACAGGAAGACAAAAGAGGAGAGAGACAGGGAGACAGAACCTCAGCTCTGAGCCAACCAGGAGAATTGTAAATTATAATTTTATAGTATACAATAGATTGTTATGTTATGTATATTATATTATATATTCCTATTTCTTTATTCTGAAGATCAAATACTGTTCTTACAGAAAAAAATCTGGACACATGGCAGCAGACATGACAACACTAACTCCACACCTCCTTTTTGTTCTCACTGCTAAATCTGCTAGTACCTGATAATTTAACCCACAGCACCAGATGAAGTGAAAATTTTGAAAGAGGAAGCATTGGTAATGGAGTACAAAGCCTCACAGATATGGGGAATTCTGAAGAATTTCTCAAATGTGTTCACTAAAATATGTAGTGTGTTTCATGAGAACTTTCTTATCAGTCTGCATGCAACGCTTTTACATCTGTGAAGAACTACTATTCTTTTCCATTAAAAATCTCATAGGCATTAAAGAATCTTTCTCGAAACTCATTTTGCTCCTACTATTAAACCAAAAAGAGCTTATTTCTTTCCCTAACTTCAGTATATCCGCTGTTCAAGGAATACCAGATATCTCGAGACATTTCAACATAAAAACTGTGATTCCAAGTCAGGCCCTTCCAGGTTGTGAAAATAAGTCCAAAGGAACTGGTGCCCTTCACAAATGCAAACATCAATGACTTAAATAGGAAGAGAATTTTACATTTCTTCCCAGATACACAACAGTCTGATGAATGCTGGAAAAAAATCACCCTATTCAGGCTCTATTCAGCTGGATCTATTATCTAATTCCCAGGCAAATTCTCTGAGAAGTAAGCCACCATTCCACTAGAAAATTGACTGAGGTAATCAGTCACAGGCATCATGGTCGTCTGACCAGCAATCTGTTGAGCTCTCTAAGCATCTTTTCTAACTCACATTGAACACCAGCATGCCATTATATGAGGCAACCAGATAACAAGGACACATTACACAGTATTATTTAGCTTTTGTTGCATAGATGACAATATTACATGGAAAATGGTCAGCTTATAAAAACAAACAAAACAAAGAAAGCTGAGCACTAAAACTGAGCTCATTGTGTTCAGTTTTACTAAAAAAAAGGCAGTGACAAGCAGCAGTTATCACTATTGCCTCAATGTGAAATGAGAAAGGATGTTACCACAGCACTCAGGATAAGAAGGCAGAAACAAAGCAAGGATACAGTCTAGATGTCTGAACTGACACAAGTCACAAACAGTGTAATACAAAGCAGTCAGGAAAAAAGACGGTAACATAAAGAGATACAAACATGCTCAGAGAAGAAGCAGAGAGGTAAAAAAACAAGAGCTTGGTGAGATGAAAGACAACCCCACTCCAAGGAAAAACAAAGGCTGACATCCCCCCTCTGGACAGATGACTGCAGGTACAGCAGAGACCAGTAGATGACTGCACCTTGGTGTTATGAGCATATTCATGTTTAGCCACACAGCAAGCTGGTCCCAGCCCTCTTCTGTTTATTACCAATGAGTAAAATAAACTTGGGACACTAAAAGTCTGCATGCATGATAAAAGACATGCAGCTAAAAGTTGGCCCAAAGATCTGGGCATTACATGAGGTGCTGTGAGAAACTTGTGACCTTGACTAAAGGTATTCACATGCAGCTAGTTCAATTTCTAGCTTAGAAATTATCCTCAGTTTGTTTGATATTATATAAATGAGCAGCTTTCCATAGAAATTAGGTAACTATTTTCTCTCTTGATATGCAAATATCTGGCCTTGGTTATAAACACAGTCTTTACCTCAGGTAAGGACTATAATAACACAGTATATTCAGCACATAAGTCATCAGCTTCTATAAAAGTTTAACCCACATCCCGGTGTGATTTAATGGGATACTATGAAACCTGTCTTCTGGGGCTACTGCTCCTAGGCAGTGAACACCTGCATGCATCTAAAAAGACCAAAGCTAAAGGTAAAGCTAAAAGATGAGCTAAGAGACTGACTAATGCTTTACATGAAGACTGTGATCAAACTTTTTATTCTTGTGGCGTTAGCAGAATTTTAGCTATTATAGAAGAGTGGCTATTTATGGGATCAGTTCAGGACTGGGATTAAACTCTCACAAGAGCTAAGGATGGTCACTAGCTCTATCATTCACTGCTTTAATATTTACTACACCACCTCAGATTCCTGGTACGGAAATAATAGGGGTGCCCTAGCAGGAAGCACTTCATCCTCTCTTTTTGTAGCAGTGACTCCTTGACTGTTTTCTCCAGCTATCTTGCTGGCCCCTTACTGCATCTCCAACTAGGAAAATCCTCAGTGGGAGGGAAGGCAACAGACATGAGCATGCCTCAAAGAGAGAGAGAAGCTAACAGACACCAGTGCCTTTTCAAAGCTCCGTGTCTCTGTTCTGTCATGACTCATGGCTCAGAGGAATAGTGGATGGAGGCTGGCTGAGGCAAAGAAAGAAAGAATGGAAATGTTTCTTTCCTATCTATTTTCACGTTCTTATAAATGGACTAATGTGTTGATTAGTAAGAAGCATGGCATTCTGCAGAATGCACTGCTATAAAACTTCTGAGTCATGATTAGAAAAAACTTGTCAAACTAGTTAAATCATTTTTTCCCCTTCTTTCCCTGCTCTACTTCTTCCTATTTCCTTCTTTTTGATATGGCCATTAAAAAAATTTAACAAGTCAGAGGCCTAAAAATACATGTAAAAGAACAAAAGGATTAGGAGGAAGGAGTCCAGTGAAGCCAGTACTAGTACTGCTTTTAACTTAGTTCTTCCCCAATATGTATTGTTGATCGTCTTGATCCAATTCAACCACAAACAAAGCTGGTAAAACCACAGAAGAGATGAGAAAAATATAAAAAATCTTTTCACAATTAATACAAAATCACCTAATTCAAACCTGGCATACCTTTCAGGTTTTCTGTCTCTATTAGTAAAGCTTAATTGGAAACTCTCAAACTCTTAAATAAGAAGTCAAAGACAAAAGTTACTTTTATTAAAATCCTGGCCAGCTTTGCTGGCTTCTTTATTAAAACTAGAAATGATCTTCAGGTTATATTTTAACCTTCAAGTGATATCACAACAGTGAAAATTATGTTTATGATACCTTGTGTTGGATTTAAGAGCCTATCACTCACAGAAAACGGGGACATTCTGTAGTCTCCAGTCCATCTATCCATCTAACCCATAGGAGCAATATATGAGAAAATAGACATAATGTAGTCCAGATATATTGGATCACTTGGTCACTGTTTGCAACATAAACTTCAAAACTCCACTTACCATGAAAAGTTACCAGAGTTTGACCACTATCTCATCTTCCTGTTTCAAAAAATGTCTAGAGTTTGAAGTAAGACACTGCACCACTTTGCATGTTACTCTGCCTTGCACAACATTGTTCAGCTTTGTATTTGTTTGACTTGCCTGATACAAAAATGACAAGGGAGGAAAAATATCCTCCCCCCTTGCGATGGGTGGGATAGAGGCATAAAGAAAATCAGCTGAAAGCTTAAAAGGGAAAAGGAAAAGAAGAGGTACATAGGAAACACATGCCAAGAATATTAAAGAAAAACAAAAACCAAAAACAAAAACCAAAAAACAACTGGGAAGCATGCAGGCAGAAAATAGGAAAGAAAAAAGAGAAGTAATCAAATATCAGGAGTTGATAAGTGTTTGGAAATAAGAGGAAACAGAGACAAAAAACACCTTAACATTGCTCGCTCATTAGTGAAGAGACAAAAATTCCTGACTCTAAAATGAACAAAACAGATTATTTCTTACCTTTATAGATACGCCCAAGTCCTCTGTAGTCCATTTGGTCTGAACAATTGAAAACAACAACATACTTTCCCAGGCATTTGCCCATGTCTTTAGTTGTTTCTGTTTTCCCTGTCCCTGCAGGTCCTGCTGGTGCACCACCCATACTCATGCCCAAGGCCTGTGCCAAAGTGATGTAACACCTAAAGACAGAACAGAGAGTTATATTAATCTTTTTCTACTAATAAGTACTTGAAGTCCATTAATGTAACCACAGCAGTTGTATTATACAGAGCTGGGGAAGGGGGCAGAAAAGGGTGTGCTTCTGTGTGGCAAGTCCTCATCACCCCTTTTGCACACTGAAGCTGAGTAGTACCGCCTTTGCTCCACGTGCAGAAAAGCATGCATCCATCACAGCAATGACTGCAACAGCCCAGGAAATGCACAGGCCAAGTCTAAATGCTGAATACTAAAATACTGTAGCATTGTGATTTTCTCACATGACTCACATGCCCTCCCTCCATGGAGTCATTCTGCAGCACCCAGACAAACTAGGTTTCTGCATTTTTCCCATCCTCCTATGCCCCACAGCACACAAAATAAGCTCTCTGATCTGCCCAATAAGAAGGCACAGAGACTGGAAACAGCTCTCACTCTTGCCATTTCTCTATCAGCATGCCAAAACCAGAGCAGTGCTGCCAGTCACAGGTCTCAGTTCCAGGAGGAGAATGGACAAGAGGAAACATTGTAATGGGCAATGCAGAAAGAAGAGGAGAGATGCATGAATCCTAGGACCATCTTCTGCTTCAACTTCCATCCTGGGTTGACATCCTCAGTTTTAAGTCTCAGCATCCCCAGATGGTGTGTGGACTACTGAAGGGTGTAGAAAGACTATTGTTCTAACCTACAATGCTCCAAAATTCCAGCAAGCTCATTTCAACCCTGTGAAACTCACTAGCTTTATGATATATCTGGAGAGAGAAAACCTAAATGACACCAGCTAGTATTACTTCCTATAAAATAATACAGTACTCATTCTAATATAATAGCAGTACTAATGCTTTATCACCTTACTACTCAGTAATCAGTTAACAGGCACTCAGTTAACACTCCTAACAATTCTGCTACTGAAAATGAGACAAACTGTATACAAATGCAAGTCCTAAACAGAACTTAGATTTTATTTTTTATATCTGCCATGGCATGGTCTGTGTCTGACATGATGTTTAGGAGCACTCAATTTCAGTCCCATTATCTTAATGTAATGTACTACAGCCAGTGTGTATTTATCATGTGCCTTGAGAATCTTTCTGAACACAAAATCATTAGCCAAACAGCACTTGACTCCAAGCTGATTAATGGAAAGCAAAGATATCATTACCTGAAAATACTCAGAAGCTCATACAAGTCCATATAGCAATATTAAAATTGAAAAAGCCTATAAGGGGAATAAAATATCGTCTTATGCAACACTGCTTAGATATGTAAGTTTCTCATGCCAATACTAGAAAAGATCTTTGCTTCAAATACTCTCTCAATATATGACAGTGGATAGCCACCAATCCCTGCAGCTCCGTTTGGCTTTTCTAGGTTTTCCCAAAACCAGATACCTCTTTGATAATGTCACCCTGGGCCAGTTTTCAGTCTGGTGTGACATAGCACCTTGAATCAATCCCTAACCAATTAGGTTGCATTTTAATTCTGTGAACAAATTTTGAATGACAATATTCTTGATACTGTCCCTCCTGGTGGGCAAAAATACTGACTGCATGGTAGTGCTGCCATACCCACTAATCGACTGCATGTTTACTGCTGCAAACAGATCTCTATCTAGCCTAGGAATAGCAGAGTACATAACAGAATTTGAAAGATGTGTGTTACATATTAAAAGCCAAGTATCCAAACATAGGGGTTTGGCTCTTAACTAGCTCACTGGCCATAATTTTGGTTCAGAAATCGGCAAAAGTCTGAAATTTCACTAGTAAATAAAATCTAGTAGCACAGAGAGTGCAAAGACAATTCCAACACTAATTCAATGGCCTGGAGTCATTCTTCACACAACAAATGATTGAACAAGTTCTGGCATAGCAAATACATCTGCCTCTTGCCTACCTGAAGCACTACCAAGTACTTTAGGAAAATTTGTATCTAATGGAGTTTGTGCTGTGCTGTATATCTAACACTCCAGCAATAAAAAGTTCTCCTTGTTTTGCCCTCAGAGCTTTTTCGTGTTTGTAGTCCTGTAATTCTCCATAGGCCTTGCTTAAAATCATATTGACGCTAGTTATTCAATGCTATGTCCTGATTTACTGCTTTTTCCTCTAGGGTGACTTCAAATGCAGCACTTGCCGTAATCCCAAATTCTCATGCAACTGCTAGGTTATTGAAAGAAGCAATATATTGGTTTTTAGATCCACTCTGTTTAGGCTGGTGAAGTGTATGGCGTTCAGGTATATTTATCGAGAGCACAAGTAAGTTTTTCAATGCCTACCACAGCACATATAGCTCAAGCAAACACTCAGAATTCAAAACCCCTCCCTAGGGATGTCTGCTTTCACTAGCTGAATATATAAGCACTGGCCTCTGCTGTTTACCAGTGATATTGCAGCATTATAGTGAAACCCAAGAATTCTGGCTTAAATTAAAGGAATTAAGTTTTAGCTCCAGTACCATGGACTGCATTCTTTTTATAAGTACCTGTCAGTTAAGGGAGTTATAACAAGCCTGTCTGTGCACCCTAAGTATTCATTGCAGTAGGTGAACTCTACATCAGTGATTTGGATAATGCATTTATCCAAGTCTTCAAGAAAATAAAATCGAGACTGTTTTTGCCATTCAAAATCAGATGGAGATTTAATATTCATACGGACCTATAATGGAAAAGAAAAATCCTTAATACAGAAATGAAACAGCATAACAAATTAATCTTAAATTATGTACAGAAAAAAAAAAAAATTCCACTATGCATAAATTCAAGAGCTGGAAGAACATGCGCAGAATTTGTCAGGAGTAAAGATATCCAGAATTATCTTCTCAAACCTGTTTATGGCATACTCTGACCATTTAGATCATTTTGATTTTCCCCTGAATTGTGTACAGAGGTTATGAATTGTGTTTTACAGAGATATTGAAGAACAGTGATGGAAAACACTAAGTAACACTACAGTTTACACAGCATGGTATCTTGTGCCATTACTCACAGAAATACTAAATCATGAACAATGTTTGAATATGTCATATGCATGTCTGTGTGTTTATTTGGGCTGTATTTCTCAGTATGAACTTGCCACACACATATTTAGATTTGTGGCATATTAGCAAATTAATAGATCTTGATTCATTATTTTTGATACTTGATCACAAAACCACTGGCCTCTTATGAAATATGAAGTCCTGGTTATCGGCCTTGCAGACATGGTTAAAGGTGAAGAGGAGATTCTGGATTCTCAGCCTCTTCCCTCTACTTTCAATCACAAAGGGATGTGTTTAGAAGGGAATAGAACATTTTGAGAGAAAAGGATAATATTACATGTACCAATTAAGAATCCTTTTCCCAGTTTTGGACTTGCCCCTGATTTTTTTTTTTTCACATACAGACCTTTTAAATTTAACCGATTTTCTGTGAATAAATTTTATGATGACATTAAATTAACTGAAAATGAAATGTCAAATTGAGAAAATAATTATGAAAATAAATCTAAAATTACAGGTCGAGGATAAAATCATACCTATCTTAGAAGCTGACAATTTTCTTTCTAACTTTCAGTATTTTTCATTATGATTTTCTATTCTTCTTTACATGTGCACTTAATTTTTATCTTTCTAACATAAATGTATAAATTAAACAATGCAGTATTGAATTATTGATCTTTGCATCATACAAGCTTTTTGAAAGTTATTTTACTTACATTTTTATAATTATATTTTCATATGCAGCATTCTTATCTAAAGAAAGCCTGATGCAACTCAATTATAAAAAAACTGGTTACTGTTGCTACCCTTTTCAAATATATGGAGCCTCACTGCTTTAACCTTTGAATAACTGCTACCTTAAATCAACACATAAACTAGGCTGGAAATCACATGATAGCAATTCTAAAGGGACTTTTTTCCATATACATTTCAATTAAATAATGTATTAGATTTTCAATTTGAGAGAATAGTTGAACTTTAAAAGTTAAACTCTGGCTCACAGTGAATTTGTGCTTGATGGATGTCACAACAACCATTTTAAAAACTGAAGTCTGAACCTATGAACATACCTGTATATAACTCACCCCTTTCTCTGCATGACATCTATATGAAATTAAACTAAATGTGATATGCTCTATCACGGCACTAATGTCAGAGCTACTGAAAGAGAATAGATCATAATATTTGTTTATAATTTTTTCATTACAGAAAGTCCCTTAAAGGTTTTCAAAAACTTACCAAATCATCAAAGATGTCCTTCTGATGCACATGAATGGTGATTAAAGTTTCATATTTTGTGCGCTCCATTCTTGTCAGATTATGTGTTGTCATGTCAATCAAATCATTTAAAAGTTCCAAAAACTTCTGATTTGTTGTGTGCATTACCTTTTCCACATAGTGAGAACAGCCATATTAATAAAAACATCATTTGTTCTTCCAATATTTAGAATAAAAAATTTAAAAACCACCTGCAAACACACGGACCCATGACATTGGTGATCTGCTTCGTGTTTATGTTTGGAGTGCTAAATTTGGATTTGCAGACTGCACTCCATGAATGCATTCTTAGCCCAACAGAATACAATAAGGTTATATCTAGGTAAACAGGTCATATCATCAGATTTTATTCCAAGACTTTTGCTCCTTCTACACATTACATCTTCATCTGATTGCAACTCTGCATATTTTCAGAACCATCAGTCTCTGGTTTTGGGTATTGCACACCAGCACAAGTAGTATTTACTCTTTGAGGTGAACAGAACCTGGAGACCTATCACATCCTGTAACCAGAGGAGGAGGAAAATGTAGTATAAATTTAGATGCCAATGCTAAAATAATAATTTATTTTGTGGCACCGGATTCTGTTACATAATTCTGCAAAATGCAATACTGACTATACAATACCAACTTATGTAAACAGCATCAGCCTCTGTCAGTAATGGTTCACGACAAACTATAAAGCACTGAGGTTTCAGAAAGGGCAGCTCCTGTTCCAAATGCACGAGAGAAAAATCATACTAGCTTTCTGTAAATATATGCAAAGCTTAAAACTCACAGTTTGCTAAGAAGAAAATGCTAAAAACGCCACAAAACTAATGGAGAACTGAACAACTTCCCCGCCCCCAAATACACAGTTCATCCCCCAAAAATGAAAGTTGTTTTCTAGTTAATGCAAAAGAGTCTTTGCATCTAGTTAGTAGATGAACTGGGGCGGACTAAAAGCAGGTCTATGCCCTTTTTAAACTTTGTACGATGTAGAAAAAATAGTGCTAAGTGATCTTCTCCATAGTCTAGAGTCTTTGTTTTTCATTCAGTATTGAAGTACAGCACGGTACCATTCCCCTGCATTTACTTTTATAGTAGGATGGTGTTATTAGTTCTTAGTCCAATCTCACTGTATATTCTTGATTAATGGTAATTTGCAACTCTTTAGTTCACATTCTCTCCTTTCTCCTTCATAGATTCAGTGTTAGTAATAACACCTTGGTGTTAACAGTATTTTCTCTGTGTGTTTTAGATTAAAACAGCAATTGCTCAAATGGCTTCTGTTCTTTCCCTAAAAAAATTGCTCATCAGCTGAAGAATCTAATACACTCTGTTACAGCAGACCAATGCCCATGAAGCACAGTTATTTAACCAAATTTGGGGACTCATTTCTTTCCAAATTTCATTTTGGGAAGGCAATAGGATAGTATACCTGATATTCCCAAACTGAGAAATTGCCCCTTCTTGAGATGGCTGTGCTGACAGAACAATGGAGAAAACCACAGGATTAGGAACAATTCTAAAGCACATGCTGGTGGATGATGAGGAAGTGTGACCTCTTAACACATTTTGTATCATTCTGTTTTCCTGTTAGTTTATTTGTTATTATGGTTCCTTTACTAGTATTTTGTGCTTTTTCCTGCATGATACTTTGAACTTGTCACAATATGCACTGCTCCAAACAATGCTTTTAATTAATCCCCAAAGATTCATTAAATACTACCTTTTTGTCTGTTTTGGTACTGTTCAGTGCATTCTCTGCATCTCTGGTCCAGATCATTTGAATTCCCAGAAGTCCTATTTGTGCAGGAAACATTGCCTGAAAGTCATACAGCTTAAATCCTGAATCGTTAATGGCCATTGATGCCTGTCTAATGATGGTGTGGATTGTTTTCCTAATCCCATTCAGCAGCTGACCTAACCAGAATTCCACATTGCCCTGAAATAAACAAGAAAGTACTTTTAAAGAATTAGTTTATGAATAATTCACAAGGAGAAAAAGCCCCATGAGACTTGTTTCCCAGTTCTTCACACTCCCATTTCCCTCTTTGTTATTCTCTAAAAGATTCCTCTCATCCTTCTGCTCCACTGCCCTTCTAGAGATATGTGATGGATTTGACACTTCACATCAGCACTGCTGACAAAAACAGGTAAAGTAATTGTTACAGAATGACACAAATGTCCTGTACTTTCTGTCTGTTGCTCTTGCTGTTCACATTGGAAGGTTTTAATTCAGCTAGTCAGATAATGGCATGATATGATTCTGTCGGTCTCTAAAACATAAATCTACTTTAAATCAAGTTATCAAAAAAATGCAATATATACTTCTATTACCTGAGCTAAAACTGGGTCAGTAATATTGACCTGTTCTCCTTCTTGAGACTCAAACAATAAAATCTGGTCGTAGTTTTTTTCATTAAATCCCACTCTGTTAACATTGTCAAACAAATTTAATAAATGTGCCTACAAAAGAATCAGAAAAAAAAAAAAATAAAGCTCCATAAAGTGATCGGATATGGCATTCTTACTTTGCCTTTAAATCCTGTATTAGAAGATTCGATAGTTCTTTCCATAAGTGAAAGAAATTCTCTCAGCTAAGTGAGGAAATCACCCATGGACCTCACTCGCTAATATTGACCATAAGAACATTACTGCCTATTACTCGTACCTGAATAGTGTGGGAATCAGATGCTTGACCAAGAATTTCCAGAAGAGCAGGGTCAGATACAAAAAAAAATCTTGGAAAAATTAAACGTTTTTTTTCCAAATACCCAGTCAGTGATTTCTGACAGATTTCCAATTGTTCCAGCAAATGTGGTAACAGCTGTGCCAAAGTCTCATCTCCAACACAGCACTGCACAATGTTTGATGTTTCATGGGCTCTCTGCATAATTCTCTGCCATGATTTATCAATGTTCTGAAATCTTCTGGCTTCCTGGGGTACATGAAAAACACATTAGCTCTTCCTCATGCTTATAAAATTCTAAAAATTAAAGAATTCCATGAGACAAGGTAACAGTTTAATATTTCCCTTGTTGTTCAAATCTTCTTTGCAGGACTCATGTATGAATATTTATAGGTGATGATCACTGCTTACAGTGACCAGAGTTCAAATTACAAGAGAAAGAGTCCAATAGGAGAATGGTAGAAATGTCTACTTCATGTTGGACATGAAAATTGTCCATATAAAACTATTCCAACACACACCAGAAAACTCAAACAGCATCCTTCTCAGAAATTACAGTCTTCCTAATAGCAACACAATGTCATGCAATGGCTGCTCCACATGTTATGAGGAGTAAGCTGTTAGTAGTAATATTTGACAGATAAATCCAGTATAAATGATCTGAAGCTGCTGCACTTGTATTGTAGGTGAAGGTAAAATATTGTAAGTGAATTCTCAAATACTGGGAGCTGGAGAGTAAATATTTTTCTATACTGGGTATACTGACTTTTAAAACTCTTTCTTCACTTACAACAAATGAAATGTTAATGAGATAATAAATTATCTGAGAGCTAGAAGATATCTCAGTAGACCATCCAAAGCCATTTGCCCGTCACAAGACAGGATCATACCCATGCCACTGTTGAAAAACATGTCTGTCTTGTGTTTAGAGATGCTCAATGCTTGAGATTCAGAAGCCTCTTCAGGCAATCTTTGCTCTGGTGACTGTTTTAATATATATAAGCTTAATGTTTCTTGTGTGTGCAGCAATTACTTCTCATCATATCCATAGATAAAGAGAACACATTGTTTTCTTCCTGTTGAGAGCAATCCTTACTTTTTTTTTAAACTGACCACTTATTCTCTTCAGTTTTTCCTCTCCTTCAAGGCAAACAAGACTAGTTTGTTGAATGTTTTCTTGTGCATCATCCTTCCTGGATAGTTCCTCATTCTTATCACCCTCCTCTACACTATCTCAAATTTATCCGTGTGGGTTTTTTGGCCCAAACCAGGTACAATATTCTAGTTATTGGCTATTGCTGTTTATGTATTCCATTTTTCTTCCTGCATTTTACACACCAGCAATCTAAAACTCATTTTCTGATAGTACTATGAGAGACGATGCCAAAAGCCTATCAAGATACATAGCAACTACTGGGTTTCCTCTATCCACAAAGCTTGTTGCCCACCCTAAAAATAAATTAAATTTGTTTGACAGGTTTTGCTCCTAACAAATGCACACTGACTGTTACTCATATCCTTATTAACTTCCAGATGCTTACAGACATTTGTTGCAGTATTCATCCAGGAATTGCAATTAAGCCCACTCATATATCATTACTCCTCCACCAAGCTGTTCCTTCTCCTCCTCCTTTAAAGATAGTTACCACATTTGCTTTTTACCAGAATACTGGTTCATACTTGTAAAAAAGTAGTTTTAGCAGCTATCAAATGCCTCAGCTGTGCTGCAGCGTTTATTCATCTGCAAAAACTGGGTACTGATTTTCTGATAAGCATTAGCAATATGAACATATCTCATAAACTAAAAAAAAAAAAAAAAAAGTATTGTTATCTTAAATAACCGTTAAGAAAGATTTCCTTAATTTACAAAGATTAGTGTTAGTTTTGGAAATTGTAAGCCTTTAATTATAAAAGATGTGACCTGAAATAAATTCACGTTTAATAATTTCCCAGTAATCGTGGTTTTGTTAAGTGACAGCACTGGTTGATCTAGTGCTACTAAACTGTGGTGTGTTAGAACTATAGGAAAGCCTCTCATTAGGAGACATAACAGAGAGGATGACTTATTCTGGCATTTCTCTCCTGCAAGAAGTCAGATCATTCCTTAACTCTTTAGCAGCTGCTATCATGGAAGGCCATAATTGCCTTTTGAAGAAGCTGTAATAGTTTACGCAGATTAGCACGCATGCAGCTGCCCAAGGCTTGCAGCATCTCTCTGTGGGACAATATTATATTATATTACATAGCGAGTACAGAATTAATACAGAAAACCTGACATTCTACTATTACGTAACTTAGAGACTATAAACATGTACGCACGGGAAGAAAGGGATGTTTTTGCATATACGGCAAAAGTGATAAGCCAGTTTTGTACTGTTAAATAGTTCTGAGCCCTGATTCACTAATATTGCAGACTGACAGGAACATTTGAGCCTGAATTACAAACAATCCTGTTCCTGTCAGTTTGACCAAGTTCTAAGCAATCCAGCCAGCCAGATCTCAGATTGGCAAAGCTGATTCTGAACTGCCTATTGCCCAGCCCACAAAACTTATATACATTATAGGCATTGATGAGTAAACTCCGTGATGTGGTTAATCTCTTGGTACAACATATTGTCATTAACATACTGTTATCATAAATCAACATACCTGAGGTAGTTGTTTCGCAATATCTCCACCAACAAACACAGCTTCAAGGTAAATCCAGAGGTTTTGCACAGTAATCCAGTTTTCAATTATCTCTGCAGTATTGGTCAACTTCTGAACCCACTGTTGTATAGTGGACTTAAATGGTGCATTATACCTGTAGGAACATGAGTTTAAAGGGAAAAGAACCTAATGATCATAGGTACTTTTGGGTTTGATTACATTTACACAATATGTGCATTTATTAAGTTTTGTACCTGTTGCTCATGAGTGACCCCAATATCATGAGGCTGTCTTCCACCAAGGCTATTTTCTCCAATATATCTGATCCTTTCAGGAGCAGCTCTCCTCGAGTTTTGAATTGTCCAAAACTGAAAGCATGAGTACTCCATTCACTGATGACATGTTTCAATTTTGCTTCAATGTCCTTTTCTTTAACAGCACTGATGCAGATATCCTGTGTAAAGCAAAACTAGTAAATTACATTCCTCCAAGGCTCATATAATGCACCCTTCTAAAGACAATTAAAATTCATTGGCTATATCCAGATTTCAGCGCAAATTCTAACTAATGAAAATATACATTGAAACAGCTTAAAAATTATACTCTGTCTTCACTACTACTAGCACCTTAAACTTTTGAAAATTCACTGACGGTAAATCTGCAGGCAAAATTTGCCTCTCTGTACATAATACATAACTTGTACGTAATACATAACTTGAAGTCAAATATACCTACTGAGGGGTTTAAGGAAAATACACATTACCAATCAAAACCAATAAACAATCCAAGAATAGAGCATACGTGGACAACATGACTGCCTGCTACTTCTTGAAGACAGTGAGGACAAGACTGTCATAAAATTGGTTACTGCATCAGGGAGAAAAGGAGTCGCTACTCAGATTGGACCCCAAATTCAGGTTCAGGAGTATATTGGATTCTATCATGGGCTTAAAGTCTTTCCTTGAGTGTAAGGCTGTAACTCTGAACCTTTCACACAGATTAAATTCTTGTCTGAAAATTGGGTACAGCAGAGGTTTGATTCATGTTTTTGCCTTAGGAGTGTTCCTTTGTGGAAGAAGACAAATCAGGTCACTACTCAAGAGAGACCACAGATTAAGCTAAGTAACAACAGAACTGATGTTAGAAACTGTTGGGGTTTTCCTTCTTCGTTTTTAGCTATACTTTGTTCTTGCAAAAGGTAATGAGCATAAAGCTAATATACTTGCTAGATAACTACTGTCCCTAAAATGGAGACAGCAATAGCTTTGTAGCTTATACACATTACATAAGGCTTCTCATCTCTCTGTGCTCTTGTAAAGAGTCACTTCTGAAACACAAAAGAACCTTGTTCTTTAATCCTCCACTTCTACTGTGTTCCAAGGATTTTGAACACTTAACAGGATCAGACTTACATCAACTATTTTTTCCCTCTGCTAAGACTTTTAGAAGGAAGAAAAAAATTATAAGTAGGCAGACCCTAAAGCAGAAGCATGACAGAATCACACTACTCTTAAAACAACAGAATTCCTTCTATGGACGGATTAGTGTAATACCATCTATCCATTTAATCCTTTTCCAGAATAGAAAGGAAATAAACTAACCATCACTACTAATACCAGCTACCAAACTCCATTCTTCTATAGAATTCTCCTACTAAAGCCAAATTTTTTAATGTTACAAAGCTGACTAGAAACGGGATTTCAAAAGCACGGAGCCCCAGATCACAAGTTATTCATTAGAAACAAACAGAAAAGTACATGTACCTCAATATCTTCTTTATATTTTAACAAAGGGGCATCCATTATGTTTTTCAAAGAGAAATTTTCAGAGTCAACATCAAAGTGATGTCCAGTTACTTGTGCAATTCTTTCCCAGTGTCGCGACATCATTGCCTAGAAAAGTCCATAGGAGTTAGGGAAGATTTTTACAAATCGTATTAATTTTAGGACTAGAATGATCACATACTTTTGCACTGCCTCTGATAAACAAATAGGAGAGTCTTGATTTCTATTCCACTGAAAGCACTAATAGTTCTTCTAATCACATTATGAAGTCTTTTGTTTTACTTTTCTGTAACTAAGCTTAAATAGATTTTGCCATAAATATAGCTGCTTTTATCTATAAAAAAGAATTATGGAAAGCATCTTATAATCATACAACATAGTCTTCAAATTATTATGCTGAACATACTTTGTTTGCCATCATTTCAAGCAAAGGACAGCTCTCTGTGAAGTCATCAATTTTTTTCTTTAGGTCTTGAAAAGCTTGCCGTTCCTTCAATGCTTTTGGTAACTTGCGGATTCTTTTAAAAAGCAGAAAAAAAGAAGAAATATTTTATTCTTAATAAGCACAACCCACCATTTAAAGGTACAATATATTCTTATTTTTCAACCAGTGCACCAGTAGACTGTAAATAAAAATCCAGTTGAAAGCCGGCAACATAATACAGCTGACTGCAGGCATGAAGCACTGCTAAAGACAGTAAAAATCACACTAGAATGGTTTGAATTAAAGGAGGTTTCATGTGCAAATCCATGTCTGAACTTAAGCTTTTTCAGTGTCATTTTTTATTAAAAATTTGAAAATGCACCCGATCTTGTAAAGGATTAAACAACATATATTTTTTCAAGCAAAATAAAGTATATCCTAAACAAAAACTGACCTGCTTGCAAACAGAAAAATAGTTCTGTTTCAACCAAACAACTCCTGTTTTATACCTAGTTTCTATGAAAGATATTTAAAGAAAAATCTTCTTTTATGCACAATTTCAAGATTAAAAAAAAATCTTAAATGAAGAACCTCTTGTACTGTGAATTGTCACAGCTCCACTTGCTTCTAAGAAGTCATGCCAGTTTTCATCTGCCAAACCCATGGACCAGTCAAAGACTGACAGCAGTTCTCCTACAGCTCAATGACAGAAACAAAAAGCCACATAAAGCCAATCCGTACTGAAAAATTCCTTCAAATGAATTCTCCATTTTTCACAGCTTAAAGTCAGACAGATCTGTCACACAATGCTGGAGCATGTGTGAATTCTTCACTGCTTGCTGGTAAGAGGTAGATGAACATATGCATACTGTCATGGCACTAAAATAACCACTGTAGTCTTTCATCTTGAATCCAGCAATAGATAGTATTAAATGTGCTAGAGAAAAGCATTGCAGAATGGAAAATTATACTCTGCTATCTATCAATAAGTCTTTAAGAAGCAGTTTCTAACTACTGCTATGCTGAGGCACAAGTAACATTCTTACAAACTTTGTCTTAGGCTTGCAATTGGAAACAGGATCTCTTAGCTTGATAATGAAATCTGATTGGGTTTTTTTTATACAGATACCTTTTTTCTATGTCTTGGTCTCAGTAATATCTTCTAACAGCAAGTTCCATGAGTTACACACTATGTTATAAAACTACTCAACTGATTAGGTTTAAATTTCCTTCTTAAATTTAATGGACATCCTTTTTACACTATATTACAGTAAAACGTAAAAGGAAATTTCTCTCTAGTTGCTATTATAGACTTCCATAATGCTCTCTGCCACATGCGTTTTCTCTAAATATTTATCCTTTTAATTTCCTTTTAAACTTATTTATTTTCACCTACAGTTATTTTTGTGATTCTTCTTTTCATGAATATAGGTTTTCTATTATATTACTATTTTTAAAAGGGGTAGCAAAAAAGAACATTACAGAAAAAAACTATACATAACTTCACAATTACACTAAATCTCTAACTGCATCTCCAGTATCCCTGCTCCTTTCATAACAGCATACCATCTTAGTTATTTTTGTGGATACTCTCCTGTACACTGTTTAAATTTCTCCAGCTTTAAAAAGAATAGCTTGATGCAATAAGGCTAGCAAGCCTGCCAAAGGAAGGATAGTACTGGGTTATGTTTCTATTACAAAAAAATATTTACTGCCTATTGGTGCAAGATGACCATCAAATATAGCTCTACACTTGAGAGGGAAAAAAATGTCACGTGTGAAGTAAAAAGAGAAACATAACTTTCAAAACTGTTCCCACACAATGGCTTCCTTCAGAGTTCCAGAAGGAAGCCTGAACAGAGTCCTACCAACCTGTAAGATATAATTAACTATAGAAAAAATGATGATGCAAATTCCAGAATTCTACTGAAATGAGATCAAGACTCATAGATATCGTCTAAATGCAAAGTATATATATTTCACATATATTAATTTTTACTATTATTATTAAAATAAACATGAGGGGTTTTTTTCAAATTGATTACTAGAAGACAGTTAGCTCAGTTTTTCCAGAAAAAGAAGAAAATCTCCACCCCACTCCTTCAGTGTGTACAGAATGGACCGTGCTAAAATGGTGACAGTCGAAATACCGTATGACTGAAAAACCTGAGCACAAATAACTTCTCCTGTGGTTTTCAAAGATCGGGGATGAGATGAAAAACACAGATTTGATCTCAGTCTCTTGAATAATACCAAAATGTAAGTGAAGTCTATCTCAGGCCACATCGCAGAACCCAAAATCAAACACTGCTCAGAACTACTGCTGAAGCAGAGAGTCACATACACTGGCTGTTCCAGAAGAACAGCTGTGCAGAAGAGAAAGCTCTTTACACTGAGTATGAACTTGTCTTGACAGACTCACTGACAAAGTGATCAGAGCCACTGTGTAAAGATGTGAACAAAATGCTTGTATAAAAATAATAAAAGAAGAAAGAAAATAGAGAGACAGTTGACATCTTTTTTTTTCCAATAGATATGCACAGGATAAAAATATTGCACATTTATTTTCAAACTTTTGCATGTAATTTTGTTCTTATTCGTATTCTGTAATTCCCATGGAGAGTAAAACACAGACTGGTACAGATAACTACTGTAAAGGAATGGACACACAGCGTACTTAAGACCTGCATACAGACCGTCCACTTTTGCATGTAACAAAATTCCCCTTTTCTATCAATTCTGCCCATACTCCATTGCCAGGAATCAGAATTCAAAGCAAGCTGGCAAAGGGGAAACAACCCAGATCCTATTGGTTCATGAGCCCCTGCCGCTGTGAGAAGTAACAAGCTGGGTCAGGGAAGCCTTGCAGATCCAGCCATGGCTGTTGAGAAACCAAAGCTGCATCATTACCAACATAGTAGAAGAATTCCTCTGATTTCAACAAAGCATGGTTTCACCTTATAGTTATTTTGCATGCAAGGTGGAAAACATTCTTCCTCTCAAACGTCATAACTAACCACTCAAAGTTTAGTGTGGCTACCCACCTTTGTCGAAACAACAATTTCTATCTGTACAAATGCACAGAAACAGACAGTAACATCAAAATTTTGGCTAACATCACAGAGAAGGTAATATGTGAAGATGAGCTATGAAGGTTATTTATACTTACAACCCACTTGCCACAAGTATATGCACATTATTCATTAAATAAGCAACAACCTACCTTGTCAGTATACCCCAACAAGGCTACAGTGGCTCACATGCCAAACTAAGTAAGGTCATGCTAGCTGCATATTGCACCACAGTCTGCAACTCATGCAGCTGTGCTGAGCACTTTGAGCAAGCCTGAGTTTGAAATAAGCCAACAGATTTTTGCTCCTCAGGGCAATTTTCACAAGATAATTAACACAGAAAGCCGAGAAATAAAAATTTTATGCATTTCAACAAATAATAACTTACCTGCTTTGAAAATCCAGAAGTTCATTGTTAATTTTTTCAATATTTAAATCATTCCAAAATATTTCATTGTATCCATCAATATTAGAAGTAACTGAATTATAAAGACTGTAAAGTTTCTGAAGCAATGAAAGCTCACGTTTAATTTTGTGCAGTTCAGGATACTCTGTTTCAAATTTTAAAAGAAGAAATTTATGTATGTTAATTAGGTACAACTATATTCATGAACATAAAATTCCATGTATTTCTAAAACTAGTATTTAATAAATGTCTGAAATCAGACTTATGGTCTTTTAGCTAGTGTCTAGTAAGACACTTTTCCAGTTACATTACATAAGAACATCAGATTTTGATGTACACTAATTGTATAGATTGCTGAGGTTTTTATAAATATTCTTCTATATCACTACATGTAATCTTATAAGGGAGGTGCTGCACCTACCTGTGAGGAAGATAATGTTGAAAAAGTAGCTGAAATGACAAAGGAATGTACTATACTTTCATACAAGAACTAAAATAGCCCCCATCTCAATTTATGCTATTTACGTAAGAGGCAGGGGATGGGGATGGGGGGATGTGCTTTCAAAATAAAAATATAGAATATGTTACACAATAAAAGTATTTAAAACGGACCTCATTAACTGAAATGTTTTGCTTAGTTTCTCATATATTTGGGAATTCCTAATTAAATATATTGTGATTATTGTGTATGTCTTCAGACAGGAAAATATGCTGAGTTTAGTATGTAAAAATTAAAGTGTTTATCATACATTCTGCTGTAACTTTAATTCATACCATGCTCTTCCAGACTTGAAGTGTGTCTGACTAGGAGCCATAAGGATATTATAGATCAGTTGCACAGCCCAAGGGAATTCATTATACATCTGGAGCAGGGACAACTTGAGTACATCAGCAACATGTTCCCCAAATTTAGACATGGAGGAATACAGACAGGACATGTGCTTAGCTCTGAACAAAAAAAGCAAGAGAGCTAAGCAGCCGGACCCTGAGATACATGCAACAGTACAATATTTTTCCACCTGATGTTTATGTATGTGCAGACTTAGAGCCAGTTTCACACAGCTGCTTTTCATAGGAAAAACAGTAAATATTTACTGCAAGGATTTTTTCTCCAATGAATCCAGCACTGAATGCATTTAACAAGACCCAGAAGAAAAATTTAATAGCCTAGGACCAGGTAACCATATCCCCAGAGAAACTACCTGTGATAGGAAGACCAAATAATTCTTCTCCACCAGAAAGAGAGATATACTTCCTCCATAGTTCATCAAATTTGGCTTGAAAGATCTGTAATCTGTCACTTGCTTCACGGGGAGGAACATTCTCCTTACTGGGGCCCCTATAAAAAACAAATTCAGTGCAAGTATCAATCATAAAGGCTTCACAAAGAAGAACTATAGAACTCATACCTGACTTACCGAACAGTATTTAATATTTTCTATCAGTTTTTTCTAGAAATTTTCACTAAAGACAGTAAAGGAGAAAATGTAAAGTATATTCAATGTCCTAACATTACACATTGAGTAGTACCTGAAAGAAAGTCCATTTTATTTTCTAATAATAAAATTCATCTGTGTTACCATACATATTACAAACAGCTAAAAAGATCTACAAACGGTTTTTCCTTGTTATTTTCACTTCTTTTCTTCTCTAAAATACATCTTAATGATTATTTTCATTTGTAGTCTTAAAAAGGGAAAGACAGCAGGTATATAATTCAGGGATGAAAACTGTGATAGCTGGTACTAGAACCATAATGAAGCACTCAGAACAATAACAGAAAAAAACATGATTTTGCCCTAATGAGTACATCTCATCTGGAGGACTGGGTGTAATCCACAGCTCTCACACCACTTCTTGGCTGCATCATAATATTTTGGGATGGGAACTCTAAGTATGTAATATTCTGTTGTGCCATGGTTATTTCTAGAAAAAAATACAGGTACGTGAGCATCAGAGAGTGGTGCAAGTTGGCTGCTTGGCAAGGAAAATGGAACCAGGAGATGAAAGCGGTAACATGGTCAGCAGAAGCAGCCAGAACCTGGTCCTAAAGTAGTCAATCAAGGAGAACAGGACAGGCTTGGGGATGGTAGTCAGGTTCAAAACAAGAGTCCAGATCTTTAGAGAAGTCCACAATAATTACACAGCACCTAGGTCAAGCCAGGAAGGTAAGTCAGCAAGTCAGGGTCAGAAGCAGGTCTAGTGAAGGTAATTGGGATGAGACCCAGTCCGGTGGTTACCAGGTTGTTCTAACATGAGAATGAGAAGTAAGTCTGTGCATTGGAATTCACATTCAGCTCAGTAGAGTCCATGGCCAGGCACAGACATGGCTGCAACAGAGCTGGAGCTGTAGGTCAGGCCAAGGGTCCAGGGAATGAAGCCTCAGCTTTAAAGCAAATCCCACAGGAAGGGGTGTCAGCCTTGCTGACGTCTCCCCACAGACCTACCTCGGAGTGCTCTGTCACCAAAAGAATGAGGAAGCCCTCAGATGCCCTAACTCTAAATTGGCCCTGAGCCCAGGCAGATAAACCTTCAAGAGGGGGAATGCTCTCAGGCTCCCTACAACTCGGAGCAGTCACTGGGTGCTTCCATTAATTCCTCCAGCCAACTCCAAGAGCAAATCTGCAGGCAGCACTATGCATGCATCCACATTGGAAACCTGATGCTTTAGTGGGCTCCTTTTAAGGGCAATTTCACCTTTGTGTCTATAGCTGGAGTCTTGAAGCTTGAACTCAAATGCACTCACTGCTGGTGTGCCTCCCAAAAGTTTCACTCCTGGTGAAGCAAAGGTTGAAGCCAAGCACCCAGTTACCATTTGGACCACCCTGCTTGTAATGCCAGCGCAAAAGCACTTGCCCTAGGAGAAGAGTATATATTCTTGTTTGTGCTCTATGCATGCACTGAATTCTGTTCATAACTGCAAGGCAGCCTGCAGAGGATGTACATAAAGCTGCTCCACACTGCTCGTGGGCTATAGGTGTGCAGTGCACACCTAGGGTCAGCTGCTGATGTGAACTTCATCGGCAAAAAACACACACTGTGCATGTATTGTCCTAGAATCATAACAGATCACAGCAAGCCAAATTCTGTCTTTCCTTCTTTGTTACTAATGTAAAAGTGTCCAATGAAGCAAACATACCCCACAGTTTAAATGAACAAAGAGCCAAAGTAAGCTTAGAAGTAAGACCGAGTATGACTCAGTGAACTTAGAAACAGAACTGGAATCTCCACTGACATCCAAGGCACTACTTATATACTTAATATTAAATATTTGCTGAAGTGCTTTGTTGAGCTTAAAAACAAAAAAAACCCTTTCAGTTTGGGTCTGGATTGAAAATTTGATTTATTTTCCTCAACCTATTAACTCTTCTGGAATTTCACTGACTCCAGTATTGAAATTATGGGAATTAATCTGTGAAAGTAAGAGTATCTGCTCATTTTACATTATTCTGAAGTTAGGCTTTTTTATCAGCTGTTAAATATACATTGATGCTGTCCTGTGTTTATATTCTGAAGCCCTTTAGATACACCGTTTTTGAACAATCACTAGTGAAGCATAATTATATCGCACCACAGGTCACCTACTTTTCATCATAATCTTTGCAAAATTCTGCAGTATCAATTTGGAATTTTTGAACACCACTCAGTAAATCTGTTTTCATGTCTGGCTGTACCTTCAGCAGCAAGTCCTCAACCTGCAAAGCCTACATGCAGACAAAAAGAAAAAACAGGCATAAAAGACACATGAAAAAAAGCACAGAGTTTTAAGTAAGAAAATAGTTTTGTTCTAGCATTTAAACATTTAAAAAGTTGAGAATAACTTTGCTATATATATGATTTGAGAAATAATACAGCTATGATACCTGTGTGTTTAGGTTCTTCCAGGCATAAGCCAATCCATCAACTCTTTCTGTATTTCCATCTTGAAAGAGCAGATTGTATTTATGAAGCACAGAATAAGATTCTTCTACAGGTCCAACTGTCATGTCAATTTTAATCTCATTCTCTCGAATTGTCTTTAGTGCTTCCATTGCTCCCCGTACATCATCAAGGTCATGGATAGGTCTGCTTAATCTCTTGCTAACATTTTCAATGAATGAATAGATTTCATCCATGTCTGCGGCAGACTTTTTATTCAAAGCTAATCCAAATGTTCTTTGTCTTGAGCGGCATTCTTGAATTAAGGCTATTTTCAATGACTCTGTTGCAATATCCACTGATTCCAGTACACAGTGATTTGGCAGTTCTCTGATTTGCATTTCTAATTGCTAAAATAAACACAAGTGTTCAGCTTTTCATTTCACTACAATTTCTCTGAACAGTTCATTTTTATTATAGATACAATACTTACAGAAAAGTATCTGATCTGAGTTTGGAATTCAGCCGTTGTTGGTCTAGTATCTATAAAATCCCTCACTTTTTCCTCTGGATCCTATATAAAAGAACTTTATTTTAATTATTATTTAGCATGGTATTACAGTAACATATGGGGGACCCAGCTGCCTGATGTACTGTACAAACACAAATGATCCCTCTCTTAAACTCTTTAAAGCACTTGAAATCTATCTGTAACTCAAAACCAGACACAGATCAGGATATCTCCCAAATATTACTACAAAATTTACAATTCCTAAAACTTTGCTGGAAATATTTTCTTCACGGTCTCCCTTCTCTCTGCAAACCCTCAAAAGCAGTTCACATTCTCTAACAGGTATTTAAACAGTAGTGATTGTATTCAGCCATCTTCACTCTTCCTGAAACAGTATATTTAACTGCAGTTTCTAGCTACAAATGGCTGGACCATTTAGAGCAATCAGTTTTGCACAGAAAGATGGATCTAAGGAAGGAGGGGGCATTTAGCTTGTTGAAGCCTGTTTAACAGCAACAGACCACCGAGCATCTTTCCTTTTCATAAGGAAAAGTCTCTGCAGTCTCTGCAGAGAAGAGAACTTCAGTGTTACCAGCTCAATACATGTGTTAGATTCTCGATGCAATTACAGACAAACGATCTTCACCCAGTTGAATGAAATTCATCTATAGTCTGCACTGTGAGGGGCCTGAGAAGCTGTTAGGCTTCTCTAACCAATAATGCGTTACTACTGACAGTTTCCACTGATCCTACAGAAATTTTAAAGACAGGGGGAAACAGTGCCAACTCCTAAGGGATTTTAAGGTTAAGGAGCAATTAACTGACTATTCTAGAAGATTTTAGTAAAAATGAAACATTATCATGCTACTGTATCATCCAATCTGATTGTGCCTTGTCTGAGTGAAACAATATATCATCAACACGTGGTTAGCTCAAACAATAGCTCCAAAAACTGAGTCAACTAAATATTAAGGTTTGGAACCCCAGAAGCCATGAAGAGGTGAATCTGTCCTGTCTTAGCCTGAACTCTAACTGAAAAGAGTCAGCTGTGGGAACATGGTCACCTATGAGTTTGTTTAGAAAGAGGAAGTTAAAAATAGTGAGAAGTTACAAAGATAAGATTACTCCTGTTTTGATTGCTTGTTTCTCAGCCTGACTAAAGCACCTTTGATAGGTAAAACCAGTAGTCGTCCATCCATACCAAGTTGAATTTCACTAGTCAGAACATATACAAGGTTTTATTTCATGAAATATGTCCTGCCAAAACACTCCTCAGAGCTTTACCATTTATGTGATTGGACTACTTCCTAATGAAGACAACTCCATCAGTCCAGATTCTCTTCTGCTTTAGAATCCTGATTACTGAAGACATTTAAGATATAGTTTATAATTTTTTTGTAAAGAAATAGAAAAGCTGCTTTTAGCAGTGGTTGCTGAAGAGGAACTAGTCAGTTTAATATTCAGGAGCAGTTTTGTAGCCTGCGATTTCTCAGAGATTCTGCTAAATTATTCTTTTTTTAACCTATACAGACAAGATGCTGTGAGATAGATGCATAAGCATTCTTTTTTATTCTTCTGCTTTCTTCCTCAAGTGGTTTAATTCATAAAGAATGACAAGTTCTAGTCAACACAAGAGTAGATAGAGAAGGTATTATGGGTATATGGATTCTACCATGAAATCAATGCTTCCTACTGAGCACAAAGGGTCCTTATGCAACCCAAAAGAGTTTATTTAGAAGATTTCACAATATAGCAACACATTTTATTAAATATGTATTTAACCTTGTTCCAGATGCCTGAAAATTCAGAAAAACTCTTCAGAAGATTCAATGCTTCAGTTTTAAGAGATAAAATAATTGTATTTAGTTGGATCACCACTTTGTTTACATCCTTATGCTCCATGATCTGCTTGTCTAAAGGTTTCAGTGCCACCATCCTGGTGAGTTTGCTCTCATCACCTAGCTCTACAGCAACAGCTTGTTCAATCTGGCATAAATTAAACAAGAAAAAACGTATGTCCATTAGTTTTGGGGTTTTTCTTTTAACATTATGAAATGCCCAATAATACATACACCACAAAGTACTTCTAAGAACAGATAGAAAATGCAAAGCATCCACAAGGAGGCTCCCTGTTATTAGCTTGGATTTTTACAGAACTATAGTTCTAGTGTTAAAGCTGATTTTATAAAAAATTGCCACGTGGAGCTCTATATTAATTGACTCTGAATGACATCTGTCAAATACATATCATATACAACTGTGCTGTTTCCTGCTCCTACACAACTGCTCAGGTCTTCCTGATTTCTTTAGTGTAGAATTACAATCTATACCCGGTTTTAGCCCAAAAAGTTCCTGGAGGCAGTGAAGCATTGGCTGCTTGGAAATAAGCAAACAACTCTGCCTGAGGAAACTGAATTCAACCCACTCTGTCCTAATTTGTTTTTTTAATTATTTTTTTTCCAGACTTGAATGGCGTTTTTCGATTGAAATGAGCTGATCTGTTTTCATCTCAGATCAACTAAATAGGTGGATATTTTTACAAAGACACTTTTCAGCACAGATCTACATAGATCTGTATGACATTACCAGATGAGAGAATTAAGACTATTTTATTACCATTACTGTGCATTCCTTGTACTTCAAAAAATTTTTGTTTCTATCTATACCTCAGACTTCACAAGGTTTTAGTGCTCATTTTAATACCAGTTAAAATATTTATATTGTATTTATTGTAGCATTATAGGTGCTGTATGCAGCCTGAAAGTTTAACATAAACTAAAGCTTTAGCCTGGAACTAGTGATAATTTATACTCAGCAAGTAGTACCCACGGACAATTCCCACATATACTCTACAATATCATCATCATACTTGAACAGTATTTTTTGAAAGAGTTTTATTAAAGCAACTTTTTATTTTAATACTAAAACACACCAAACGTAAGGTTTATGATTTATTGCTTTTACGTTCAATTACTTTGTACAGAGATTTAAAACCACTTCCACTTAACAGGAATATCCACCAGATTATAAATCAAAGTACTGGTGTCAAACATATTCTTATAAAATTAAGAAAATCTAACCAAAATACTAAAATTTTAAAATAATTAAAATATAATACTCACCTGCTGCTGTTTATGATGCAAGTAAGCAAATTTCCACAGGGGGATATCTTTGGCTATTGATAATATGATATTTACTGCTTTGTTTACAGCACTCTGAAAACAGAAAAACATTCACCTTGAGCACACAGAGAGATTAGGACAAATAAGAGGGGGCAAAAAAGAAAAAAGGGATCCTCCAAACAATACCAAAATGGAAAAATTATACATCTATCTTTACAGGAAATATTCTAATAAGCGTGAAGTAGGGTCACCCAAAACACACTTTGTAAGGGGAAAGAGTACTCCAAAAAGCTTTATCACAGTCCTTCTACATTTACATGGTTTTTCAAGTGAGAATGTAAGAGAGCTTTATGACAGTAATAACTTATAGTACTCTTTCCCCTTAAACTGTTTATAAACATAGTTATTTATTATCCATAATAATAGTTTTCACATTCATATCAGAATGCCTGAATACATTTGTCTGAATTTGTGATGGTATAGTCTATAATCTATACAGGCAACTATATAAATTATTATATAGCTTCTATCTATGGTCTTTTTAAATTATGCTTTGTGGTCTGATTCCTTACTGACAACACCATGAAAGCTGCAAATGAAATCCGAGAAAGAATTCCGCTACTGATTTTGACAGTGACAATGATAAATGAAAAGTCCACAAATCAGCAGCATAAACAGTTAATGCTTCAGAGATCATAGGAGACTGTAAGTACATGTGTAAGAATTTTGCTGAATTAGTAGAAGTTTAAAGAAGCATTCAAATTGTTCCACAGTTTATGGCCTCAGGCTAGCAATATTTTTCTTTACAATTCATTACTGCAGAATGCTGCTTTATGAATGATATTTTGAACTAATAACAGAGTTTAATACTCTGAAAGAGTTTAAAGGGACCAGGAAGTCAAATCAGGCTGTATCAATAGCATTCATTTTTATTTTTGCATTCACTTTGAAATGTTTGCCTCTAAATAGAGGGTTGTGAACATGAGTTACTGAGCTTTTAGGAAGAAGTTTCTTCTACTAGCCTGCATAACAAACCTGATCAGCGGCTTCATGTCCTTAGCACCCAATGGTGTCATGAATTCAAGTGACATTTAATCTTTTTTTCCCTTAGTTCTTATACCAGATAAAATTCACACATGTGGTTTTTAAACAATGCATTTATAAATGTTTTACCATAAATGACTGAGATATGCAATTATTTTGTTACCTGAATATCTTCAAGACTTGGTCTCAAGACAACATTTGGAATAGCCAGTTGAACTTCAGCTTTGAACAAAGGAACCCTTTGTGTCTCTACAAACTTGGTCATTTGATACCTAGAGTCAACAACACGCAATCGATGTCTTAAGGACTCTAAAGAAATCTTCATGCCTAAATAAATATAATATTTAAGTGAGGTTATATTTTTACCACTGTAAGTTTGGAAAAAAAAATCTTAAAATGCAAATAAAAAATTTAAAATATCTGAAAAAGACAGACTCACATCTGACCAAAGAGTCAGTATTCTTCTGACAAAGCTGTCCCATCAGATTATAGTAACTACAGGACAGGCATTTTTGGCAGCGTGTTTTTTGTTTCATGTCGAGATGTGTACAGGCATATGAATCCTAAAGAGTTAAAGGGAAATTCTTAGGAAAATAATCGTATTATCCTGCATGTAAGTGAAATATCAAGTATCTGACTAGGTTATAAAAAGTTACTTTTTATACTGTAGAGGTCTTCTTACCTCCAGAGTTCTGCTGGCATCTGCTTTCAGCCTGTGCTTAAGAATATCTACCAGTTCATACACAGAGCATTCCACTTGCTGACTCTGTCTACAAAAACAACCTTACAGTCAACCACAAAGAATCAAACATAAGGAATACTCTTTGTTGTTTTCGAGGTACACACCCCCAGCCCCACTGCTCTGTGAAGAATTGTATGTGCAGGGAAACACCCTTTTACTTTTCAGTTTGTTCCTATTGCTTGGGTATACAGAGAATGTAAGACATTAAGATATGCTTCTGCATATTGAGAAATCTATTTGTCAGACTCTATTATATCTGCTTCAACTGGACTTCATCATAATTAAAGAAAAAGAAGTTATTTTCCAGCTATAGTTAATAAAACAGGGTTATCATGATGATACAGTGAGATAATCTGTGAAATCAGAATTAGTAAAATTAAAAAAAAAAAAAAAGGTTTCTTATTCTGCACAGTGAGCATAGACATCTTTTTCGAGAAGAACTGAATGACTGTTCTGCTATAACCTGAAAAATAAGCACAGGCCAAAACATTTGAAGTACCAGGAGAATGGGAAGTCTTACATTAGCTAGCTAGAATCAAGAAATTAACATGGGGATAAGATTTCAAGTCTTATCCGTGTTCATTTTTCTTGCTACTGATCAGAATGCCATATCATTTTGCTTTAGACTAGTACTCTCTTAAAATTTTAAAAGTAAACTCTCTATGCATAAAAAAGTAATACATAAATAATCCCTCCCAAATACAGCCTTCAAATCTATGCAATGAATAAACCTACTGAGACAGTTTGTGAGCAGTAGAGATAGCAAGTTTTTCTGTCTGTTCCAGGAAAGACAGCACATCTATAGGTTCATCTTCTGGCAAAATTATCAGAGCAGTGTTCGACATATCCTCCAGAATTCTTTCGATCCTGCATTCCAGGGTATCAGCTGCTTCTTTGACTGCATAGTCCAACTCCCTCAGGGTACTATAAACATTCTCAATAACTAAGCAAGGAAAAGAAAATGAAAATAAATCATGCAAAATACAGACCGCTTAAATCTCATTCCCCCCTACCCCTAGTATTAGAATAAAATGATGATTTAGTGGCCATGAAATATGCAATTAAGGCTTGGAACCAAAAAGTGATGGACTTACTCTACTTTAAAGTCTTTAAATTAAATGATTTTATAATAAATAGTACAACAGCCTTCAAAATATCTTTTCTGGTTTTGTAATAAAGAACATTGTAATGAAAAGGATTGGCAAAATACAGTGGAAAACAGAAAGAATAAAACTGCCCCAAATTTATTTTGGTTCTGCTACATTAATCCACAGTACTTTTATGATAGTAATTAATTTATAAATTTAATGGCTAAAATTCCTCCAGCCAAGATTACATACTGGTTAAACTACTAGATTTCTTCTTTCATGTGTTTGACCTAACTTGCTTTGGAAAGAGATAAATTCAGTCATTCAACAGGTATGTTTATTAAACTCAGCAAAAACAACTGTTTCCAAATAGACTGGATAAATTCTTTCCCCATCCTTTATACTTTCATTGCAAAAAAGTCACCTGACACCCTTTGTCTTTGTATTTGTTATTACCAGACAGTATAATTTGAATCATCAGTACTGTTTCTTACTGTATGTAGAAAGAAATCACTATGATATCTAAGATACAGCAGTGAGACAGTGGTGTCCAACTGCTGATGCTTTAAGTGGAAACATCATTTACTCTTGTTAGAAAGTTAATGATGGAGCTTGTCTTTTTCATTGACTAAACCAGACAAATAATCCAACCAGTTACTCAGCTTTTTTTGCTGCTTTTTTTTTTTTTTTTTTTTTTTTTTTTAAATCCATTTTTTCACCATTTTTCCTGAATTTTAGTCTAGAAGGCAACCATGGGCCCCAAACTTCTACATATGGGATGGAAAGAAGGCTCTTAAGACATTAAGCTCATGCACAGTGAGTTCATCATATCACTGGCAGGTCAGAGTTATTTTGTAGACACTGAACCAATGGCTAACTTGTAAGCATCAAGGTGGCCAGCCTTGCCCTAAGCACTGGTCAGAGACACATGGAACAGTCACAAATGAACAGCTGCACAAACCCATGCCCCATTTCACATTCAGATTTGGGCTGCATCTGTTCCTGTTTATCTTGTTGCTATTCATTTTTAAGAAGAAAAGTGAAAGCCTAACATCAGTCTACCACCATTGAAAACTAATTTCCAAGCATGATCTCTTGTTTTCTCATGGAACTGCAATATGAAAGTCTTAGTTTTATATATGTCCATTTAAATGACATCTTTAAAATAGTTAATTAATTTTATGCTGTATTTGATAGAGATAAGGTTGTTTCTTACTGGTTGTGTGGAAAAAGCTCAATGCATAACTGAGGATTAAAAACAACTTCTCTTAGAAAAAATTAGGATTTGAGTAGAAGTCTCTAAATATATATATATATCTATATATATCTATATCTTACTAATTTCAACCCTGAATTTAGACATGTCACTTTCAGGATGTTCAGCATAAGTTATGAAGATGTTTTTATAGAAAAGCTGAGAGACATTATTAAAGCTCCCCACGTCCATTCTCTTGCCTCACATTCTTGTAGCAGTTGAGCTATCATTATCTACCTAAAGTGAAGAGGTCAGTCCACAAACACATTTTTTCACAGACAAATAAAAACAGAATGCAGGCATGAAGAGAGCTCTTAACTTTTTCATTATGTGACCATTTACTTGGAAAAAAAAATCAGAGAGATATTGATAAGGGAAAAAGAAAAAAAAAATGCATCATAATTTTAAAAGTGTGATGCAACAGCTTAAGCTCAGTAAATAAAAATGCATGCAATTAAAAAATGGAACTGCAACACAAGACGCAATATGATACAATGTTACTCATGGAAGTTTGCAAGAAAGCTCAAAAGTAAAGGCTTTACAGGCTCTCCCATCTATAGAGCAGTATGGGTAGCGGTCAAACATCACAAACCATTTACTCAATTACACAGCTGTAAATTAGTTAATTTAGTGACTTCAGTGTCCTCTCAGCAACTGAATTTGTAATGCCTCAATTGAGATGGGGGTGAACAAAACCAATCATTTTACAACAGTAATTATTTTCCAAAAGTGAGGAGCCAGAAAGCATCTTTCTTTAAAAACAAAACAAAACAAAACAAAACCCAAAAAACCTACTGTATTTTTTTAGCACCTGAATACTTATTCTCTCACTGTGTTCCTCACCAAATCAACTTCAATGAAGTCACTAATGAGATTTAGTAGGATTAAGAAATTCTGACAAATTTCAAGAAACTGTGATTCTACTGTGGTTTTGTTTCTACTTTATCACAAGATTACAAAGGCGTGGGTTGTTTCTGTGGGAGGACAAAAGAGTGGTAAAGGGTCATCACCAGGGATGGGAAAAAGGATATGCCTGGTAAAGCAAACGACTTAATAAGGGCTGTTTAAAGATAGTTGACAAACAGCCCTGGCTTGATCACCACAGCTTAGAGCAGGACACCATTTTCACCTTACTTATGCCTGACTTACTTCCATAATCAGGAGGGAGGAACCTGTCATGTTTTTCCCTCATATAGATGGAGTGCTTTTCCTAAAACTGACAAGGAAATATCTGGTACCACCTAGCAGCATCAACAGTTTACCTCTTCTTCTCCTATTACATACATTTATTGATGTTCAAAGAAGTCCATGATAGCTGCATCAGGCCTGGAGTAAGGGCATCCTCAACTTGTCCTATGAATGGTTTCATCAGTGGTTTCAGCATAACAGGAATTCCATTCAGACACTTTTTGTAATTGATCAATAGATTCTGGAGTCTGCAAGAGATGATCACATTAAGAATGTGCTTAATTCAGATGTTTGAAACATACAGGAATTTGGACAGATTTTCTGTTAATAAGATTTGCAAGTTCTGACCCCATGTTAAAAATAAGAACTCTTCCCAGCTCTTCCTAGCTCAAGCTAAGCCTCTTTCTCCCCACTTAACAACAGAAACAGACCAGGGAAATAAGTATTTCCAGTAAAGTGACTGTGATCAATTTAGAGAAACTTTCTTCCAAGGAAAATCAAGTACAGTAAAACACCCCAGGAAATTGAAAAGATGGCATTTTTGTTCCCGTCTTTCTATCTCACAAGACATGGCATGAAATGACACTGCTTATATGAAAAGCTAGATCCAAACCACTTAGGACACCAAGTCACAAAGAAAAAGAGGCCAGACTGAATCAAGACGTACCAATAGAGTTCCAGGAAAATGGAGCTACATAATGAAGCTGCATAAACAAGAATTAGAACTGAATGCAACTCAAAAATCAGGTACATAATGAATTCCTTACAAGAACTGCTGCAAAAAATAAGTAATAGCTGCATTCTGTGCCTGATTAAAAACATGACTTTAAACATAGTTACAAATCATATACTGAGATAACTCATTTGCATTATACCCAAAAGTGTTTTTCCAGTGTTGCTTAAGCAGAATTCTACGGTTTCTGAATACTTCTTCTTTGATTGGGGAGTCAGTCTGAAGGCTTTTTTAGAGTGAAAAGTAAGTTTGTGTTATTTTTTTATTGCAAACATTTTCTGTACTTTTTGTTTCTCTTGGATGGCAAAAGTTGGGGCTGCTGCTTTTTAGGACACTGTAGCACATAGAGTTTGCCTTGCGCATTAGAAATTTTAGGTTATTTTGTCCTAAAACACTCCACAGATAATTAATGAAAAATGTGGTATTATAAGAGTGAAAGACTGAAAGCTTTAATAATAGAAAAAGGGAGGAGGGGTTGAATTTAAGTGTTTATGAAACTCTTTGAACGTTGTCCCTTTTTTTCCACTTCTATTTAAAAACTACCTAAAGAACACTCCTCACAAAGGGTAACATTTTAAAGACCTATCATCCTTCCTTAGTGAGTCAGAGAATTAATAATCAGCATCCCTGAGAATGAAAAGAACTCTTCCAGCACAGAACTGGACTGTTACAAGAAGCAGAAATAAATTATTTAAAACCAACAAAAGTTATTTCAGATATTCAACACAAGAGAGCAAATTATAATTTATTTGATATATTGTTTATGCAAATGTTTGGGTTGTGCCTTGATCAAGCGGTAAATTCCAGCTTGCTTTTGTAAAAGAAAAAAGCTTTTGGTGTTAACTGTAATATTTTGGACCATAATCCCTATGTTATAGTGCATAGATGCCTTAATAGTACCTAGGAGCCCCACTTACAGAGCAGCTGTTGCAGTAACAAAACTAAAGCATGTAGTAGTTGTTTTCTAGTTGTGAGATATTTGTGGAGATAGGAACAACTGTGTATTACCAATATTACTATGGAAATGCAGGAGAAAGCAATTAAATTTCAATAAACTCTATCAAAGAGAAAAATTGTAACAAATCAAAAGTAGATGCAACAGACTTAAAGCTAGGGATTCCCACTTGCATATGAGAATCAAATCCTAAAAGTGTTCACTTACTCCATTTGATGTTTTTTAATCTGTTCTTCATCTGCACACAAGCCAAGGACAATATCTGGAACTTCAAAATGCATTTTTTTCAGGTATTTTGTTTCATAAAGTACTTCCAGGACCACTGGGTCCAAGTTTACAAGTAATTCCTTCATGTAGCAGTAAAGGGGGGGGGGGAAAGAAATAGAAAATAAGGCAGTAGTTTGGTGGTTACATGTGATGTAACTGGAACATATAACAAGATGTAGATGACTAGAGAAGATTTTTAAAACAGATACCTATATTTCTACACGGATCTTCACCCTTCTCTACAAATATGTCAATTTTCCAAAGTATTAATCAACCAATATCTTGCACTGATTTCAATTTCCTGTGATTACTTCACAGTGCCCTAACCAGTTGGCTCCTGTGACTTCCTAAGTTTCATTCTAGTTCTGCAGCTACACTCTGTGGAAGCTAATTTGCCCTTTCATCTCAGTTTCTCCATCGGTAGACTAGGAAAAAACGTTGTGAAGCTCTCTGTACACTTTTTGGAACACTAAATGCTACTAAGATGCTCAATCTTAAAAAAATACCATATTTTTACCATCATTTCTCTGCACTACAGCAGAAAAAATAATCTGTGAAATAAGAATGATCAGATTTTCTACCTCAGCAGAGCAGTTTTGAAAGGAAATTAATGAATGATAATATACTCAACACAGTGATGCTGACCACTACATAAAAGACCGTGATCTAATTAAAAATTCCTTCCTTGACTAAAATTTTCATTAACATAGAAAGTAAAACATTAAATTATATCTGAAAAGATGTAGATAAGTCAATAATAGATATGCATTTGCTGAGCACTGCCTCTTTTATGCCTTGAATTCATGATTAAGTATGTGCCATAAACATACACAAAAAGGAAAAAAACCCACAACAATTCAAGTAGTTTATTTTTTTACCCTATTAAGATTATTTTAATGCTGTGCTTGTCTATCCATTGTATGATTAAAGTGCCATAAACAATGCAACAGTAATACAAAGAATTAATCACAGTTACCTCAGTTTCTGGGTGTCTGACAAGTAAGGAAGCACACAGAGAATTTCTAGCCTGGTCAGCAAACCTGCACCAGGCTCTATGATAAATAAGTTCAAATTCCAAGAGAACTGCAGCCATTTTATTGTAGCTCTTAATAACCTTTTTCATTTCCAGTGTCTGCAGTTCAAGGAAAAAGAAAAAAAGAAAACCATTTAACCAATTCAATGAGCTAAACATAGTAGAAATGTCCTCTACTAGGCTTTTCCTCATCACCATTAGGAAAACAAAATGAACAGAAAGCTTTAAGTTATGCTATTTTAGAGATGAGATAAGGTAAGACACAGAAACATAGAAATATATTTAGGAATTCGATTATTAAGAGTATTTAACTGCTCTAAACATAACTCTTCTCCTGATTTTTCCTCCCAGTCTTGCCTGTAAAACTAAATCTATACTATGACCTATAAAAAAGCACTGATGTCCCATTAACAAAGCTATACAAATTATATTCTTTCATAAAGTGTGGCTAGTGTTTGAGGTTAAATTGCTCAGTCGTCTTCATTACAGAGCATAGCAGACAGAAGGCTCTAAGCTTAGGTACACAGCCAACAGTGCTGCTATCAGGATTAACATGAGTCAAGCCCCGGAAGAGACAAAAGCACCAGCCTAAGACAGCAGCTTAATGTCTCAAGGGAAGTAACTGTCCTCAGCCATAGAATAATAATGTTGCAAAACCAAATTCAGATCCTGAAGCAAACACTAACACCCATCCTGTTGGATGAGCTTGAATACAAGTTGCTAGAAAAGTGAGTTTAGGAGTATAAAAATAAATCATGTGTTTGTTAATAATGTGCTTGAAAGCTTAGCAGAAATCCTCCCTCTGCTATTTTCTAACCTTCAGAAGTGTTGTTTTCTTTTTAAGGAATGTCATTGGATGGTCAATTTTTCTGTATAACTGCTGAGCCCACATAATCTTCCCTGTTACCTGAAACACAGAAGATATGAAGTTATATATTTCTATTAACTTAAAAACAGTCAAGAAGTCTTTTTTCTCTCTTATTTATTTCATTCTTACTGGTGGTATATTCCGTGGTATAGGTGGATTTTCTTTTTGCTCCTGGTAGAGTTTTCGAACAAACTCTAAGTCTTGGCTATACTGCTGAAGGACAATGACATACTTCTCATTAAGATCAATATGATTTTCTCCTATTTGTTCAAGCTTCATCAGAAGTCCCAGCATCTGTTCAGTCTAGAAGATGTTAAAAGTTCAGAAAGTCATTGTTCATAAACTGTTTTTAAAATTGCTAATATGACTCATCTAAGGTTTTAAGTTGTTTTCTAAGAAACACAGAAAAGTCTATCCAGACAAGCTAGTGAATTTTACTTCTGTATTGTGTCCCATGTAGAATATATTTACCATAGTATGAACCAAGGAACTGCTACCACTACAGTATAATGGAATATTTAATTTTTTTCTGACTCTCAAATCACCACTCTTTTTTTCTGCAAACAGTTGTGGTAGAATGCCTACACTTTTACTCATGCTTCATTAACATCTCATATCATGATTAGAGTCTGAACCAATGAATGTTACTGACATTAATTTAACAGACAGCAGAAATTATTTTTTTACTCCTGTCAGTCCAAGAGGAATAATTTAGAAATGGAACAGGAAGCATGGGGGACACCAGGATGAAGAAAGAAAATAAACTTCAGAAAAATAGGGCTATAAAATTGGTAAAGAAAGATGGAACATAAAATTGGCGCACCAATGAACATGATCTTCCAGCACTTCTGCAAGTGACTTTTAGAACACCTGTAACAGGCTTCATGTCCTCCTACATTACCTCAGGCAGCCACAAGCACAGTCCAGAACACTGGCAGTAATGAAGGAGTTCAGTAGGAGCTGTGGGTACTCAACTTTGCTGAGCAGCAGAACAAGGAGCTTGTATTTCTAATATTACTTACAGTTACGGTCCTCTCAAACCAGGAATCCACAAATTCTTGTATGGACTCATACAATGCGGCAATTTGGTTCTTAAATTCAAGGTAATCTTTTTCAAACTAGAAAAGGGTAAAATAATAATAATAATAATAAAAAATAATCTCTATTGTTGCTTTCATTTCATAGAAAATTATTTCCCTGAAGTTTGGGGGGAATTTGCTTTATCTACCCAGCACAGTTCAGCACTGAATTAAAGAGAACAGGGACAACATCAGTAACAAAGGCATTTACACTCTAAGCAATGTAAACAGAAAATAAGAAGTGTTAGGTTATATGATTAAAGCTTCATCTTCATGAACACAAAGGAGCACAGAGGAACAAGAACAGGCAGAGGAAATCTAATAACCTAATCAGAAAGAACAGAACACGCTCGCCAGCTACTCCCAGTACTGCCACAGGAGAGCGCTCAGCTCACTGTCCAGGTATGAAACCTGTCAAGATGAGCAAACTGGCAGGATCTCTAGTGCACCTTACAGACTAAGGGAGTTTATTGCCTAGGAGATAACGGACTGTTTACTGGGGAAAGGCATTTTGGCATGGCACAATACGAATTATGGGAGTTAGGGAAGAAGCAAAGGCAGGGATCGATGTAATTTTGGGCAGGAATAGTGTGGGAAGACAGAGGCATGATGGGATAAAAGGAGTCAGTCACATGTGAACAGGCTGCTGTTCAGTACACTTGTCTGGCCATGCTCTGCACCTGATCAGCATGTCTGTCTTGTCTTCTTACTTATTTCTGGTTGTTTTCCTTGGAAAAAGGGCTCTCTCTTCTGTGTGCATATGGGAGTCTATGTACATCAACAAGAGTGAGTGGAGGGAGCTTGTATAAAAGATGGGGAGAGACTTTTTACCAAGGCCTGTAGTGACAGAAGAAGAGGTGAGGGTTTTAAACTTTAAAAAAAAAAAAAAAAAAAAAAAAAAAAAAAAAAAAAAAAAAAAAAAAGATTTAAATGAGACATAAATAAGGAAGAAATTCTTTACTATGAGGGTGGTAAAACATAGGCACAGGTTGCCTAGAGAGGTTGTGGCTGCCCCCTACCTGGATGTGTTCAAGGCCAGGTTGGATGGGGCTTTGAGCAACCTGGTCTAGTAGAAGGTGTCCCTATGCATGGCAGGGGTGATTGGACTAGATGGTCTTTAAAGGACCCTTCCAACCCAAACTGTTCCATGATTCTATAGAGACCATGGGTCACTGGGGCTTGTGCACCTGTGGACTCAGCAACTGGAGAGACTGGAGTGTATTGAGGTCTAAGCATCAGCAACCAGAGTAGGAACCATGGATCATATCAACTAGACACTGGAGCATGTACATACTGTGTAGGTCTGTATGTCACATGTAATGGCTAGACAATACTAAACCAGACTAGGCAGCAAATAGGACAGAGGCATGCGAACCAAGTGTTGGAGCAGCCATAAGTCTGAGCTGGATATTGAAGAGACCTGAGCAGTCTGAGAACTAGCTACCAGAGGGACCTGCTGGCCCAAGCCAGCTACCAGAGAGACAGTAGGGTCTGAAGGTCAGCTACTGATAAGGTTATAAGTCTGGACCAACTACCAGAACTGTTTGCATGTGTGTGTCGCTGTGTGTCAGCAACTGGAAGAGCAAGGGGATCCAGTGGTCAATTAGAAGGTAGACTGATTGCCAGTTACTGGAGGGACCCATAGTGCACGTGTCTGTGCATGTGTGTGTATAGGCCTGAGTACCAGCAGCTGGAGTGGGGCTGTGGATCTTGGCAGGGGTTGTAGGTCCAGGAACTGGGGAGACCTGGGTATCCAGGTGCCAGCTGTTGGACAGACTGAGTGTGTAAGACTAGCTGCTGGAGTCATCCATGTATATGTATTTTCTACTAACAGGCTTTCCTCCTGCTCAGCCAGAGAGGTACAAGATGATGCCATTAATACTGTTTATACTTGTGTGATTGCCATGTTTTAGCTTGTGTTTAGCTGTGTGGGCAGACCTGCGTATAAATATATTGTGTGTATGTGTGCATGCATGCCTATTTCAAATTACACACTCAGCCTCACAACTCAGTGGACCTGGGGACATAGAACCGTGACAGCCTCACCTCTACTGGGCTACCAAATTTGGCAGCTCCTAACTAGAAGTAGGGTATTTATCTGTACTTATTTGGGTACTTATCTGTAAGAATTTTTCTTAAGCCTAAAAGACTGAGGACCTACAAAAAGAGTTCAGTGCAAACTTCCTCTTGAAGAAAGCACTTCACGAGCTTGGGAAAACAGTCCATAATATATATTGCTCAAATCATTTAGGTGTAGAAAAGTCATGCAATTTTTAAACACTTTCAAATTCCAGTTACCAGTAAATGTTCTCTTTCAGAAAAGAATCACACAGCAAGTATTACAGAAATGTAAGCCATCAGCTAGTTAGAAGAAAGGCAAAGGTACTCCAGGCTTAAATATTTAAGGGAAAGTTCCTGACAGTGGCAAGCTACAGTTAAGGAAGGCAGGAGAAATAAGCCAACATTTCTAGCACTTCTCTTGTGAGGCTATCAATCCTGCAAAGCAAGCAGGCTACAGCTCAAAAAAAAAAAAAAAAAAAAAAAAAAAAAAAAAAAAGCAGCCCAATGCCAGCATGGGCAGAATGTATTAAAACGTGAGTCTGAAGCACTTGAAAAGCCACTTCAGTTTCTACCACCCTGCCCAGCACTGTGGGTGATATCATTTACTTCTCCCTCTGAAATGTTCATCTAAGTGTCTTTGCTACCTTTGCTATAATCCTGCCTTTACTATTCCACTAAGGATTTTCAGTAACACTGAGTGACTCTTGCAACTAGATAAACTATATTTAATGCACTGACCTGCCTGAATTAGTTTCTAGTCTGCAGTTCAAAATATATGCATCTCAAAACAAACATGTTTAAGAAGTTCTTTGTAGCATTACCTATCACACAAGAAGTAGTTTATCAAAAATTAACAAAAACATTTCAAAACAAAAGCCAAATTTACCTGAACACTTTCAAAGTACATTAAAATATATGAAAATATTACTATTACAGAAAAATACTATATGCATGAATATAATATTTAATCTTCTTTGCATAACTCCAGTGAAAAGCATAGAATTAAGGGAGTGATTGTCAGACAAGTGCGAGTATATGTACCTCTTTTTTTCTGTGATCCAGAACATCATACTGTTTGGATTTGGTGTTTGTAGCAATGGTCTCATAATGAGTACTGATCTCTTCAATACCTTCTATTTTTATACACTGGAGCTCTAAAAGGCTTTCCATAATATTGCTCATATCTGAAATCTTCTCCAAACGTTTACAGAATGTATCAAATTTTCCAAATATATAGTTTTCACTAACAATAAAAAAGGAATAGAAGGATTGTTCTGCAAATTTATTTGTAATAGATATTTTCTATTTAACCCACATATATTCTACCAGAACTGCTACCAAATTTCACATTAAAAAATCTATGTTGTAATAATTACAAATCAAATAAAACCCATTTAAAGTAATCAATACAAATCAGAAAATGCTTAATCCTTATATATGTCAATTAAAAGCCTTTACCACATTTCACGGGAGTTGCTCATTTAAGTAAGACATTTGCAGGAGATCAAAATTTGAATGTACAATACTAAGAAATGCCCCATAAGTGCCAAAGAGGTAAAACTCCTGGCATTACAATAGACAACCCAGCCCAAAGCTGACTAAATTCCCCTGCACTCTTTTCCTTATATTCATGATTTAAAGTTGTTGGGATTGTAGACCATACATAAACAAATGCATTAAATTAACACATACATAAATTCCCTTGAAATCCCCTTTGACATCTGCTAAGTCAACAAGTGCCTGGCAAAAACCCATCACTGGTTTATTCCTGAATAAAAAAAAAAAACACTTCATGTTCTGATTCTAATACTACATTTTAACTGAGTATGTAGGTTTTCCGCTAGCCAGCAGATATAATGATATCTCAATTATAAATTTTATAAGTTAATATGATTCAATGTTAGAGTGAATTATTTACCTGAAATCAAATTGCCTTTCACTTGGATTTTCCTTTAGCTCCTCCTTAATTCTCTGAAAGTATGTTTTGTATAGTTCTTTGAGGGAAATGCATTGTTGTATCCTCTTTAGCAATTCTTGCCTGAGGAAGAAAACACAGAAGACAGAAAATCATCCTAAGGAGGTCTTCAAAAGAGTATAAATAAAAATAGAACATTTTGGTCAGATATGCAACTTTGCAAAATAAGAACATAAAATTATACATTACCTGAAAAACATTCAAAATATGAGGATTACAATTAAAGTATTTGTTTTAAATTTGTTATCTAGATTGGATGGGTTTAGTTTAGGTTCTATTGTCATCAAACTAAAACTTCTGCAGCATAGTCCAGAAAGGATTTGCACCAGGTAAACCCTGGCTACTGAATGCCTGTAGTTTGGCCATTTCTCATCTTCTGTAAACTGGATATTGCTGATGGGTTTTCCTTCATTTGTTTCTTTGGGTTTTTCTAAGCAGACAAAACTGGAGAGGTATTTTTCCAGACAACAGTAAGCATGAGGAAAGTTTTGTTTCTTTAAAAAGATACACCAGGAAGACCTTGGTTCCTAAGGCCACAGATAATTACATCTTATACACAGTTGTTCATTAACCCTAAGGTACTGCTATACATGAGGTACATAGATGAGGCATGGACATTAGCCATGAGCCATTTACCCAAGGCTGTTGCTCTACTTTGGCTTTGTCTTTCATCTTCCAAAAGATCATTGGGAATAAAAATGATAGTTGAACTTTATAGATTGAAACCACTAACTGGCACAGAGAGAAACTTGTAGGTACAGCAAAAGCAAATAAGTAAATGAGAATAATATCTCAAAAATAAATTCAGCTAGAATAAAGAAATGAATGTATTCTACTTTTATTTACATTAATTCTTTAGAATAAACATAGCCAGTACTTAATTGATTACAGGTAATTTCTGAAAACTTCACCCACACCAAAATACAGGAGGAATCCAAATTATTTGTTAGATTTACTTTTATGTCTCCTATCCTGTTACCCCAGTGTCACCTTTGACTTGGCGGGAATTTAAGCCCAGACATCCTGACTTTCTGTGTCTTGATGAACTTGTAACACCTTTTCCTTCTCACCTTGGTAAGCATAATCTTGCTCCAATTAAACTATTTCAAGAGGCTATTTCCATCATTACTTTTCTAATTGATCACTTTAGATGTCATGCTCATCTTAACCCCTTCTCTTTTGCATGAAAATAATTGACTCATTCTTATAGCATGTGTTTTTCCTAGGCTATCTCCACTTAACTTCTCATCCTCCCCGTACACTTGTTCTGCCAGTGGCATTAGAATTCACCATGCAATTAAGTTGCATACGAACATCTGTGCTTCCATATATGTTGCATGTAGTGCTTAGGAACAGCTCCTTGCAAGTAGCTACAGAGCAGCTGGCTTGTCCCTTCCTTGAAATGTCATCTTTAGTTAACCTGACAGTGATGTCTACAAAACATCCAAGGGTATCACAAGGTTTGCTGAAAACACTGTCATTGTAGCTGACCAACACTGCATGATTGCTGGCTTTTCTCCATCCCTCTTTCCTCCCCCCATCTCATTATTTACTTCATATGTTTCAGGTTGCAGGCTCCTTAGAGCTGAGGCAAACTTTTTGTTTGTTTTCTGTATAGTGCCTAACATTGGCTGAAAAACAGGAACTCTTGTGATACTAACAGCTGTAACAGAACAATAGAAAGGAAGAACAAAACTAGTCTTAGGCATGTCTAACTAGCAAACACAGTAAATCCAGTTTTTTAATTTAAGGTCCCTCATGGGCACCATTTACGCTCCTCATGTGTTTGTTCATACAGCATTCTACACCAAATACTCAGAAAATATGAGCCTGAGTCCTATCCTATCCCTCAAACTGACTTTCCTGCCCACTAATGGCAAAACAGAAATCTTAGATAGAACTTTGCCAGTGTATCCTCGGAGCTTCTTTATGAAGAACCTTAGCTCCCAGTTCTAATTGCTCAAGTGTGTTTCGTCTAAAAAAAAAAATAGGAACAATTATCAAGCATTATATACTGATATATATTACAGGCTTTTCAATAACAGTTTTTTTCCACAACACATAGGAAATTTGTCTTTTCAGAGTACTTAATTCTACACAAAATGAGTACTCACAAGCTTAAAATTAACATGGGAATCAGTGTCTGGTAGGAGGACGAGGGGCTACTCAAATTTACCTTTTAATAATCTTTATGTCTAATCTGTAGTTTTACTTCTAGTGTTAAAAAAAAATGATTAAATTTTTAAAATTCTATCACCTGTCCAGATCCCAGATTTTTGAAACACCTTCACATAGATATGTCTTGCATGTGTTAATCATTTGATTGGTGATTTTAAGAAGAAGAGATGTCATACGCTCTGATGTGTTGTAGTATGGTGATGTGCAGTAGATCATACAGACAGTATTCATTAAACTGGGTATGTGTTCCATCATTGTTACCTACAACAGGAAAAAAATGGGGAAGTTGGAATTTCAAATTTCCTAAAAATTAACACAGCATAAAATGTGACAGCTCTGGGAATATATTTGTCAGTGGATAAACATCTTTTTGATTGCAACATATTGTTCTTACAGAGATCTCATTATGAACTGGACCATCCAATTCATTTGCAGGGACTTAACACACTATGACCAAGAGAAAAAAATGGGGAATGAATAAATGAATAGGTCTTCTTCCAGAGTGGCATTTTCCAGAGGAAAAACAGAGGCTGTACTCTTTTTGGCCATGGCCTCAGGTGTATGAAGGTGCTGTAGTCTGCTTTACAAAGGAATACACTACCCCAGGAAAGGAAGTCATACACTGCTACAAAAGAGTGAGCCTGCTGTAGGAAGGACAAGAAGAAGAAAGTTGGCCTTTGCTCATTTTGCCTAGGTCTGTACAGAAGAGAAATCCAGAAGGGAGGGGCAAGGCAACAATAATATTTCTCTTACTGAGGAAACTGAACTATAGAGTTTTGTGTCCCACAGAAAGTCACGCAAGCCAGATATACTGAGAACTCAGAACAAGAGACAATGACTGGTCTAAAAAAGGATAAAAATTACATGGTATCTAAAATTCAAGTCCAATATGGCAGAATGGTGAGAATTTGCAAAAGAAAAACAGTGTAAAATAGCACAATGGATTCAAACAGAATTCAAGCTTTGAAAATAATGTTTAGAAAAATTGTAACAAGCTGAATTATGTGTAAATATTCTGAACCATGTAATTTTAGATAGTTTTGCCTGATGGCTGTATCTTCAAAATTCATATTCTCACTTAAAAATGAAATATAAACCACACATGGTTATGAAAATAAGTTTTATCATCTTAACCAGGATGACAGTAAATATGTGCTACTTGCAATAGAAACAGCTTTAACCTGTGAAATAAGGGGAAGCTGCCCAATTTCAGCTCAACTGAACGCATGGAGACAGGAAGAGGTACCATATGTAAAACCCAACCTCATAAAGTCATTTCAGTTTGGTATCAGGTTTGGAAAAATAGCATCTTTTGCTTATTCTTCTTTTGCCCTTCAATTATCTCCTGGAATGACAGTTCCTCCTACTCAAAAAGTAGTATTATTTCTGGTTTATTCAAAATCTGTAAACTCATTTCACGATTGCCAAAGGAGTTAAGCTGTCCTCTAATCATTAAGCATAGGAGTTAAATGCTGAAAGAAGAAATATATTTCTTTCAGCAGCAAAAGCCTTTCCTTTCTTTTCTGCATTTCATGTTAAGTGCCTTCAGAGTACTACTTACAGGTGAAGCTTTGGCAAGTGGACCAAAAAATTTATCCAGTGTATATAAATATTTCACGTTGTCTTTAGCTTCATTGGCAGCAATTGTTATATTACCATCCTGAGGGGAGAAAGAAAATGAAGTAGAATTAATAAACGTTTACTGAACAGGTTCTTGTTCTTCTACAATGCAGACTACGATTCCACCTTGCAAACATTTTCTCAGAGTTCTCTCAAATGAGTAATTTTTTCTTTACATAAGAAATAACTGTTTTTACATACAAAAATTGGTAAGATCTACATGGAAATCAGAACCATTTTGAATGTGATTTAGAGGAACTCTTCACTTAGACCCCCCCAAAGCTTTTCCTTACTGATGGAATTACAATAGTGTGGATTTGATAATCTGATTTACATTTTAGAATGGTTTTAGCATGGTACCTATTCTACAGAAATTAGACAAGATCCTTGAAATGTACTGGGGTGTTTCCCATAATTTTTTTAATGAACACTTGTTAGGGAAAAGGAGTTCACAACTAATTCCTGTATATCCTTCTGTTCATGACAGGTAGAACTATCCAGTACTTAGGAGGCAACTCTGTATGAAGAAATCCAGTTACAGAATCACAGAATCATCTAGGTTGATAAAGATCTTGAAGATCATCCAGTCCAACCATTGACCTAACACTGACAGTTCCCAACTACACCTCAGCGCTATGTTGACCCAATTCTTAAACACCTCCAGGGATGGGGAGTCCACCACCTCCCTGGGCAGCCCATTCCAACGCCTAACAACCCCTCCTGTAAAGAAATGCTTCCTAATATCCAGTCTAAACCTTCCCTGGCACAACTTGAGGCCATTCCCTCTTGTCCTGTCACTTATTACTTGGCTATAACCAAGAGGCTCATCCCCAGCTCTCTGCACCCTCCTTTCAGGGAGCTGTAGAGGGCGATGAGGTCTCCCCTCAGCCTCCTCTTCTCCATACTAAACACCCCCAGTTCCCTCAGCCACTCCCCGTACGACCTGTGCTCCAGACCCTGCACCAGCTCCATTGCCCTTCTCTGGACACGCTCGAGTCATTCAATGTCCTTTTTGTAGTGAGGGGCCCAAAACTGAACCCAGGAATCGAGGGGCGGCCTCACCAGTGCCGAGTACAGGGGTCAGATCCCTTCCCTGTCTCTGCTGGCCACGCTATTGCTGACACAAGCCAGGATGCCATTGGCCTTCTTGGCCCCCTGGGCACACTGCTGGCTCCTGTTCATCGGGCTGTCAATCAACACTCCCAGGTCCCTCTATGACTGGCAGCTCTCCAGCCACTCCTCCCCAAGCCTGTAGCGCTGCTGGGGGTTGTTGTGGCCCAAGGGCAGCCCCCGGCATTTGGCCTTATGGAAACTCCTCCAGTTGGCCTCAGCCCATGGCTCCAGCCTGTCCAGGTCTCTCTGCAGAGCCTCCCTACCCTCGAGCAGATCAACACTCCCACCCAACCTGGGTGTCATCTGCAAACTGACTGAGGGTGCACTCAATCCCCTTGTCTAGATCATCAATAAAGATGTTAAACAGGAGTGGCCCCAACACCCAGCCCTGGGGGACACCACTCGTGACCGGCTGCCAACTGGATTTAACTCCGTTCACCACAACTCTTTGGGCCCGGACATCCAGACAGTTTTTTACCCAGCAAAGCGTGTGCCCATCCAAGCCACGAGCAGCCAGTTTCACCAGGAGAATGCTGTGGGAAACAGTGTCAAAGGCCTTACTAAATCAAGGTAAACAACATCCACAGCCTTTCCCCCATCCAATAAGCAGGTCGCCCTGTCATAGAAGGAGATCAGGTTTGTCAGGCAGGACCTGCCTTTCATAAACCCATGCTGACTGGGCCTGAGCATCTGGTTGTTCCTCACATGTTGTGTGATGGTACTCAGGATGAGCTGCTCCATCAGCTTCCCAGGCACCAAAGTCAAGCTGACAGGCCTGTAATTTTCTTGATCATCCTTTCGACCCTTCTTATACCTGGGCATCACACTGGCCAATTTCCAATCTGTTGGGACCTCCCCAGTCAGCCAGGACTGCTGTTAAATGATGGAAAGTGGCTTGGCAAGCCCCCCAGACAGCTCCTTCAGCACTCTTGAGTGTATCCCATCTGCTCCCATAGACGTGTGTGTGTCTGTGTGATGCAGCAGGTCACTGACTTTCTCCTCCTGGATTGCAGGGGTTCATTCTCCCAGTCTCTGTCATTTGGCTGAGGAGGCTGAATTCCCTCAGTACAACTAGTCTTGTTATTAAAGCCTGAGGCAAAGAAGGCATTAAGCATCTCAGTCTTTTCCTCATCACTTGTTACCAAGTTTCCTCCTGTGTCTAGCAGGGGTTGGAGACTCTCCCTGGTCTTTCTTTTGTACTGACATACTTATAGAAACATTTCTTGTTGTCCTTGATTGCTAAAGCCAGATTAATTTCTAGCTGGGCTTTAGACCTCCTGATTTCTGCCCTGCATAGCCTCACAGCCTCTTTCTAATCATTGTGAGTGGATAGTCCCTTCTTCCACAGACTGTAAACTTTCCTTTTCTCCTTGTTCATCATCCCTGGCTTGTACTGGCTCTGTACAGACATGCTCATCCAAACTCCATTATCATAAAAGTCTGCAAATATGTTAAGCCCAAAATCAAAAACTCAGTAAGGTGACACTGCTCTCCTGGTCTATATTCAAAACAGTAAATACTTTCTTAAGTGCCAGAAGATCTACATTCTCATGTTTTGAGGGGGTCTGATCAGATGTACATGGTCTACAGTTTATTTTCAGGCTTGCCTATAATTTTGACCGATAAATTTACATTACAGATATCCACTTAATCGAAGTAGCAATTATGCTACAGAAAGCCAGCTGTCAATAATTCTTAAAGCAATATGAACTTTCAGACATGAAAGATGAATTTTCTACAGTTGGCCTGCACAGGATTTAGCTGGAAAGAGAGAAAAATGTATTGCTGCTTCGCTTTACTTTTGCACAAACATTCTGCCCACTATATTAATGAAAGACACATTACAGAAGTATCAACTTCTTTTCAAGTTATCTATTTGTCTTCAAAATCATTGGTGTTATATGATTCAACAAACAGATAATAAACCACAGTAAAAAAAACAAACAAAACAAAACAAAAAAAAACACCACAGGATAAACTCTCAAAACTATTTTTAGCATTGTGTTCACTTCTGTGTGTATTACAAATACAGGACTGTATGCACTGAAAACTTTTATTAAAACATAGCAATTACCAGCTCTTTCCACTGCTTTAATGTTTTTGATCTTGCTGCCTGAAGAATACTTATAATTTTCTTTACTCTTGAACTCTTGATCTCATCTAAAAGACTTTGAAGAAAGAAACACATTTAATACTCTCTTTGGAATGAAAATTTACACTTATTTTTAAAAAGGTTTTTCTTAGACTCTGTGAAAAATAATGCGGGGATTTAACCTGTTAAATGATGACATTCTTGTCTTCCAGTATTCCAGCTCTGTAGATGGACCAATGTCATCAGCTTCTCTCCTCATTTGTTCACTTTCCACTAAAACTTGTCTGATCTGTTTGATCCAAATCATGACCACTTCTTCAAGTTTCTCAGTGACCTCTGTGTTACTGCCTTCAAAATCATAGAATGGGACAGTCTCATAAGTACCAAGAAATAAATACAGATTTTTAACCACTGTCAAACATAAGCTGAGACTCTATGTAAACTGAGTATATTCAAATCACTGACCAACAACAGGAAAAGATTAAGACTGCAACAACAAGATGCACACACATACAACCTGTATCTACCTACGCTGTTACTACTGTATATCCTTTACAATGGAAACATTTAAAAATACAATAAGTTCATAAGGAAAAAAAATACGTCGATCTGGTTTTGGGAGAATCATGTTTCAGAGGTCCAAGAAATGCATTAACTATTATGTGTATATTTTTCCACTTGTATTCCACATCAAAAGCATCACATAACAGACACTATTATTAACAGTCACAAAAAACCCTATAATTTTTAAGTCAGTACATCTTTTAGATTGCCATAGCAGCTGAAAGAATCCAGTTCACTTGGTGCATAGGATTCGTGGAGCTTGTACTACTAAATACATCTAAAGAATCTGTCCAGCTATATAATGCTATTGTCTCATCTTAAGAGTCATTAGTTCTTCTGTGGAAGCTGTCCTGTCAAAGGTGAATGAAGGGTTGAGAGGGATTGCAGAAGTATTGACTTGTTTGGCATTATTTCACTCTGAAAATCCATGTGGTAATAAGAAATGGTGGAAAGGTATTGTTCAAAGAGTCATAGCTACTCTTTTTTCTTACATATACATATATGCATAGGTGTATATAAATGATTATATATGTATATGTATTTATATGTCTATATAAATATTTATATAAGTAAGTGTGTTTTGACTCACAGCTCTAAGAGCCAGACTTAATATTGGGTAGGATTTCCCCAATATCAAAGAAAGTGAAGAGTAGTAGATGGCTACACTAGTAGATGGCTTCACTCAGCAGCTACTTGGGCAGCAGACTAGGAGAAACACAAGCCAGTGTGTACATGATATGTCAAGGAACTACCTAATCCCTTAAAATTTGTGAATTAAAGGATGGACAAATGATTGATCATTTTATGATTACATTACAGTCAGAAACCTGGCAAGAATAAGCAGAAAAATGTATACAGCTTGGGGAAGAATTAATTCTTCAAAATAATATTTTACTAATGACACAGCATTTATTGTATAAACAGCATCATTGAGTTTGCTTTGCTGTAGGAATTACTCACCTGCAATTATGTAGTCAGATGGGTTTTGTAAATTCCTGACATAAATATCAATATCCACTTCTTTGAGCTGAATTTTATCTTCTATATTCTGTCTTGATGATGATAAAGTACCCACAAATTTATCTACTGAATACAGAAAGTCTTGTATTTGGCTGTTCTTCAAACCTTCTTTCACAGCTCCCCAGTTCTGATTATTGTATGATTTATGCAAAAAAAAAAAAAAAAAAAAAAAAAAAAA
>NW_020799095.1:88110881-88129427 GCF_003259725.1 Athene cunicularia
AAAAAAAAAAAAAAAAAAAAAAAAAGAGTAAAACGAGGGTCACACTTTTGTTTTTTTGAACACAAAAGGTATCTTATTTTTCACTTGAAAGGTATTTCTTATTCATGGCAGTATATAAAGATTTATCAGTATGCCCTTTAAAATACACTCATCTGTACTATAACATAAATTACTTTAAAGTGTGCATTGATTTAATTATTGTGTTAGACAAGAAGAGACAAACAAGCAAGAGGTTCTCAAGAAATAAAAATGTCTCCCTGCTCTCATTCTCTTCACACTGAATTGTTGTCATTTTTTTCAGTCTGATTTGGTTCTCTCTGAACAGAGAAAACAGATTCTAATCTCCCTTCCCACTCCTGGGTGAGAGAAATTGGTAGCATATGGTAAAAACATACATCATCATCATCACTCTCGACAGACAGCAAGCCTCATTATATTTCTTACCTCTGAACGTGTACTTCTGGAGGCAACAGAACTGTGATGCTTTGTGAGTGCCACAAAACAAGGACAACGCAAATAAGCTGGATACTCTGGCTGTGATACAGTCCTGTGTGATACAGCTTGCTGTCCACACAGTACAATAAGATCATGGACTGGTCCCTTGTGCTGCCAGAAGAACTTGACATTTCTTTCAACCCAGATTTAATCTAGTTTTAATTACATCATCACAGTTTTACTTCAGTATGGCTGCTATGCTATGTTCTCCTTTGTCATGAGCATTACAGCTGGTGCTACTGCTTGAAAATAAGCAATAACTATATGAATATCAAACAGTTCTATACAAATTGCATGACTCCCATAAATGCCTATATTAGACTTGCATCTTTTTGTATTCCATGTTTTGTTCAACTGATGCACAAACAGGACTGCAACAGCCACTTGCCTTAATTCTACATGTTCTGGAGAAAAAGGTAGATATTTGATTACCTGTTGGGATTTAAGTGCTGGTATCATGATTTGGGACAAGAAAAATTCCAGGCCCTGAAGGATATTTCCAGTAGTACAATCAAATATGCCAAAATTCACCTCCTTCCAGAAGAAACAAAAATTAGCAGAGTGCATGTAATCTTCTACAAAATTATATACTATTTGAGTGAAATTCAGACTCATGACAGACATATATACAGTCCACAACTATGAAGGTTTCATGAGGATATTGGCCCCCAGCTGCTGAATTTGGACTGGACATAGACTAAAATTCAACTGGATATTCCAAAACTTGCCCTTATGTTGGAGTCACCAGAGGAGTCAGTCCCATATTATAGCAAGACTCCAGCAACCAATTAAAATCAACCATTTAACATCAATGCATTAATTATCTAACACAATTATATGTCTATATTTCTCTTGTAGAAGAACAGCTTCCATCTATTATAAATGCCTAAAAAAGGATAACAAATCTATCGGGCAAGAGGTGCCTCTCTCAGTTGTGCCATTCTCTCTATTTCATTAATGAACTTATGCTCAGGAAGCATTTCTTTACCAAGAGGGTGATCAAACACTGGAACAGGCTTCCTAGAGAGGTGGTTGATGCCCCAAGCCTATCAGTGTTTAAGAGGCATTTGGCCAATGTCTCTAAGAACATACTTTAACTTGGTCAGCCATGAATTGGTCAGGCAGTTGGACTAGATGATCACTGTAGGTCCCTTCTGACTGAAATAGTCTATTTTAGTTAATGTGAAGCAAGAAGCAGTGAACTGCTGAAGCTGGGGACAGGGAAAGACAGTACTGGGATGTGGAATTTTATTGCAGAACAAAAAGCATAAATTGGAGAAACTGAGGGATTGAATCTCTTCCCAAAACTATCTGCTTATGGACTGGTTGGCTTTTCTGTCACTGGCATTTTGCTTACAAATGTATATATTCTGAATATGACCCATACTGACTAGCCAGTACAACTCTGGGTATGTGTCATTCAGAACTTCTGAACTGCACAAAAATGCACTGATTGTTCCCCTGTCATAATGAATGCTTCACTGATATGGGAGAAAGCATTCCGAGTTCTGCCCTGGATGCTTCTACTCCCAATGTTTGCCTGTGCAAAGAGTAATTACAGAGTGTTTTAGAATGGCAATTACAAATGAATTTTTGTAGAGACTTTGACATTCTTGCCTATCTTGATTACTAATTTCACTGACATTTTTCTTGCTAGTTTCCCACTTTCATGAAAAAGAAGTACATTTAAGACATTTAGTTATGTATGGGTGGAATACTAAGTCTTAACAATATTACAGTATTATAATCCCACTAGAGTACAAGAGGATAGAAAGTTATTTCTCAAAAAGTGGACGAATTATGGATGACAATCAAGGCATCATTCTACTTAAAGAAGTGATTACAAGGAAGACCAGATTTCTTTACAGGTCTAAGCATGTTCCCTGGGAGACAGTCCCCACAAGGTTGTTGTCAAGGAAATGCTCCTAAACTACTTCCTTCTGCAAGAGGGTGTGCTAACAAAATAGCAGAAGGAAAGGACAGAAGGGTAATGAAGAAACGAACTGACCTCTATTTTTTGCCTTCAGATGCTTTTAACAATGACAGTTTCTCCCATATGACAGTGTTTACATTTGTTGCAGGGATGGGGAGACAGGGAAAATTAAGTCTTTAATGACAGTTTCTCCCATATGACAGTATTTGCATTTGTTGCAGGGATGGGGAGACAGGGAAAATTAAGTCTTTCAAGAATTCTGAATCTCTAGAGCAAGGTCAACATACAAGCTGATCCGTTTATTTCCACAGGATGCTGAAGATTCAGCTATTCCTCTTGAGAAATAGGGGACAAATCCATGCACTCCTAGGGGGTTCTCAGGTTCTCCTTCCAACTGTTCCTATACAGCCCTTCAGGATAAATCAAAATTTGCCAAACCAGTCTGAGCCTGAGCTCCAAGCCTCATCAGTGTGAAGACTGGCTGTCTGAAAATTAGGGCTTTTTTTACCTTCTATAGCATCTAAAATATTGCCTCGCATAAGGAATGAAGTTTGATGACAGCTACATGACAGCCTCTGCCAAAAGAATATGATCACAAGAGACCCACAGAGAGAAGGCACGAAGGCAGCTAACTGAAGAGTTTGGACAACAATTCTGACAGATACCCAATTGAAGCAGCACAGCAGGACTGATAGGGCGTGAGAAGAGGAAGACTAGAAACTACTTTTGCACCCCTGTATAAGGTATTGGTAAAAATATTGTTATAAAGCAAGTGACTGTCAGAAACTGAAGTACTAATTTCCATGACTGTAGCTGGAGAACACACTTACTACAGCTTTGGCCTGTTCAAATGGAACGCATCAACCTATTAGTAACAAATAAGAGAAGAATCTGTACAGCATAAAAATGAGTGCATCAATATTTTTGAGAATATGAATTCAGGCTAGTTATATTTTTTTCTTTAATGTTTATTCTTAGATGTTAGTAGCTGGATGCTCTTCCATCACAAATATTTCCAAATAATTTGAGTATTTCTGAAAGTCAGAAAGGGCTGTTACAGTACTTTTCTTATATACAACTAAAGCTATTAGGGGCAGGAAAACTTTGCTTTAGTTAGTTTCTAGTATTATATTTTAGAAGTTTAAAAGGTACAGTTATGTAAGCACAGAATTTTCATTATTAGGCTCATTACATAAAAGAAAATGTCCTGGTTTAGTTCTTTATTCCCTATAGCCATTAACATTTATATTTTAATGACTGATCAATAAAATTTTATTAATTAAAACCTTGTTTTTAAAAATATTGCAGTTGCTAATTTCTAAATCATTAGAAAATTACTTTATCATAAATATTTATTCAGATGAAAAAGAACTAAAATAAAAGAACTAAAATTAAATGCAGAACCAGACATTTTCATGAAAGCACTCCCCGCTTCTTTTTCTGACTCCAGTTGCATGAATAATGGTCTAAGAAAATAAGTACACTTCAAACACTGCATGATTTTGGTCTGACCTGGGAAACGTTTGATGCAGTTATAACTTTATCTGACGTCCTTAGGAAAAATGCACAAGTTCCTGTAAAGTCCTGTAAAAAGGACAAAATGTATACAGTTAAAAAGAATACACATGTACAGTTAAAAGTACTTTACTGTACAACTTTAAAATGTGCTGAAAACAAAATCGTAAAAAATTAATTACTCAAAAGGTACTGAACTGTTTGTGGGGTATTTGAAAATCTGTCCCTCTCAAATCAAATACTTACAAGAGAACGCCAAAAATGCCCTCTGGACAGACCAGTCCAGTGTTGCATCTCTACTAAGAAAATGCAGTTCGGGAAGAGCTTGTGAGCTAGGCTACTTCCTCTTGCATTCCCTGATCACCTGCAACCATTGTGTGAGACCTGTTAGATGACATATTCCTCTCTAATCATTTTAGCGTCCGTTTATGGACCTATCCATGAGATTATCTAATCCCCTTCTGATTCTGACAACATAAATTCACTGAAAAAAAATAAAGATATCCTCAGCTTTCAAATATTTTAAGTATTTTTCATAGATATTTAGACCAGAATGAATCATCTTAGAATTACATCTATTTCATTTTTTAAAAACGGAATTTAAAGATTACTAAAAACTTCTGTTCCAAATACTTTTTAACATATATTCTCATCTTTTTGATGGACTGAAGTAATGTAAAGGTTTCAAATCAGTACTGCAACAATGCTTATTTTTAATCTATTAAATCTAATTCAACTATAATAAATTTGAAAGCCATCCCAGTTGGTCTGATTGGCAGAGGAATAAACCTCACTTCTCTAAAAGCAAGAAAGGATTTTTCAGCTATGTCTTTTCTAACATAACAATGTTACTACAAGCTCATTGTGGCAAAACAAAAAAGACAGCACCATGCCTTATTCAAAGAGAATTGTATATGGTACACCCAATTCCCCCCAAAAGAGATGGAAAGAAAGAAAATTAATCAGAAATCTTAATGACTACTCTGAATACACTGCCTAATAATGCTTAGATATGACAGTGGGGAGGTTGGTCTAAGAATTTGAATGGAATAAAGGAATTATTAAAGTTATTTTTGGAGTCATGTGAAGTATTATTATATGAAAGGAGATACAAAACCACTGAAGAACTGCACTTTTCAACTAGAAGTGCACAAACACTGGAAAATACTTAACATGCAGTCATTAACAAAAATGTTAGGATCTGCAATTTTTTAACAAGAGTTTATTTGACCTGTGCTTCTCTCAGATAGTCAAATCCATTAATCACTACTTCTTTACTGGTGAACTACACCTCAGGTCAAGAAATGCTGGGAGATTTTGCATTATAAGAATATGGACTAAGTACTTCAATATCTACCCAGGAATTACAAAAAACTGTTTAACACTGCACAACTGTTATGTTTTTCCAATATTTTACTTTTTGAATGTCATCTAATGAATTTTTCAACCATACCTCAGTAGATCCCATGGTAATAAATAACTTCTTCTGAAGCAAATCTTTCGTTGACCCATCTGACCTCAATGATGCATTCGACTTTTGCTAGCAATTAAATTATAAATAAGAGGTTAAGAAAATAAAAACTTATATCATACAAATACCTCATCCTATTTGAATATGTGGATTATAACTAAATTAACTCTGAATCAGTTAGTAATTCCCAGATAGAAATCATGAGGTTAGCTTTATCTAGAGAATAAGCTTTGCATGAATATCACATTTGCCAGTAAAAAAAAAAAAAAAAAAAAAAAGCAAAGAAGAAAGGGAAAGAAATCTCAGAAAATATAATTAAATTAAATCTGAAGAAAGGGAAACAAATCTCAGAAAATATAATTCCTAGAGCAGCTTCCTCCATGGAAACAAACCGGATGTCTCACAGAAAGAGTCATATGCCTAGTCTGTAAAGTCATAATGTAATTGTAAGCAGGACTCACAAGCAACATTGTCAGCTAGATCCTGCCAACAATGCAAAGACATTTTGTTTTCTGCCCACGTCTTTTAACCATACATTACTCCGATGAGAAGCCTTGCTGCCACTGGTCCCTCTCCACTGAGAAGTATCCACATCCTCATCTCTTTGAAGCAACAAAAAAGTTTAAGCCTAATAAAGACCTGCTTCCCTCTAATTTTGTGTCACATATTTTGGAAAACAATCTGTTGAAACTTGGAAGAATGTAACAGAAAATAATGTGGAAAAAGCCTACAGGTATATTTCTCTTTCCAGTCAAGGAGAGGCCCCTTCCTAAAAAGTTAAATGTTCAGGTCCTGCTAGACTAAATGTGTGATGTATGATACACAGTGGTGGCTCCCCACTTCCACTCCAGCATCTTCTAATTCCTATGCACAGTCTCAAGTGAACATTATGCACCCAAGCTGGTGAAAAAAGAGAGATGAGCTGCACTGAAGGAAGGACCTTTGACAAATCCTGATAAGAACATGCCTACTAGGTCAGGCCAATGATCTGCCCTGGCCAGTATTTTGTCTCCAAGAATAGCCAAAAATGGATAAGGTCAAGCATGTATGATACTGCTCCTGAGTAATCTTCAATTCTGCAACATGATTGAAACCAAACTGTTGACAGAACAGCCAATTTAATGAGATCTCTTGACTCATCAGAACAGGGTGGAAGATGCTAGAGGTGACATACATACTTCCCATCAGAAACATTTATTTTTATGCTATGCTACTTTTGCAACAAAAATCTTCATAAATTCATATTTTAATGGTTTAAAAAAATAAATAAATAAAACAAATGCAGAAATAAGACATTTCACTTAATCCAAGCTGGTCATTTGTTTCTGGCTTGTTAGCTAAGGAAAACAATTTCAAGATGTTTAGTTTCATCTTGATTGAAGTCAAAGAACACGTTCGTCCCAGAAATGTGCACACACAGTCCCAGTGAAAGGAAAAACTGATTAAACTGTTTTGACAGCTGAGCTGATTCTGTGCTTTGCAAAGTCTCTAAGCAATTCCAGTAACACTCAAAAGTTCTTTTATCTAGGTTATAATGAATCTGTAATTCATTCTTGCACTTAACTGACAAGCATTATGAGTTTTTCTCCCAACAAGCCTAAAATACGACCACATGGTGAGTTAGCTCACCCTAACATGGCTCCTCAATGGCAAAACCTGAAAGGACTGAGGAAGGATTTCAGCAGTTCAGGAAGCCCCTAACAGTCATGCTAGGCAATTTCAAGGTCACTTGACACCTTCTGATATCACACTCTCAGTGGAAGCTGAACAATGACTTTGCTTTTTATGAAAAGGCTTCTCCTTCTCAAAACTGAAAGGGAGAGAAATACATCTTGGGGGCCACAACTACCTTATTTCTAGTTATAGTTTTCCAAGCTTAAGATTATTTTACACAGAATGGGACAGACCTGAAGATTAAGCCACCTTAATTTAGAGAGAAACTGCATCATTTTTCACCCTCTTGAACTGCTGCTTTGTCCATAGTAGTTGGTGCAGTTCAAACCAAAAGAAGACAAAATGGTTCTTATACAGACAGTTCCCCTATTCCTATAAAACTTATGTTAGCTAATCTAGTATTTTAAACTGTGAATACTGTGAACACTTTGCCTCAATTATCTTTATAATTTCTGAAGTCTGGGTTTTTACTTTACTTGGCCATTTTTAAGTTTTCTTTTGTGCAAACAAGAACAGTATCAAACCATGCCAGGGCATTCTCCTGTTTTCATGTAAGCCAAGATGGCTGTACCTAAACAATGAGATCCAAGTTCTTTCCACATTGGCATAAGCTGTATCCGGGACTTCTGCGTCAGCAGGAATACATAGCAAAAAAAATCTCTGTTAAGATTTTCTGAATTTTTCAACAGTCGTGTGGGTTCTTTTTAAAAAATGCAATTTTGCTTTTACAGAAGTGATAACAGAAACATACCTGCAATACATCTTGGTAAAAGAAGAGCAACTTTTTCAGTCCACTAGGGGCAAAAAATTGTTCTAGAAGTTGAAACTAAAAACAAAATTACAATTGTAATTAATTGCGAAGTAGTTTCAAAAGACTGGAATTTTTGGAAATCTATTTAATAATAATAATTTAAATAATATTTACCTTGTCATCAGAAATAATGGCCTCCTCCACTTGCTGCTCACTTAAGCCTATCCCATCTGCTAATCTTGATATCAAAAACTTGTGTCTTTCATCTATCTGAGCTCTTCTCTCCTCCTTGGTGACTTTGGCTTGCTTGGCTAGTTCTTTCCTAGTTTCACTGGAAAGCACTATACTTTTCTTACCAGTTGTCTAGAAAATAGAAGTTTGTTATAGAGAGTTTATTTTTCCTCACTTAAGGATTGTATAACATTGTTTATCTTTAAGCTGGTTTCATAAACTACTTCAAGAAGAAACATTAAAAAAAAATACATCTGAGGAACACAGAGGGAAAAGATCAGTAATAATTAACTTGTTAGGCCAGAATTATTTCTCAATATAAAGTTGCTACAATGGAAACTTCACATTGGAAACTTCAGATCAAGACCTCTGAATCAGATTTGGATTCAGGCTAAGGTCACAATACAAATTTAGTACTATAAAGGCTCTAATTCAAATCTCAGCTTTCTGAATCCAGCTTCCAAACTTCTGTATGTCCATATTCCCGATATGGGACCAGATTTACCTCTATACAGGAAGCATTTTACTACATAGTATTAAGTTATTACCTCAAAGGAAATAAACAAATCCACTACAAAATCAGTCACCACTGGAACAAATATACAATTGATGTTTAATATTTGGTTCATATAAAGGTAATAGCAAAATTATAAAGAAGGAAATTTATGTAGACAAAGGATTTTTTAAAATCTTCATAACAGTGTGAACAAGACTGAAAACAGATATGCTGAATAACATTTCTAAGTCAGTAGATAATCTATATGGAAAACTAAAGATTTGGATAAAAATGTCACCACACTCAGCATTTCCTTCTATATACTGCTCCCACTGACATGAGTATCTGGAGTCTGGGGATGTCTGGACTGTCTCTGTACCTCACAATTTTTATTGCAAAGAAACAAAGATAAATTACATCATCTTCTCAGTACTCTAAACTAGCAATTGTACTTGATCAATCCTGATTTACTCTGGGATTAAAAAAACAAAAAAGCTGGCCAATGTCCACCTTTGTCTCCTTACCATTTGGTCTTACCCCAGACACTGAATGGACGTTTTACATCACTCCCGTCTCTACCTACACCTCCGTGAGACCAGGAGATACCAAGAATGCCTGAATACCTGTAGATGTTGATCTGTATCATTCTGACATATCCAAAAGCTACATCTTTTCTGCTTCACCATTCATTCTTTTCCCATATAGGTCGTAACTCATCTATGTCAGTCGTCTTCTCTGGCTTCCATGCCAACAGCTTGATCTCTTGTTTTGCATATGCCTTCCCTGATGCAGCATGATATTATTTAAGTATTCTTAACCAATGTTAATTTTCATCTCAGCAATGAAAGGGGATTAACCAGTGGATGATAAAAAAAAAAAACAAAAAAACCCAAACCAAAATACCAGCAACACACATTGTGAGCACAGAAAGTAAATGGCCTAACACTGAGGGGTTCACTGTTCTTTTTCCTTATAATTAACAGAGACTGAAGGAACTCAGCACCCTGCAGTATTAGGCCAAAATTTTGTCAATAAAGACTTCAAAAATAATCTGCACAGAAGAAAATCTAACAGACAAAACGTATCCAAGTCACCACCTATTTTAGCTTGAAAACACTTGCCGGAAGAACAGCAGTCAAAGGTGATCCTGTGACAGCAGATCCTAGTTCAGTGCTCCTTGTCTTCACGTCCCCTCCACATCTACGATGCTTAGTTTCTGTGTCTAGTTAAAGGAAGTAACAGCTTCTAATTATTCAGGTTTGTGCACAATAAATGCATTTACAAGACCTGCAGTGTTGTGTCAATATCTGCTAACTTCTTCTCAGGCTGGGGAAAATGAGACATGAAAGGAACATTAGCAAACCTGTGCCTCATCAGAAACCCTTAGAAACCATTAGAGGGAAAAGTTGTCTTATAATGGCTTTTATCTCAAGTTCAATTGCAGACAATCCTTACTGAGAGCAGCAGAGGTAAGAAAAAGCAATTTAAGGTACTAGTTTGAAGGAAGCAGGTCTGGAAAAAATAAATACGGTGAAATATTGTCACTTTTCACACTTGCTATTGTAACCCAGTTATTCCTCTTCTGTTACTTCTTCATCTAAATTCTGATTGTCAGTCTCATGCACTTCTGACAAACTTGCTACTTGCAGAGACTTGCAAGACAACTTGAGCACACAGAATATCTGAAGAATAAAGATTGCTAATATTGCAGTAAAACCAGGACATATATCATTAGGGTATGTAACTATCTTCTGTTGATTGTTTAAGTCTCTGTCATGGCTTAAACCCATCCAGCAGCCAAACACCATGGAGCCACCTGCTCACTCTCCCCCACCCCAGTTGGAGGGGTAAGGGTAAGGAGACTCATAGGTTGACATAAAAACAGTTTAATAACTGAAATAAAAGTAATAATGAGAATAATAATAGTAATAATAGAAAATACAAATGAGTAATGCACAGTGTGCATTACAAATACAAATGAGTAATGCACCTGTCCCGGAGAGAGAAGGGGATCTTGGGGCAGGAGTTAGCTGGGCTCATGGTGGGATGTCTCCCATGACTGGAGTGTGCCAATTGATGGGTACAAGCTCTGCAGGAGGGACAGACAGGAAAGGAGAGATGGTGGGGTGGCTCTGTATGTTAAAGACTGTTATAATTGCTTTGAGCACAGGTGTAGTGAAGACAGGGTGGAGTCTTTGAGTTAGAATCAGGGGGAAGGCCAACAGGGCAGATGTTGTAGTAGGAGTCTACTATAGGCCACCCAACCAGGACAGAGAGATGGAAGAGATATTTTATAGGCACTTAGGTGAAATCTCACGATCGCTTGCCCTTGTTCTTGTGGGAGACTTTAACTTCCCAGACATCTGCTGGAAATACAACACGGCAGAACGAGACCAGTCCCGGAGATTCCTGGAATGTGTGGGAGACAACTTCCTGATGCAACTGGTGAGTAAACCGACCAGAGAAGGTGCCCTACTGGATCTCCTCTTTGTGAACAGAGAAGGACTGGTGGACAACGTGGAGGTTGGAGGCCAACTAGGGCACAGCGATCATGAAATACTAGAGTTCTCTGTTCTTAGAGAGGCCAGGAGAGAGCTAAGCAGGACTGCCATCCTGGACTTCAGAAGGGCTGACTTTGTCTTGTTTAGGCACCTCCTTGAAAGGATCCCCTGGGAGACTCTCCTGAAGGGTACAGGGGCCCAGGAAGGCTGGGCACTCTTTAAGAAGGAAGTGTTAATGGCTCAGGAGCAGGCTGTCCCCAGGTGCTCTAAGAGAAGCCGACGCCAGAGAAGACCACCCTGGCTGAACAGGGAGCTTTGGCTGCAACTCAGGGAGAAAAGGAGAGTTTACAGCCTTTGAAAGAAGGGGCTAGCCACACACAGTGATTACAGAGAGGCTGTGAGGCTATGCAGGGTGGAAATCAGAAGGGCTAAAGCCCAACTGGAAATTAATTTGGCCTCTGCAATCAAGGATAACAAGAAAAGTTTCTATAAGTATGTCAGTAGCAAAAGAAAGTCCACGGATAGTCTCCATCCCCTGCTAGATGCAGGAGGAAATTTGGTAACAAGTGATGAGGAGAAGGCTGAGGTGCTTAATGCCTTCTTTGCCTCAGTCTTTAATAGCAAGGTTAGTTGTATTGATGAAATCCAGCCTCCACAGCCAGAAAACAGAGACTGGGAGAACGACCCCTCTGCAATCCAGGAGACAGTCAGTGACCTGCTGCATCACATACACAAGTCTATGGGACCAGATGGGATATACCCGAGTGCTGAAGGAGCTGGCTGGGGTGCTCACCAGGCCACTTTCTATCATTTACAAACAGTCCTGGCTGACCGGGAAGGTCCTGACTGGAAATTGGCCAGTGTGATGCCCAGGTATAAGAAGGGTCGAAAGGATGATCAAGAAAATTACAGGCCTGTCAGCTTGACTTTGGTGCCTGGGAAGCTGATGGAGAAGCTCATCCTGAGTACCATCACACAACATGTGAGGAACAACCAGATGCTCAGGCCCAGTCAGCATGGGTTTATGAAAGGCAGGTCCTGCCTGACAAACCTGATCTCCTTCTATGACAGGGCGACCTGCTTATTGGATGGGGGAAAGGCTGTGGATGTTGTATACCTTGACTTTAGTAAGGCCTTTGACACCATTTCCCACAGCATTCTCCTGGTGAAACTGGCTGCTCATGGCTTGGATGGGCACATGCTTCACTGGGTGAAAAACTGTCTGGATGGCCGGGCCCAGAGAGTTGTGGTGAACGGAGTTAAATCCAGTTGGCAGCCGGTCACGAGTGATGTCCCCCAGGGCTGGGTGTTGGGGCCACTCCTGTTTAACATCTTTATTGATGATCTAGACGAGGGGATTGAGTGCACCCTCAGTCAGTTTGCAGATGACACCCAGTTGGGTGGGAGTGTTGATCTGCTCGAGGGTAGGGAGGCTCTGCAGAGAGACCTGGACAGGCTGGAGCCATGGGCTGAGGCCAACTGGAGGAGTTTCAATGAGGCCAAATGCCGGGGGCTGCCCTTGGGCCACAACAACCCCCCAGCAGCGCTACAGGCTTGGGGAGGAGTGGCTGGAGAGCTGCCAGTCAGAGAGGGACCTGGGGGTGCTGATTGACAGCCGGCTGAACAGGAGCCAGCAGTGTGCCCAGGGGGCCAAGAAGGCCAATGGCATCCTGGCTTGTGTCAGCAATAGCGTGGCCAGCAGGGACAGGGAAGGGATCTGACCCCTGTACTGGTCACTGGTGAGGCCGCCCCTCGATTCCTGTGTTCAGTTTTGGGCCCCTCACTACAAAAAGGACATAGAGTTACTCGAACATGTCTAGAGAAGGGCTACAAAGCTGGTCCAGGGTCTGGAGCACATGTCCTGTGTGGACTGGCTGAGGGAACTGGGGGTGTTTAGTCTGGAGAAGACAAGGCTGAGAGGAGACCTTATCACCCTCTACAACTACCTGAAAGGAAGCTGCAGAGAGCTGGGTTTGAGCCTCTTTAGCCTAGCAGAAAGTGACAGGACAAGAGGGAATGGCCTCAAGTTGTGCCAGGGAAGGTTTAGACTGGATATTAGGAAGCATTTCTTTACAGAAGGGGTTGTTAGGCATTGGAATGGGCTGCCCAGGGAGGTGGTGGACTCCCCATCCCTGGAGGTGTTCAGGAGTAGGGTTGATTTAGAGCTTAAGGATATGCTGTAGGTGGGAACTGTGCTAGGCAAGCGGTTGGACTACATTATCTCCAGGGTCCCTTCCAACCTAGATGATTCTGTGATTCTGTGTGATCGCTCAGCACCCGTTGACCAATGCCCAGCCTGTTCCTGGCTCACGACCCCAGAGAAGAGAGAACCCTGAAACCACCATCCCAGGAACCCCAGTGCAGCTTCCCAGTCCACCCTTATCTATGTACTGAGCGTGATGTTGGATGATACGGAATATTCCATTGGCCAGTTTGTGTCTGTTGTTTTGGCTCTTCTTCCCTCCAGCTTTTTGTGTCCCTGCACACGGGCAGGACTTGAGAAGTTGAAAAGTCCTTGATATCTTAGCAACAACTGAAAACATCAGTACATTATCAACATTCTGCTCATATCAAATCCCCGACTGAATCCAAAGCATGGCACTATTCTATCTACTAACAAGGAAGGATAAAGCCCACAATTAGCTCTATCCCAGCCAAAACCAGGACAGCCTCCTTAAGAGCCTGTGAAGCCCTTGAAGTTACTTAATAAAAAATTTATTGCATACTTTTGTTCTCCTATAAATTAGGATTTGAATATTTGAGTCATTTAAGTAACAAATAAGAGTATTTATGTTTTCCTAATACTAAGTGCAATAACTTATCTCCAGCCAGCCACCATTTCTCTTTTAAAAAAAACTAATTACAAAGCACTCCTAAATATTGATTTATCTCTCCATAACAGAAATACTGTTTTAGTTAGCTTTGAAAAGGTAATTATTTGAAAGCACCGAACAACACTATTTGTAATTGCTACAGCTTGCTTTTAGTCCAAGAAAAAGCAACCATTCTATTTCTGAGAAGATGATCTTTAGGTCCCATCCTTGGCAGCAAATAAGATCCTCAGTGGGGCATGCAGTAGTGTTAATGAGCAGTTCACTAAACTTTCAGGAACCACTGTTTAATCTAGTCTAAAAAAATGAGAATGTGACTAAAATTAATATTCTAATAGCACAGATTTCCTTATAAATTTTCTTACAGATTGTGTCTATTTTCCCTTGATTATAATGTATTAATCACAGATTCACAGAATAGTTGAGATTGGAAGGGACCTCTGGATGTCATCTGGTCTAACCCACACTGCTCAAGCAAGGCCACTTAAAGTTGGTTGCCCAGGACCATGTCCAGATGGCTTTTGAATATCTCCAAGGATGGAGACTCTACAACTTCCCTGGGCAACCTGTGCCAGTGCTCAGTCACCCTCACAGTGGAACAGTGTTTCCTGATGCTCAGACAGAACCTCCTGTGGTTCAGACTGTGCCCATTGCCTCTTGTCCCATCACTGGGCACCTCTCAAAAGAGCCTGGCTCCATCTTCTTTACACCCTCCCTTCAGGTATTTATACATGCTGATGAGCCTTCTCTTGTCCAGGCTAAACAGTCCCAGCTCTCTCAGCCTTTCCTCATAGAAGAGATGCTCCAGTGCCTTCATCATCTTCATGGCCCTTCACTGGACTCTGTACAGTATGTCCATATCTCTCTTGTACTGGGGAGCCTAGAAGTGGACACATTATTCCAGATGAAGCCTCACCAGTGCTGACCTGCTGGCAACACTCCTCTTCATCCAGCCCACAGTATTATTAGCCTGCTTTGCCACAGGGGCCCATTGCTGACTCATGTTCCAGTTGGTGTCCACCCAGACCCCCCCAGGCCTTTTCCTGCCAATTTGCTTTCCAGGTGGTCAGCCCCCAGCGTGTACTGGTAGCTCGACTTGCTCCTCCACAGGTACAGGCCTTTGCACTTCCCCTTGCTGAATTGCCTAAGGTCCCTGCCAGCCCAACTCCTCAGCCTCTTGAGGTCCCTCTGGATGCCAGCACAACCCCCTGGTGTATCGGCCATCCCTCTCAGTTTTCTGTTATCAGCAGCCTTGCTAAAGGTACACTCTGCCCCATCATCCAGATCATTAATGAAGATGTTAAACAGGACTGGATCCAGTAGTGACCCCTGGAGTACACCGCTACCTACTGGCCTCCAGTTGGACTTTGTACCACTGATCACCACCCTCTGAGTTTGTCTGTTCAGACAGTTTTCAATCCATCTCACTGTCTGCTCAGCCAGCCCACACTTCATTAGCTTCTCTATGAAGATCTTACAGGAGTGAAGGAAAAATTCAAATTGTAACTGCTATGCAGTGGTAATTTGTGATCCAGGAATGTAGAGCAAGAAGGCCCAACTGCAGAAGGGGTTAAGCTGACTGGAAGGGGGAATGCCAGAGAGAGAACAACTCCCTGTGAGGGAGAGTAGTTTACCTTGGTGATAAGAAGCAGCCACAATATTGTCTTGTAGCCATCCTGGAATGGGCAGCTCAGGGTCTACCTTTGGGCAGCAGAGCTGGTGCTGGGGGATGGACCCAAGGCTGGACTGAGGGGCTCCATGTGTTGCTCACAGAACCAGTGCTGGTGCAAGTGTATATAAGGAAGCACCTTGTGAAGCATCTTTGCAGACTTCTTGTAGAAGCGGTTATGGCAGTAGGACTGTCCAATGCATTGTTTACTATCATTTTTTTAATATATTTCAGCACAAATGTGTGTTTAATTTACCTCAAGGAGAACAATAAAAAATTCCTAACAGGAGAATGTCAAAAGCCTTACTAAAGAAAAGGTAGAATGTATCCACTGCACTCTTCTCACCTACCAAGCCAATTATTTAACTGCAAAAGACAATGAGGTTGGTCAAGCATTTCTTCCCTTGGTGAATCCATGCTGACCACTCCAAATCACCTTCTTGTCCTTCATGTGCCTGGAAATGCTATCCAGGATTAGGTGCTCCATCACCTTCCCAAAACTGAGGTGAGACTGACCAGCCTGTGGTTCCCTGGGCCCTCCTTCTTGCCCTCCTTGGAGACAGGAGTGACATTAGCTTTCCTCCAGACCTCAGGCACCTTTCCCAATTGCCATGAGTATTCAAATATTGTTGAATGTGGCCTGGCGATGACATCAGCCAGCTCCCTCTGTACTTGTGGGTGCATCCCACCAGGGCTCATAGACCCATGTATGCCCACTTTGCTGCAGTATTCCCTGACCTTGTGGAAGAGGATCAGGTTAGAGAGCACTGAAGCAGCGTAGGCATAGACAAATCCAGGGGCGCTTATGGGATGCTCCCACAAGGGGGAGGTGTCTGATGTCATTGCAAGGCCACGTTCAATAATCTTTGAACTAATTATTCAATCTATTATCACTGTTAATATATTCCAGAAAAGATACACCATACTATATGCCATACTATAGAGTATACCATACTATAGAGTACTACTTACTTTAATTCCAGAAAAATTGTTCTAATCATGCTACTATGATTCAACGCTAGGAAATCTGCTAAGTGATCAGAGTTGCACTGTGTATGACCCTGTAAATATATATATATATATATATTTATATTTATATAAAAGTATTTATTTATACATACATATTTATTTATAAAGCTGAAAATTGCACATTGCAGTCCCTACACTGGCACATTCAGAATAGCATGTATCCACCCAGTATATATAACTTAAGCACTCTACTTAATAATTGTTTCTCACTTTCTTCCTGGATTTTTTTTTCCATATAAAGCCAACATGAAGTACTTAACATTATTTTCTCCCTTACCTTTTTTTATAGTAATCAGAGGTGGACAGAGATCAATATCATGTTTGGAAGAAAGTTGCGTTGCTCTCAGTTGTTCTGATTCCTGCTCTGCAGAGTGATCAGGAGAGGAACTGGGCTCGACTCTTCCCCCTAATTCAGTCTCACCTCCCAGAGTCTCCTCCATCTCCACCACCACACAAAAATCAGCCTAAATCAGCAATACAGAAAATGACCGTACAATATAACATTGTAACCACCAACCACACCTTCAGTACTTTTATCCCTGTTATAGCAGCAATATGATAGGCTAGAAAGGAAAAAAAAAAAAATCTGCCTTTGGTTGCTAATTTAAGATGAGAAGATATAAGCAGTTTACAAAACAAACAAAAGCTCCTCTAAGGCTGCCTGTTACCAAAACTTTATTTTTAATTGTGTAACTGTCACTTCTCTCTGATCAGACTGCTGCAGGTGGGAACTCACCCGTTGAGGGACAGGTTAAGCTCCTTCTTACACGACAACTGGAGGTCCCACTGCAAAACGCCGGGCACAGAGTGCTGGCTGAGGTACTTGCTTAATCTCAAGGGGGTTTTTAAGCCTGCGGTCTGCCTGGGCACTTGGGAGTTGCTGGCAGCTGCTATGGCAACCCCTACACACACAAACCGGGCTAACAACGCAGTCACCAGGAGGCACCTCGTCTGCCTCCGTTTCCCACTGTATCCACCAACTCAGTGCTCATTTCATAACTACTTGTCTTTTTAAATGCACCGTAGTTTTCTGTTACATATAAATCTTAAGCGAGCAGCTGCCCTGAGCCCCAGCATTTCAGACATAGAGAGCCAGAGGAGGCTACAGCAAACTGCATCACGGCGGCCACACCACTCTCCTCAATAACAGCCTTTCTTGGCATGGCAGCACCCAGACCCCTGGGCAACCTGTGAAGAGACACAGCTGAAACAACGGGCTGAATGAAGACCTTCCTTTTTCTTCTGCCGGGCAAAACCAATTCCACATCGATCCAAAAGCTACCATGTGATTTGTAGCTTTATCTGCCTGCGGCACCCTTACTTCACAGGCTTCCTTTTTCCATCTGATCAATACCCAACTGTTTACTTTAAATTTGGTCTCAAAAGAACCCTCTAAGACTTAGTTTGAAGTTTGAGAAGTCAGGTATTCTTTATTGCAGCGCTGGATCATTCTAACATGCATGCCAAAAGACAAAGGCACACATTATATACAATAAAAGAAATTAACTTTGATGTCATTTGTGAGATACTTCACCTATTTCCAGAGAACCTAACATATATGTTAATACATTGCACAAGCATACTAAAATTTGGGGAAGGGCCTCTGAGGGGCTTCCATGGGGGTCTGACGAGGTGTCTCTTAGTATCCTCTCCATGAACCCTCAGAGACATTTTTTTCATATAAAATCTTGCCTTGGCTCATCACTTTTTAAAGTTTCTCAACGTTTTTTATCTTTGGCTTCCACAGGTGTCTGTTGGTTTCTCTGCCCTCCACCCACTGAGGAGACATGGGCGCTCCCGCCCCCCCCGCCGCAGCCGGCAGGGTGTATGCGTACCCAGCCGCCCGCCACCAGGACGAAGCTCCGTAGGGAGAACAAAGAGCAGTGCCTCACAGCTGCTAAAGCAGCCTAAACAACAACAACCGCTCTCCATGCAACTTTCTCGAACAGT
>NW_020799095.1:88129497-88134162 GCF_003259725.1 Athene cunicularia
CCGGTAAGTGGCAGCTGCGGCGCCTTTAGCCCCCGCCGCTGGCCTTGCGCCAGCGCCTCGGCCGGTGAGCGCCGCCCTGCCGGCTCCTGTCGTCCTCTGTAGCCCTCCGGCTCTTGGCAACGGGAAGCGGAGGGGGGACGGGCCGGGACGAGCTGGGCCGGGGCGGGCCGATCCGGGGAGCTCTTCGGGATGGTGAGGCCAAAGGGGGTGCTGAGGGGTCCTCTGGTGCGGCCGCCGTCTGAGGGCCGGGGCTGAAGGAGCTCGGTGTGGCGAGGCTGCAGCCTCTCCTGTGTGCTCGGGGACAGGTCTCCGGCCTTTGCTCAGCAGGAACGGGCACCTGCGTCGATGCGGATAATTCGGGTTGAGCCACCTCCGTGATGAGCCGGACTGCCGGGTGGAGCTGGGGCTGCCAGCCGGGGGCTGCCGCGGTTTCTCCCGAGCTTTGTTTTGAGGGGTTGTCCCCCAAATGTGGGGCCTAGAGGCTCGTTTCTGGAGGGGGCAGGCGCCTCTCGTTGTGAGCGTGTGACCCCCTCTGGCTCCCTTCTCGGCTCCCGGCCGGAGCTTGATCAGGTGCTTGCAGCCCAAGCTTCTCCGAGGCTGCTGGGAACTTTCTTTTGTTCGCTTCTTTCAGTACTTTGAAGATGTTTGTGGTTTTGGCTCGTAGCCTCTGTGTAAAGTTGACGTGGTTTCTTAAAAGTTTGCTCTTCCTTTTGAATGGGTAGTAGTTGTGCAGCAGCCTGTCTACGTCAGCAAGTTAGTATGTAATCGGTTAGGAGATTACAGTATGCTGACTCCTGATTTTGTTGGTGAAGTATGCTTAATGTGCCTGGGTACTGGCTGTGTGGGTTAAAGCTGTCGTAACTCTGCTGAATGTATTCAGAGTTGTTAATAAAGGTCATAGTTCAGCATAAAACTGTCTACTGTGGATACTCTTTCTGTAGTAAATTCATATTTAAACATAACAGTTATTTTTTAAAAAAAAATATAGATGCAGTCCAGATAGATTGGAAATGGATTGGGCTAAACAAAACGAGAATACTAATTCAAAAACGTGAGTGGTAGGAAGAGACCCCGCACCTTGAGATGTAGAGCAGACAGTCAAGCATTATTGGAGCTAAACAGGCTATTTGTAGAGCAGTAATGGGTATGGTTGCACAGCTGAGGAGGTAAAGTAGGACATGAGTTTACACTCTAGTAATAATTCTGGAAGTGTGTGCTTATTCATGTAACTTTTGAAGATACTAGAAATACAGGTCTTGAGATATTGAATGAAGGAACTTGAGATGCAGACTTAAGGTCTTATAGACTAAGTCTTGGGCAAACCTTGCCTGGAATCTTTTTTAAGCCTGATAAGTTGTAAAATGACTAATTCTATTAATGCTGTACTGAGCTTGTCTGGGATAGGTTTAATTTTCTTCATAGCAGCCTCTCTTTTTGGCTGTTGCTGAAGAGTGCTTGCAAACTGTCAAGGCCTTCACTCTTTTCTACTTTTTCCTCCACTGCCTTGAATAGGCTGGGGATGGGCAAGAGGTTGGAAGAGAACACAGATGGGGCAGCTGACCCAAACTGTCTGAAGGGAGGTTCCCTAACATATAATGTCATGCTCAGCAATATAAGATGGGGTAGAGGAAGAAGGGGGGTTTTTGGCTTCCAGGCTGGCGTTGTTCAGAGACTGGATGGAGCATTGGTTTATGCAAGTGGTGAAGAATTTCCTTTGCTTCACTTGGGGTTTTTTTTTTGTTTGGGTGTTTTGTTTTGGGTTTTTTTTTGGAGGGGAGTGTTTCCACTTTCCTTCACCTATTAAACCGTCTTTCTGTTGACCCATGAGTTTACTTGCTTTTGCTTTTCCAGTTCTGCACACTTGGCACAGTTCTTTATCAGATCACTATTATGGTAAGATTAAGTGATGTGCTGGATATATGAATGCAGACTGCTTTGAAAGGAGGTATCTACTTTCAAGTAGTAATACTGATATGAGAGAGTATAATCTGTAGTTGTGGCAGCAGAACCTAAAATGTTCTGTTTGATTACAAGACTAAAGGCATAAAATGTTGGAAAGAACTTGGAAGGAATGTGGAACTCCAGATGTGTTCCCTGGAGTTCTGTGGACACCATGTTCTTGAGTCTTTTGTGACCGAGATCCCATGTTCTTGCATCTTTTGTGACTGAGATCCTCCCTGCTTTCTGTTAGTAGTTAGTGAAGCTTGAGAGAACAGGTCTAGTTTGATAGCCAGAAAATTTTCTCTTTTCTGCATACTAGTTTACCTACATGTTTTGACTTCACTAGAAATTATGCTGGAGACTTAGGTAAGATACTCGATTCGTTTTTCCCTTCATACCTACACCTCTGATGTACTGATACCCATGAGAAGAACTGAAGAGTAGGAAATGCAGCTACGTGTCTCTCCATTTTGCTAGCAAATTTGACCTGTTGCCGCAGGGGGACTATGGTTCGATCAGCTCCACCAGATCTAGCTCAGGAAGAGTTAGGATTTTTGCTTGAACCTGCTACAAGATTCCTTTATGCTTGTCGCATTTGCCTTTTAATAGGCAAACCTACTCTAAGATTGGATAGAATCTGATTTTTAAATGAATTTTTTTTTTTTTTTTTTTTTTTTTTTTTTTTTTTTTTTTTTAATAATACAATCTTACAGAGAACAAGGTAAATGCAAAAACAGCAACCAGAGAACATTTCAAGTAAAACAATGAAACGGAGCTAAGTGACGTTAAATGTGATTCTTGTAGAATTCCAATTACTACTTTTTATAATGCAGTCTAATGGTATTTCTGTGACGTTTCACTGCTTTTATTGCCAAAGTTAGTTTCTCTGATTGTTAACTTTGAATTGACATGTATCCATCAAATGTAAAACTGTTTTCTAAAATGTTTTACTTCTTTTCAGTACTGTTAAATTATGACGGCATTTTGAGGTCCTAATCAACAATGGAGGAAACAGATAGGGAAGCAGTTGCAACAGCTGTTCAGAGAGTAGCGGGAATGCTCCAGCGTCCTGATCAGCTGGATAAAGTGGAGCAGTATCGCAGGAGGGAAGCTCGTAAGAAGGCTTCAGTAGAAGCTCGACTCAAGGTACAAAGTTTGATAAACCTCAGTGTTTGTGGTGCAGCATGAATTGTACCTCTTTTTTTTTTTTTTTTTTTCCCCCTTCTGTTTTTTGATTGTATGTTTTCAACCAGATAGTTTTAAACCACGGCCTTTAATTTTTGCTCTATGTCCAAAACAGAAACTTTGGATCCTGGAAGTAATGCAAACTAATGGTGCACATCTTAATGAGATTTTATTCAAGCATTTCAAATGTTATGTTCTGTAACTTCTACATTTTATCCATGGACAGCTACCCTCATGCTGTGTAGCCTGTCAGGCAACAAACCTTTGTCTTAATCACTGAATACTGAATTTGTAACAAAAAAATTGATGACTACATCTGAAAAAAGATAGTCTTTTACATGGATTTATGGATGATAGCTAAAATCTATCACATTGTAGTGTCTTGCAGAAGTGTACCCCATGATTTTCTCTCTCCTTCACATGTGTACATGGGAGCATGCACATGAGCCCGCACACAAACACACACACAGACGTAGCCTGAAATATGTGTAAGGTAATCCTATGTTTAGTGTCTACATGTTACTAAGTTCAGTGTTTTCTTCTTCAGTGGTACTCACTAGCCAACAGCCATTTTAGACCACTGTATTAAGTAATTGCAGTAGGCCTTAGAAGAGTGTTTGGGGAAATATTTTTTTTAGTTTACCAAATCAAAATGGGTAGTATACACTGTATCTAATCTTATATTTCAGAACAAGCTAGTTTATTTTACAGCTATTTAATGGTTCTTTTTTTGTGGGAGTCTGCATGAAGTAGAAGAGAGCCTATCTTCTTTCACAGTGAAAAAGTCTGTTAGCAAATTGCACATTAATTTTTGTCTGTAGCGTAGAAACAGAAATTTTCCTGATCACAAGGACTGGGATTTTCAGATTTAAGGCAGGAGCATATAGCTGAGTCTGTTAATAGTGGATCAGCTGTTTGGTTACTGTGATCTATTTATAATACATGAGCACTGTCATTTGCCTACTGGTTGCTTCTATAGACAGTGATATCTAAACATCACTTTCTAAGTTTTGTGAATGCCTAAGTCCACTCTATAGCTAGTTTCCTTGTGATTTTCCTTAAGTTGCCTTCATTTCAGTCATCTTTAGATGGTCAGAAATAGCTGTTCCAAAAGGAAGTATAATACCCCTTAATCCATTCAGGATGCATTCCTGAAACAGGTGACAGTTAGTGATGCAATTGATAGCAAAGCAGTTTTTCCCATAAGAATTACTATAATGGCTGGGAGCAGAGAGAGGATGTAAGAAATACTCCTGCTCTCTATTTAAGCTGTGTGTATGTATGGTGTGGAAGATGGAGAGACAAAGTCATCAGGACCAGCAGCTGGAGGAGTGGCTGACTTGCCAGGTTGGGTGACTGTTGAACAACCTCAGCTGCTTCATCTATGTGATGGAACACATAGTAAATCTTTTAGTGTGAACATATTGGTGCTTCTTTCTGCCTGGATCGTTTTCATGATTTTCTTCAGATGAATCATAATTTTCTTCAGATGAATCATAATTTTCTTCAGATGAATCATAATTTTCTTCAGATGAATCA
>NW_020799095.1:88134212-88158068 GCF_003259725.1 Athene cunicularia
TTTTTTTTTTTTTTTTTTTAAAAAAAAACCAGTTCATGGTCAGCTTCAGAAGACTGTGTTTGAGTAGCATAGTGAATGTTTGAGTATCCAGATTACTTCAGTTCCTGTAGGAGAAAAATCTGTTAATGCAGCAGTTCTATACATAGACACTGTATAAAAATGCCTTACCACTGCTTAATTGTACCAAGTCTGACAGGAAAATACATTTTTATCAAAAAAAATCAGCATATCATAATGTAAAAGTACATAAATAGCAGTAGCTTAAGAATCACTGCATTTTTCTGGGACTTTCCAAGTTCATTTAAAACACAATAAATGTTGTTCACAGTTACCAGGATTTCCTCTTTGGCTTCTAGTATTAGACAAAAAGTTCCATGACTGCCCAAGCTTTTTGGCCTTAAAAACATGGCAAAAAATGTGTTTTGAGCTTAGCAAAACCATTTGTGCCTCATTTCTTTACTGGTTACGTTAAGTCCTTGAGATAGGCAAATGAGTTTTTCCTGAGTTGTCTTGCCTTTGGCTTGTCTTTTGAAGTCTGTTATTTCCAGTTTCATTTTCCACTCACCTGATTTAATCTTAGTCACATCTTTTTAAAAATACATATATAAAAAACATGCTGTGTGGATGTGGTCTGATTTCTTTTGCGCAGATATGCACTATAATGCATGTTTTTGTAAGGTGTCTGCACCTTACAGACATGATATTTGGGACTCACAGCCTATTTGAAGAGTCATTGTTTCAAGTGTCACCTGTCACAAGATACATATCTGTACATATCTGTACATATCTGTACATATCTGTACATATCTGTAACCTCTCTTTATGCCAAAATAATCTAGTAGTTGGATTGTGGTCTAGTTCTTGATGTTTCATAGTGCTGAACATTTTATTCGGTTTGAATTTTTATTGTTTCTTATTTTGACTGGATTTTCTTTTTCCTTTCAGGCATGACAAACTGGAGGGTTTTGGGGGTTTTTTTAGAACATTTCAGAATATTAATTATTTTTTACAATATATTCAGTTGCCAGTCAAAATTTGTAATTGCTCTAGTAAAATGCTTTGTGAATCTGTACATAGCAAGCATTCTGTTGAAACATCAAGATCAGCTTTCTTTTGATATCCCCCTTTCAAATGAATTTATTGAAGAAATGAAGAAAAATCTTATTCTGCTTTCCCATGATGCTGGTTTAATATAGATTTATAAAGATGATGATTTATCTGCCTGAGCTTCTATGCTAGCTTTGTGGGTGAACCGGTTGTATCTAAGTCCTTTAAAAATAGGTACAACTTCAGAATTTAAAAAAAAATAATGTGCATGCACTTTTTCAATTTTAGGGTTTTTTTCCTCTGTAAATGTGAGACAATTAAATGAAAATGCTTGAGAAATGTTGAAAATGTGGGACTTAAAATGATTAATACAATTTTTTTTCTTTGTTTCTTTGTATTTAAGGCAGCAATCCAGTCACAGTTAGACGGAGTACGAACAGGTTTAAGTCAACTGCACAATGCACTGAATGATGTTAAGGACATTCAGCAGTCTTTGATAGATGTCAATAAGGACTGGAGACAGAGCATCAACACCATTGAAAACCTCAAGGATGTTAAGGATGCTGTAGTGCAACATAGCCAACTGGCAGCTGCTGTAGAAAATCTCAAGAACATCTTTTCAGGTAATCTAATGTTATTTATATAATCCACCACAGACTGAAAGCACACTAAAATGGTACTAACAGCTGTAAGGTTGTCAAGTAATGTTGAGAGCTTTTAACATCACTGGAAGTGAAGAATGAAGGAAGAATAACCTACATGTCACATTCAGGGAAGTAGCTGGTAACTGTTTAATATATTGAGTCTAAATTGTGCTGCAAGTACTTCCAGTCTGGCTATCTCGTCAAACACAAATCACAAAGAAGCTTCTTGCTTGTAATCAGTAGCAGGGATAACATGCTTAGTATAAAAGACTGAAATGTGCAAGTGACATTTATGGAAAGAAAATTGGAAAAGATGTGGAATCTTACTGGTGATTTGGGCACCTATATCAAGCCAGTTGGGTAAGAGTAGTCCCAAATGATTTTAGGAAGCAAAAAATTTTTGAAAAGGCAAAAATATGAAACAGCAAGATCTCCAGTCAGACTGCCTGGCAGTCTTTCTCACACAACAGTTAGGAGCCTCAAGGATTTCCATTAATGTTAGAAGCTGAGTATAAACTACCTGAAGTTCAGTTTTGACTGTGCACAGTCCTTGCTTCAGAATCAGGCAGCACAATCATAGAAACCAACATGTGCATAAAGAAATTACATATGGGAGACACTTCTTCTTTGCACAACTGTGAAGGTTTGCAAAATTACGTAGGAGTAATGGGATATAGTGGATACTGTAAAGATAAAATGGGATTACTTCTGTCCTTTAAAATGCAGCCTTCTTGGTGCACATATCATTTCATCTTGAATCAGGGTGAATTCCTTGCCAGGACTTTTCTGCTTATAGGTAATTTTAAGAATTTTACCCTTATAATGGGGGGTAAACCTACCATACACCTTTGATTTTTATCTCCTCTCCTGATAGTAATTCACAAAAAGTACCTATAAAGAAAAATTACTTCCTGGTCATACCAGCTTGATTTGTTTAATCTCTGGGAGGGTGTGTCTAACTGCTAGAGTACCAAACTGAGATATGGTGTGCAATTTAAAGAAAAAAACCTCATATTTACATGCAGTGTCTAGCAATAAAAAACAAACAACAACTAAGATTCTGTATGTTCTAATGCCAGGTTATTTCGGGGATGTTTTCTTTTACGCTGCTGAATGTGATTGGGACAATAAGCCTGTTCTGACATTCTGAGAGGTTTTTAATGTGAAGCATCTTTCCCCAGGATTGTTAAACAGAATAGCTGATGATAACTTCACTCTGAGCAAAACAAATGTTCTATAAACCAAGTGGTTTTCATCATGATTAATGATTGTGTATAACTGTCTTTTCAAACCTTTTTTGGGGGTGCCAGTTTTGTCCCTAGCTGCTTTTTCTTTTAGTGACAATTTTGCTGCTGAGATTTTCAGTTCTTTCCCCTAGAATCTTTTATAAGATTCTAATTCTTTTCTATAGTATTCCTCAAATACTGAAAAATAGTAAAGAAAAAAAAATAGGTATTTAGCATAAATAATTATCCGTGTTCTTCGCTGTGCCTTAGTCAGGCAAAAACTATTTCTTCAAGAAGGAGATAAAATTCAGTATTTGTTGTGTGTATGCAACCTCAGGTTCAGCAGGCTAAGTGGCTTCTGGTCAGGCGAGTTACTAGCTTTCTTATACAAAAGGCTTTTACTAAAATTTGTTTCATGGTAGATTTTTATGGAGGTTTGGTTTTTTTTTTTAAAAAAAAGAGGAAATTAAAGGAAATTATGTTCTGTTGGCACTAGGATCTCTGTTTAGCCACTGATAAAAATGAAGCAGTATAGTTAATAAAGTGTAAAGATACATAGCATTTACTAACAATTTTTTAATACTTCAAAATAATTTCCATTAAATTATTTCAAAAGTAGTAATACAGCTGTTATCTAGTTTGTTTCCTAATACTTTCATTGCATTGTATTTATTTTTTCTCTTTTGATTGTGTTGTTTTAATATTTTTTTTCTTCTTTTTTGCTCTTGTTTCAGTCCCAGAGATAGTCAGGGAGACCCAAGATCTGATTGAGCGAGGGGAACTTCTGCAAGCTCATCGAAAACTGATGGATTTAGAGTGTTCTCGTGATAACCTGATGTATGAACAGTATCGCATGGACAGCAAAAACACACATGACATGAACCTCATCCATACTTACTTTGGGGATATGCAGAAACTTTCTGAGGAGCTGGCAAAGCAACTTTGGATGGTGGTTCAAAGATCTCTCGTTACAGTCCGTCGAGATCCAACCTTGCTTGTTTCTGTTGTTAGGATAATTGAGAGGGAGGAGAAAATTGACAGGCGCATGTTAGACCGGAAAAAACAAACTGGGTTCATACCTCCTGGCAGACCAAAGAAGTGGAAAGAAAAAATGTTCGACATTTTGGAAAGAACTGTGAGCACACGAATTGAAGGCACTCAAGCAGATACTAGAGAATCTGACAAAATGTGGCTTGTTCGCCATCTAGAAATCATACGTAAATATGTCCTTGATGACCTCCTCGTTGCTAAAACCCTGCTGGATCAGTGTTTTCCTCCACAGTATGACATTTTCAACAAATTGTTAAACATGTACCATCAGGCTTTGTCCACCCGCATGCAAGAGCTTGCTGCAGAGGATCTGGAAGCAAATGAGATTGTTAGCCTTCTCACTTGGGTTTTGAATACATACAAAAGGTAAGATCCCCTTGTCGTTTCTCTTAGCAGTAGTTAAGAGTAAGTATACAAAACACAGTTTATGTGCTAATATTTCCATGTCTATTAACATATAAGAACTAAATCCAAAAGAGGAATAATTGTGAAGACCTTGCTGGGTTGATATTTGTTATGCCTTTTACTTTTTAGGAAAGGCTATTTCAAATTTGCTTGAGTTTTTTTAATTTTTTTTTTTTAGTAGCTTTGTAAGCTTAAAGTTTTAATGCAGTTAAAGACCTGCTTGAAGCTACAGTCACCATGTATTTGCATGCCAGTTTGGTGAAGTGTTGGGAAAAGCAAAGGAGACTAAGAGCTCGTGTGTGAAACAAAATGTTTGTTGTTGGCCACAGCCCTAGAAGATTTGTATGGTTATAAACTTTCTGTTGTTCTTTTTCACAGGGGTTGAGACTGTTTCAGTGTTGTTTCACTACAGTTAAAAGAATGTAGTAACTTCCTTGAGGTTTTCTCTCAGAACTGTGTGGTGATTTATTTATTTAGAAGAATTCCTGCTTACAGGTTGCCTCCTGTGATGATGTTAAACTTTTTCTTTTGAGTGGATAACTTAAGCATTATGTCTTTTCTTCTTTTTCATCCTCCAGATAGAAACAGCTCAAGTGGCAACTGTTTAGTTTCTGCTGGCATGTAGTTACTAGGGCAACTGATTTGTTTGGGAAGAAGTAATGCTAGCCTTTCTGTGGCTTGTGACAGTGATCCTGTTCTCAATAGCTGGCATTGGCCCAGAGTGTGCACTGTGTACACTTCTACTGTCTTCAATTGTTTGATCTCACTAGTTCAATAGATTGGATGCTTCATAGATTTAGAGTATACCATAAAGCAAATAGGTGGGAGATAATACTGTTCTGCAGAATTTTTATAACCAGCTTTAAGACTCATTTTCTGTTTAGAACTCTGTGCTTTGCTCTACGCTGTTTCTTGCAAGCAAGAAGAACAGAACTTCACGATCGGGAGTACCCAATAATGCATACTTAAATATCTGTGCAGGGTATACAAGAGCTGCAGTTGCTCATAAGGGTACAGCTACTGATGAGTTACAGGATCTGAGTTCATTGGCCTTTTCTTCTTTGTTAATAGAAGGCCAGAGGAGTAACTCCACAATGAATGATAATCAGAAATATGTCAATCCCTCTACCTACAGGGGCATGGCCTAGGTGCCCAGGTTCTTCATTTATGTCCTGGGGCTGATACTCCAGAGAGACAATTCTTGGTCTTAAAATTGCCCTCCCCTCAGGAAGTAGAGCAGATTGCTATTCAGTTAGACAATTCAAAGCTAAAATATCTCAATCAATGTATTATGTCGTAGGAAAGGCAAAGGGAGGGAGCAAAGCTAGCACTGCATTTATTTACAAAGCAAACAAATCAAAAAGGGATCATACCTGCTAAAGCAGATTATGTGGCCTTTAGCACCTGGTGGCAAGATCTTGGAAAGGAAGTGAAACAGTGAGAGGGGTAGATAGGAATATTAGAGGAAATACCTCGGGAAGAAATTAAGGCTTTGAGTTTCTATTCTAAAAAGAAATCTGAGAGGGCAGTACAGTAAGCATACTCTTGTAGATTATCATCCTCTTTACGAGATTTTATTGTAATTAGCTGTTCTTTATGTTTGTAGTGAACAGTGGAAGGAGTAGTCAGCTCAGGCTTGTGAGTGAGAAAAGTGCTCAGGAAGGATACTTGGAGAGCTTACCAAATCTCAGTCACTGAACATCTCTTAACAATACAATAAACAGTTCTCTATAGGGATATATGTATTATAAGCTGTGAAGGAGGACGGCCTACATGACATCATGAGACGTGTTTCTGTGATATTTCATCATCTGTTCGATGCTTGAAAAATAGGTTCTAAATTGTTTTTCCATTCCTTATTCATTTCTGTGGGACACTGTATGGTGGAAAACAGTTTTGTCCTTTCCAACTTTTCTCTACTTTATTAAATGTAATTGAGCATGAGAGGGAACATATAAGTTTGTATTTGTATTTTTGTATTACGTCTGCACATTAAAACCAGCGGAGAAAATACTGACCATTTAAGAGATGCGTTGAGGGGGTTTTCTGTGTAATGAATTGATAAGAAATCTATACATAGCTTCTGTTTATAGTATTTGAAAGATAGGAATTTTAAAATAATCTACTTTACTAGAGCATGTCTCGAAAGCTGGTTTTAGAACTGTATTCAGCTCATAGCTGAGAAATAACATGATGCTCCATGTGCAATAATAATCTTTAATACCTGAGTGAGATGCTGATGCGGATTTACTGTGCTAGATGTATTTCTGGTTCATATTTAAGTCAGTGAGAGCTTTGAGAAGATACTGCTATTACTAAACTTGTACTGGGTTAGGACCAGGACTCTAATCTGAGTTTTAGGAAGAATTTAAGTTAGGCAAGATTCTGATGCCCATATTCATAACATCATTTTATCAGATAGTGATCAAGTGTTGACAAAACTGATAGGAGAGTTCATTAACATTTGTTATAGATCTCAACAGTCTTCGCTCAAAAGAATGTTGCTATGTATCTAGCTGGATGTTGTCTCTAGATCAAATACCCTTTTTTTATAAGACAGAGAAGGATTGGTGGCTGTTACGGATGAAAATATTAACATAGCAATGATTTGGCAGCAAATCAAGATTTATTAATGAGTAGCAGCACTTAATCATTAACCAACTCAAGGATTTACAAAATAATGTAGGAAAATGTTATGACTAAAATAGCAACTTAACTACAGATTCAAAAATGGCAAGATTCACACTAACTTATTATAAAGTATCCTACGTTTATATATATGTACATTCATAAACACAAGATGTGCAAACACAGACAGACAGAAGTATTTGGATCCAGGGAAATATGTATGTACCCACACTCATGAAAATAACTGTATGTACCCAAACACATTGGTAGGTAGAGAGGTGGGTGAAAGAGAAGTTAGGCAACAGTTAAAATTTCTCTCTTCTTGCATTGTGAGTGTTTACTCTAAACTCATCAGCGTTCCTCGACAGACAATAATTGAGACTTGAGGGGGCTGACTTCACCCTGGCCCTCCATTGGCTTTGACAGCAGGCAGTACCTTGAGGAGTTGACATCTGAGAGGTGTCCCAGCTCAAGGGAAATGCTGGTCACAGGCTTGCTGCAGTCCAGGAGAGCTCACAGGGTCTCACTCAGGATCACTGTTTATAGTGTCCAAGATAATTGACTTTCGTTGGGTACTTTTCCACTCCGGCCCAGCTCAAGTGATGAAATATGCTGGTGTTTCTCACCAGCTGCACAGGCTAAGAACATGATGGAAGTACAGTTCTGTTATTGTCATCCCTTGGCCATGTCCCAGGTGCAGGTATACCAGGTACAGGTGTACCAGGCTGTCAGGAGGTGATGGACTGTTACAGCCATTCCCAAGCCACAAGAAGAGCAGGAGCCAGGCTCGTCAAAGGGGCATCTTAATGTGCTGATTCACTGCCATTTGTAGTCTGTACGTTGATGGGTTGGTGCGTGGCCCAGGAGGGGGTAGAAATCGCAATGAGTGGCCCAACAAGGAGGTGAGGGAGGAATTGCACACCACAGTGGCAAGACTGGCACAGGAGATAAAATAGAAGTCTTCTAAAGTGTTTTTTTCCAGATAATACAGTTCTGGTTGAAATTCCAACTTATAAACTTCCTGTTGAAGGGAAGTAACTCTCCCCTATGGTTAGAAGTCTCCTGATGCTTCTAAGAGTGTTGTCTTACAATTCCTTTCCTCCAGACACTTGAGTTGTGACAATCCGGAAAGAGAACTTGAGTATAGGAAGAATTTTTGTCTTTGGGGGTTAGAGGGAGGAGCCTGTGATTTTTGTTTTGGGGTTTCAGTTGATAAGCTTTGAGAAAGGTATAATGTCTCTGTGGCCTTGTGAAGTAGAAATAGTGATGATATAATGAGGCTATACTTTCTAATATGGCATAGTGCCATAAACAGCTTCTCATATTCCCCCTGAATAAGTCCAGAGCAGGTCCTGCTATGGTGTGTATTCTTTATCTCAACACCAAGAGAATGGAATTCATTTTTCTGAATAGGTTGAGCCCCTTAGAATGACTCTAATATCTTTTCTTACAGGCTCCGGAAGATGCTACAAATGTAAAGTGTTTCGTTACAGTAGCTTTTATGGTTTAATGACACACTGCATGTACCCAGACAACTTTAACTTGCAGAAATATACAAACCAAACACTTGTTTAAGATTTTTTTTTTTGTTTGCTATTTGTTTTTAATAGATACCACTGCAAATATAGAATCTGTGGCTTCTTTCTGAACTAGAAATGGAATGTGAAACCATGATTTAATATACTTACATCAACTGTTAATAAAACACTCTCTGAAGAGTGTGGTTTTGAGTTATTGATTTCTTTGAGCATGAAATATTGAGTTCTTCCTATGTTGTGCTTTGGCATAGCTTTGGTTTCTTGTTTTAGTTACAGAAGCAACTCATTATATAATCTTTATAAATTATAGATGCAAAATATCACTGTAATTATATAATTCTTTTCCAGATATTTTTGAGGGTTGATCTAGTTTCTTTCTAATCCTATAAAATTAGAATTTTCCTTTGCAAGCAAGTATAGCTAATGGTGCTGTTATAATACAGTGCCCATGAAGTGCATTTTTTGATTTGGCATGCAGGATGCCCCCTCTCTTACATTAGGTGTATTCTCTGCCAATATAGGAAGTATTGGTAAATTTTCTTTTAGTATATTTTAGCTTTGATGTGGGTATGATACAAGTGGCACACCAGAAACTCTTTTGAGAAACGCTGAGCAGATTATTTTGTGCTTTTCACTGATTTTTACCATTCTGAAATTCAGAATGTGTAAGTCTGTCTGTTATCACCTCTCAAATTTAAGAGACAGATAAAAATGTCTATTAAGAGGCCACAGGTTGAACCAGTTGGCTTTTATTCAGTCTTAAGCAATTGTGAATTCTCATACGTAAAAGTTAGAAACACATGAAAGAGTTGAATATTTAAAATGTCTCTAATGTTTTTTTAATATATGCTGGACTATAGCTTTTACATCCTGTTCTTTGTTTTATATAATTTTATTTAGATTCCTTGTAAATGCATGTTGCAGTTATTAAGAACTTTTTGAAACTTACAGATACTGGAAAATTGCCACTTAGAGTGGTCATACAAAAAACGCTGCATAGTTTTAAACTTTTTTCTTTTTTTCTTTTTTTTACTAATCTGCAATGTCTTTTTTTTTTGTCTTAGTACAGAGATGATGGGAAATTCAGAACTGTCTCCTGAAGTGGATGTAAATTCTCTGAATCCTCTGATTTCACAAAATGTGGTAGACCAGCTTCTCAGCAAGTATATGTCAACACTTACTGTGAGTATTAATAATGCAAAGACACCTGCAGCTGAGTTTATACCTGCAGTAGTGCCTCAGTGGTGTTCCTCCATCAGAGGAAATGTACATGACAAATGTGAACTTGATATCGTTACTTTTAGAAATTTTTCCTATACTATGTGTAGGGTTTTTTTTATAAAGCTATAATCAGATGATTTTACAGATGTAAATCATGACATTTCAAGGATGCCATTTCAAGTGCATCTTAAATATAAATACATTGCTTCTTGGTTAGTTGAAGAGTCACTGGAAATTGGTCAACTACATGGCAAAGGAATCAGTATGTGATTGTCAGGTTTTTAAATATATTTTTCTTTAAGATCCATTGTTGATTGCCTCTGAGACTGGATATTGGGGTATTTGGAAGAAAAGCAAGTTCAGAGTTCCACTGTTCAATTGAATTCATATTCCTCCTAATTTTAGAAGCTCTGCCAAGCAGAGGAGGAAAATTTTTTGCTTTTTTGGATGTGTCAACTAGTAAAGTATGTCCAGCAAGAGCAACTACTTTGACTTGATACTTATCACAATAATATGAACTGAAGTTGCCAGTAGAGGCTCTGCTTCACATTAGCTTTACTAGGACTTTTATGCAAGTTTATTTTTCTGCACTTACCTTTAGGACAAAAAAAACATTGGTTTGTTTTCTCAAACTACTTTTGACTTGACTCAGGAAACGCCTTTGAATTATAATTTTTCATCTTAAAAGGGGACAAAATTATCTACATCATTTTTTTCAGAAATGTTTTTTCCTTGCTTACTGAAAAATATTATAGACCTTTATTGTGAGCAAAGCTGCTACTCTGTTAAACAGAGAGTGATTTTTTTTCTGCTGATTTTAACTTTTGGCTGGATCTTCTTTTTAAGGCAGAAAATACTGAAATTGCCTATTTGTTTCACTGGATTCAGCCTGATCTCATTTTCTGCGCATCCCCACTTATACTTCCTAGTTGTTTCTTTTGACGTTGTGTTTAAACTGTTTATAAATAAAATATAACTAATTCAGTTTGGGTAAATGAAAGTATTTCCTAATTGTGACTATTGACTTAAATATTGATGTTTAAGTATATAAAAATATCTCATTTTCATAAGAAATAAAATACTAATAGTATTTTTTCCAGGCACCTAAGCTTGAAAAAAATTTCTTGTAAATGATGATCTTAAGGTGAAAAATGTTGATGTTCCCTGGGCTGCTGGCTTAAAAGATCAATTAGTCTTTGCAAATCATATCTCATGAGAGCAATTCTATGCTTATGAAGGAAAAAAGATGCATTGTTTCATGTAATTGAAGATGGTACTTTCAATACTTAGCAGATACAGCACTTGACAGGCCACTCACAGTAGTCAAAAAGAGAAGAAAATTACGTGTCTGTGTTTAGTCAACAGCCTTTCTTGTTCAGGAAGACTGTAGAGCTTTCAGTTTCTTCCTTTATTATAGCTGCTGATAGGAGTTTTGACCAAAAGATACTGATTGAATACATCAAAAAATGTAACCATTTTTAAGAAATAAATAAATGTACCAATTTGAGATTTTTTTCTGCACGGACCTGCTGGTCATGTGTAATTTTGTGTGGTAGGGCGCTAGTACGCCTTTTACACATTGGAAAGAAGTATGAACCTTTATATTACTAGGGGTTTTAACTGTGAACAAAGTAGAAAACATGCAGAAACCTTCAAACCTTTGAAAACATAGACGGGTTTTTTTAGATAGAAATAAAAGAATTCAATTACATATTTAGCAAACACACTGGTCTTTACTACCTACTCTTGCAGATATGTCCATGGTATCTGTGTCATGCAAGTGATCAGAAAACTGGCTCAATCTAGGTCTGAAATCAGTTGTTCATAATGTGTTTGCTGTATGACGTGCTTGTTGGCTGTCTTCCCATCCAACTATTGTATTTCCATTGCTATTTTCTGCAGCATTTAAATTCCAAGACATGTAACTCATTTAATCTAATCCTGGGTTTTTGTCCTCAGTGGTAACAAGCATCAGTTTTCTAAAATGGAGGTAAAAGGAATTACAAGCAGATAAGTGGTAATTTTCCTACATTAAATATTACCGTAATTATTTCAGTTGTTGAAAAATTCAGTTTGAAACCTAAAGCCTGAGGCTCTAGTAAATGTTTCAAAAGTTAGTAAATACGTTGATTCTGACAAACTGACTTGCTCTTTGTGTTTGGAGCACTCCTCTTCCAAATTGTGCCTAAGCTTGATTCAAACTACATCACTAGTTTACCAGTACTAACCTTTGTCCTTGTCAGTGCAAATTTTAATTTGTCTGTTACCTGTATCCTTCAGGGATGACAAGAATGATCAACATTACCTATTACTGTGCTATTCTTCCTTATGGAAGTGGCTGCTCTTCCAAATATTGTAGTGGGGATGGTTCTGTTAAATTAAATCTTTTCTTTTTCTTGGTTGCTTTATTTAATGTAGTCTAACATCATTGGCTGGCTTCGAAAAGCGCTGGAGACAGATAAAAAAGACTGGATAAAAGAAACTGAACCAGAAGCAGATCAAGATGGGTACTATCAGACTACACTTCCAGCTATTGTTTTTCAGGTATAAGAGAACTTGGTTGTTCTAGAAAATCTGCAGAAGCAGTACATGTATTTAAGGGAATGGAAAGACAGGAGGTGGAAACCGAACCGTTTGGAATTCCATTGTTTCTATGTCTATTGAAGTATAGTTTGGTTGTTTGTGGTTTTTTTTTCCTGTAGAGTTGTTGGAGGAGTTGTTTCTTTTGAGGTTTTTATTTACCTTTTCATTTTAACACTTAGACTTGGTACTTTTTATGTGTAGATTAGAAACATATTTTTCCCAGCCTATTCAGTTGATATCTCTATTTGGTTAAGTGCTTTTACTTAGGTCTCTTCATGTAAATCTGTGGTATAAGCCCACTAGATGAGGTTTGTAATACAGTTATTAGAATATTGTTTATTAATATCGTGCTGAGGTAGTTAGGCATGTATTTCTTCATATAAATTATTCATTATGCAAACACCTTAATATGGGAAAGAAAAGTTCTGTTGAAGATGAAAAATGCTATGGTTTAAACACTACTTTAGTAAACATCAATGCCTGTCCAGGTTATTAAATAGTCTCAAAACAGAAATGATAAGGCTTCAAAGAAAAAAAGGCACAAAAAACCTGCACCACCCTGTTGTTGGTAGTAGAAATGGAAAGTTTTTTAAGTGATCTTTATCAGCCAGAAAAAATGTCAGCTTATTATGCTCATTTTCTAATTTTTCTTCACAAATACTGTGTTAGGTACCTTCATTGAAAGCTTATCTTAGTCTCTTCTTCCTGTGTTTGTTTCCCACTTTATTTTTTCCCCTGACATACAGCAGGATTTTTGCTACATTCTTTCACATTTTATTAGCGCCAAGGTTGACTTCATCAAATCCTTTTCAGAAGGTGTGTGATGTCAAAGAAACTGGTGACTCATTGGCTCTAGAGTTGTGCTGTTGAAGGCTGCAGTGTTTAGATCCATGTAACAGTGAAACTTTCAAAATAATCTCAGCATAAAAGCAGCTCACCTGGCTTTGTACCCTTTCTTTCCAGTCCCCCTTTCCTCAAACACAGTTCCCTATAGGTCACCTAGATCTTGTGCCTAGTTGTGTTTCTACAGTTTAGGGGTCCCTTCTACTTCACTACTGTGAATTTATTACTTTCATATATGTGGAAAGCAAAGGAATTCAAGTTGTAAGGTTTATCATTACTAGCTGTAGAAGCTGACCCAAGAACTTTGATCCACTGTAAAACTGAATTTCTACAGAATTAGAAAATGAAGTACTCTTGCTGAAGAAAGAACGCAGATAAGTTTTTCAATATCAGGAGAAAACTGCAGCATATATTAATTCTTGTCAGTAATTTCTTAATTACACTTACGGTTTAGACAGCAGTAGCAGTTGTGTGGGCTTGTTTAAAAAAGAAAAACCAACAAAACAAAAAACAACAAACCGAGACAAAAAGCATATGTAGAGGTGGTGCTAGTGAGTCTCCAGCAAGGTAGGAGTTTTGTCTTTGGTTTAGCACTGATAGAGGCCTCCCTTTATAACTAAACTATTTTTAACTTAGATGTTTGAGCAAAATCTTCAAGTGGCTGCTCAGATAAATGAAGATTTGAAAACAAAGGTACTTCTTCTATGTCTTCAACAAATGAATTCATTTCTAACCAGGTAACATACTTTCTAAATTAGAAATGTTTTATTCTGCCTCAGCCTTTCTTTGTTCCTACAATTCCAATACTTGTTTTTCCTGTCGATGTTTCTTTATTTCTTTGTTTTTCTCTTATTACATCCATGCCAAGCAAGCTTTTCTTCCCTTTTCTGTTCTTGCTTTTTTCCTCCCTTCCCCAGTTTCACCACAGTTCTTCTGTGCTGCTGAGTGGCACTTTCAGTTCCTCTCTGCAAATGGATCTAATTTTTTGGATTCAGTTCCACTTCCTTTATATCTCAAATTTATATCTTTCTCATAAGGAAGACAGAGAACACCTCCTTGGCTGGATTTTGCCCAGAACAGAGAGACTAAACATCACCTGAACAACAAGCCCTTTATAAAATACTTCTAAGTACCTGACAGGCCCTTATGGAGCATTTGGTCCTACAGGTTTACTTACGTTATTACAGATTTCTTTCTGTTTAATGCCATTCCTTATTCGCAGGTACAAAGATGAAGCACAGTTGTATAAAGAAGAGCATCTTAAAAATCGTCAGTATCCTCAGTGCTATGTTCAGTACATGATTGCAGTCATCAACAACTGTCAAACCTTTAAGTAAGTCTTCATGTTCTTGCAGCATTGTGAGAAAAAATAAGTATTGATATTTCATTTGTAATAATACGTGTTCTCAGGACCTTCTCAGAACCTCTCTACAAAGAGGGTTTCAGTTAAGATAGCTGACTAAACAAAGCCAACAAGTTTAAATATATTACTGGTTTAAGAAGCAGATATTGTGATTGCTCTTGCATTTGGCAAGCCAAGCCATTGCCCCTCACCGGTGAAAATCGACTTCTTACTGCAAGAATTTCATTGCCAAAGAAAAACTTATTTTCAACTTTCAGAATTTGAAAAAGTCATTTCAGTTAGTTTGTCTGGGACCTGCCATCTTCTCTTACATTTGATCTCCCACAGTTCACCTTCAGGCAGTGTGGTCAAGGTGAATTTAACTGGAGAAAAGTAAAGATAGAGCTTGCTCTATTAAGAAAATCAAAATAAGAGAAAGAAATCCTTGTTATTCATGTTTCAGTATTCAGCAATCCAACCCCAAGTTCATCTGTATCTGCTGCAATTCAAGTCTACAGATCAGCAGTAGTTTGTTTCAGCATACAAGTAGTCTAGGTTGAGCACTCTAAAATCATGCTTGAGAGTAAATGAAGGTTTCCAAAGCAAGCAGCAGGCATTTTTTTCCCTTGCAAAAATAAAACTGTCTAGTATGTCTGTTCTTGTGTATGCACTCCGAAAATTTACTAGCAATGCAATTGTGCATCAGTGGATGATGAAAAGCATTGTTATTTGTCACAGAGAATCTATAATCAGTCTGAAAAGAAAATACTTGAAAATTGAAATGGAAGACACGTTGTCAAGCAGTCATACAAGCATGGATGCAACTTTAGACGTCATTGCCAAAGAAGGATGCTCTAGCCTGCTAGATGAAGTCTTCATGGATTTAGAGGTTAGAACTGGTTTTCCTCAAAAGAACAGACATATTATTTTATAAGGCAAAATAATTCAGGAATTAAGTAGTTGTTTAGCAATCAAAAGGCTTCATATGTTGTATGTATGGTGTACTAGCAAAATGCCAGTAAACATCAGCATTATTCTTCACTGGTATAGTTTTCATGTAGGAAACTGAAAAGTAGCTTAATACATTTCACAGGATGACTTCAGGCAGGTGCTTTGTATATAGTAAATATTTTCAAGCAGATTGTACTTAGTCTTAAGTAGTTGAGTTTCAAGAATTACTTGGAAAAACTGCTGATATTAAGTTATCGTTGTACAGGTGCAGTACACCTATAATTAAAATATTTAATTGACTCTAAAGGTGGGCCCTTTCTGACTGATAAATTGCCGTGTTTAAGAATTCTAGCTTCTTGTATAGAATCAGGGAAAAAGTAATTCTTTTTATTACTAAAAAGAAATTGGAAGTATGGAAAGGGAGGCAGGGAAGTAAGAGAAATAGCAGAGGTGAAGAAAGGTGCTCTGGGGCTTTAGATTTGTAATAATATTTTGAACTAATGTAAACACCTTGAATGACTCACATTAGGAATGATGTGGGAGCAGCATTTATTTTAAACTTGGAGCTCTTAAGCAAAACCTTTATTTCTTATTAACTATGCTTACTGATTAAGAGAAGAGACTCCATTTACTATAATGACCATTCTCTGAAATTCATTAACCTCAAGCTTCATGTCACTATTATTTTTATAAAATACTGTGCTCTAATATGTAAAAAAATTTTTCCTCTGTGGAGAATAAAGCAAGATGTGTATGTAGATGTAGAGAATACTGGAATTATATATTATGGGGTTCTGGGAAAGGAGTAAAGTGTATATGCACAGGAAGTTCGTGGGGCCGTCAAAGAGCAACAGCTGAGTAGCCAGTAGCAGTTCAAGAAATCAAGCATGAAGTTACATTTTCAAAACAGTTTAAAGGTGCCTCATATTTAAAATCAGAATCATCAGCTCTTACACCAATTTTGTCCTTGGACCTTAATTTTTTATTTAGCTTAAAAATTTAAATAGAGAATGTAATCAAGGATTTTAGAGAACTCCTTTGAAACAAGTGCTAAGGTTAGTGCAGTTGGTTTACATATCATACCCAGTGTGTACGTCAGGGTAGCACTCTGGTAACTCATTCTGACAACTGATCACATCATTATCCTACACTAACTGGTTATTCCTTTTGAAGGAGTGTAGTTTAGAAATGTATGGCACTTAAAATTGCCTCCTGTATTTTTGTAACTGCACTGATATGGTGAAAGTGTCAAAATACTGTTCTGTTCAATTGTTTGTTGCCTTCTCAGCCACATCTCAATGAGCTGATGACAAAGAAGTGGTTGATGGGTTCTAATGCAGTGGGGACTATCTGTGTCACTGTAGAGGATTATTTCAATGACTTTGCAAGAATAAAAAAACCTTATAAAAAGGTAGGTGGAAAATGTTCTGTAGCGGTTGCTAATGTACTGTATATCATGTTGGTTTGGAGCTTCTGAACACTGAATGGAATTCAAAATTGGAATACAGAAATTGCAACGGATTTATCACTGGAAATGAAAAAATGTTCATAATCACATTCCATAAGTCTGAATCTAATATTTCCCTCTTACCTTTTTAGTTCACAGCCATACAGTATTGTCAAATACAGATCAGAGTCGCAGGATTTAGTCCAGAACATGTACTGGCATGTTACTAGATTGTTTTCTTGCCAGCTTGTACTTTTCTACCTCTCAGAAGTTTGTAGTCCTATAAAATTAGCTTTTCTGAAACTAGTTTTGATGGCCTGTAATAACTTCTTTTTATAAATGCACATTCTGTAATTCCTAGTTTTAATATGTACAATGAGGCATATTTAAATTGATGCCATTAGGTTTAACAAATGCATAACTCATGTTTAAAGTCCTGTTATAGTAGCATAACGTACTAGGTTAGGTAGTCTTTTGGGATTTTTTGTCGTCTGTCAAAGAATATCTGCTTTTTTCTATTATCCTTTAATCTTTATTATTGTACTTGGTTTTATCCTTTGAAGTCAATTTTGTGCAGTTAAGATAGCGTGTCTTAAATGATTCCCTAAGATTTAGGAAATATTTGAAGCTAGCAAGATCAGGATTTAGGTGAGGTCTTTGAACAAATGCTTACTGAGTAGAAAGTGCTTAAAAGTCTCAAAATCATACACTTAAGTCTCTCTTTATCTCTTTAAGAGTTAAGGTTGAGGGGACATCAAAGTACATTCAGTATTTGTAGGCCCTGGTGGCCTTACTGCGTAAGTGAATAACCAGAAAAAGTACACAAAAGAAGTTAGTTTAGACCCAGAATTAGTCTGTATCCATGGAACAGCTTTCTCTCCCAGATTTGGTTTGTTACTGTGAGGTACTAGCACTTGGCATGAGTTTCTTTAAATGTTAATACCAGTCCCTGCAATCACATGTGTTTCATCATGTAGCACTTATTGCCAGCTTATGGGAAAGATGATGACAAACATATTTTTTGGCATTCATCCTACCTGCTATTCCACTGTCTCCCAACACAAAAAAAATCTCCCACACAAGACTCCGTATGTTCTAGCACTGGATGCAATGTGCTCTTGTTTCCCTGGTTTGGGATGGGCTTTATAATCTGGTTTTAAAATATTCTTAATTAACCCTGTTTTGAAAATCCAGTTTTTAAAAGCCCAATGAACAGAGCACCTGCAAAAAGGCTGTAGCCTAATGGGAAGGACACTGTTCTGGAACAGGGGGGATCTGGATCTTACAGTCATTCTGCTTTGCTGTTTCCCTCCTGTATAAAGCGAATGCCCATCATCGCACGGTTGGCTCTTCTTGGATGTTCTTCTCAGTTTTAGTAGAGCTGGTCTTTTCGGTGGGATGGGGCATACTTGTCAGTCTCCCAGTCTATTCTGTGACATTAATTTTCCTCTGTGTCATTGGCATCAATTGCAAGACAAGCCATCCCTGAACAACTGATAAACTCTGGTATTTCTGCAGAGTCTTAAGAGGAGGACTTGAAATCATATTTTCTGTGTCCTGGATGAGGACTGTGGCTTCCAATACTTTGCAATCTGTTGTCTTATCTCTTCTTTTTTTTTTTTTCTTTCTTTTTTTCTTTAATTCCTGAAACATTTCTCTAAAATTTTGACTGAAGAACATATTGATTGAAATGAAAGCTTGATATTTACTGATAAAATATGATATAAAGTTTGTGACTACCTGTTATGCAGGCTTTTTCTTAAGCGTAAGTAACTTTGCCACTGTGCTTATGGGGGGAGGGCGGGAAAGCACTTGAGAACTTGTGGGGTTTAAGGATGCTGCTTATATTAGAATTGAAAAAAACATGTGAAGGTTTTGGGGGGGTTGTTTTGTTCTTTATTGCCAAATGTCAGCATTACTCTTGCACCAATACCAGATGCCTCACTTAGTCACCAGTAGCTATTTCCTATGAAAAGACAAATCAGCCAAGGAAGTTCTGAGAAGGTGGTTGCTGCTGACTCTTCAGGCTTCTTACCACACTTGACCCAGAGAACAGATAATGTAGGCAAGATTTGAAATCTATGCAGTGTACTGGAGTTCTCCAGCAGAAGCCTCTGTGATGGCTGGTAAATCCTTGACCAGGTATAAAGAGCAAGGCTGCAAAGCAAAGCACTCATATCTGTTCTAAAGATCAGCTGAATTATTTCATGTTTGTTCTGGTTTTGGTGTTCACCAAAAATAGTTCAAGCATCTCTAATGAGATATCTTGGGTTTGTTTTTTCTCGTAATTGGCATATCCTTTTCATTAGGGAAGGACAGATTTTCATTTCTGTTAACGTTGTGAAAATCTAAAGCCACTCAAAATGTATTAGCAAAAACTGTGTTCTGGTGATTAAAGGCAAATACACCTTTCGAAGCCTAATAATTTTTTGGAGATTAAAACTAATGGCTACATATCCACCTTTTTCTTTTCTTTCAGACAATGACTATTGAGGCCCATCGAAGAGTGGTTGTGGAATACATCAGAGCAATCATGTTAAAACGCATATCTTTCAAGAATGCAGAAGAGAGAAAAGAGGGTGCAGAAAGAATGATCAAAGAAGCAGAACAGTTCAGATTTCTTTTTAAGAAACTTGCAGCTGTAAGTATTTGCTTTGGGTAATACCATTAACCTGGTAATTCATAATAAACAACACACGTTTACTGCTTAGGGAAAATGGCTAGAGAGAGATCTCCCTGTCTCCAAAGTGTTGGGTCACTTTGTGAATATTAAGCATGCCAGAGCTCAGGGCGCAGAGTTTCTGTACACACACAGCCCTACTGCTGAAGTTCCTGAGCACCTAGTTTCTACTGCTTTGTGTTTATTCAGCTCTCTGCAGCTGAATATTTGAATGGTCTCATGGGTACCCTGAATTCATAGTAGTAAGTGAAAGAAAAAAAAGTGGTTGTTTGTTAAGGTAATTGCTTTACTTTAAATTTGCTTTTCCTGGCTGGAAGAAAGAGTGATACTGCATTGAGCAGATGCAGTTACCTATTACCTAAGTAACACGCAGTGTATTTCTTTAGAATCAACAAGACAAGAATGTTGACCCCATTTAAAGTGCTGTAGAAAGAGAAAAGAAAGGCCAGAAAAGGCATCTGAGAAACAATGTACAAGATAGGCCTAAAATGAATACCAAATCTTTTTTTAACTGCGTACGGAGCAGAAACCTGCTGGAAAGCTCTTAGGGTCAACAGACAACAAAATGTGAAAAGAACACAGAGGAAGATAAAGCCTGAAAAACTAGAGGGGTGGGGAAGGGGCGGTGTTCATCTCTGATCACTGTGGAAGATGTTAGGGCAACTCCTGCATCGAAGCCCTTCGTTATGTGGGATTCTGTGTAAGATCTGTTTCAGATGAAGGCATTGGTAGAAGAGGTTATGGAATAAATGAAATGAACAATACCAGATTGTCAGGGCCAGATGACCTGGAACTAAGAGCACTAAAATAGTCCAGAGATTAAATAGATATTACAGTTCAGTTGATCAGTTTTTGACAGCTGCCTTGATGGACAGATGACTAGAAGGAAGTTAATGCAGGGATGTTTTTTAAGTAATGTTTCAGAAGAGATCTGGCTTTCATATCAGTTATTCCTAATGTTTATGCTGTCAAATTAGCAAAAGTTAGACTAGAATGCATCACCATGTGGATAAATACAGCATTACTGTCTGTAAGACAGAGCTTTCTTTACTGGTATTCTGAGGGTAAGTCTCTGTGTGAAGAACAGGGAAAGAGGGAAGAGACTTATGGTGACAGTTCACAAATCTTTTGTTTTCTTAACATTTGAATATTCAACTCTGGGAAATTCAAGAGCACTGTTGGACAAAATACTAAAGGGATTGTTTAGAGATATTGGGGTGATCACTTTTGTTTTGGGGTTTGGGTTTTTTGGGGTTTGTTGGTGTGGAGGGTTGTGGTTTGTTGTTTTTTTTTTTTACTTTTCATCTTGCAGGGCTCTGGAGAGGACACTGAAGGGCTCTGTGACATCATTGAAGCCATTGCAGAGGTTATCAAGCTAACTGATCCTTCACTGCTCTATCTGGAAGTTTCAACTTTAGTCAGTAAATACCCAGATATCAGGTAATTTTCTTTGCCCTCAAAGTTAAGATACATAACGTCATAGTTTCTTTATAGTCTTGGGCAAATTTTAAAACAATGTGTAGTTCATGTTTTTCATATTTTATGGAATGTAGTACTTTCTTATGAAAAATGATGCTAATATAAAATATATGTGAGCTGGACTAGGAAGTACATGTACTTAAGTACTCGGTGGTACAGCAAATTACTTCCATTCTGTGTTTTGGGAGGATAATATATGTTTTAGAGTCCTAAGAGCAGCCACAACAACGCTTTTACATTGAGCTGGAAAAGCCAGTTCTGAGTGACTAGAGATTTGATTAAGAAATAAAGTACACGCTGTAACTGAGTGAAAGGATTGCCAATCAAATTATATTTCTGACAAACTCTTACTTGTGCAAAGTTTCCTGCTAATGCCAGTTCTACTGTTTTCTTTTGGCAGGGATGACCATATTGCAGCTTTGCTGACAGTGAGGGGCGATGCCAGCAGAGATATGAAGCAGATGATCATTGAGACATTGGATCAAGGTCCAAGCCAACCAAATCCAAACTATGTGCCAATCTTTAAAGAAATTACAGTTCCTACTCTAACTGTGCCAAAACTACTGAAGTAATTGACAGTTCTGTGTTTGTGTGTCATTACTGGTCTGGGATCAACAGGTTTGAAATACTTGAGCGCAAATTTGGCATTGCTGTTTCAAGTAAAGTTCAGGATGCACCAGTACTTGCTAGGCATGATTTTTCCTAGAGACTCAGATGTGGGAAAATGTAATCAGGTTTCTGAAAGAAGATGGATGTAAAAGTCATGTTTGAAGAATGAAGCTTCTGATGGCCAGGAGGCATTTTACTGACCCGTTTGTTACAGCTGGTTTTGCTGTCAGCAAATACATTTTTCTTGTGGAATATGTTTGCACAGTGTGCTGCAATGCCATATAAAGATACTTATACACAAAACAACAAAGCTGTATTAGTGCTGGATAAACTAACATACATTGCTTACAATACCTAAGCAGGCTCCTTCAGAACAGTCTTTATATGGTGCTGCATTGAGCGTATATTAACGTCCTTGGTCCACTTTCACATTATACTTTGTGTATGTACTTACTTTGGTGTAAAATAGTTTATTGCAGAAAACTTTAATTATGAAATCATCATCAGTTTCCTGGCTAAGGAACTGAATGAAATTGCTACTGTGCAATTTGATTATAGGGTGAATAAAGACACAGAGGTACATTTTTTTTTCATTGATTTACTAAAAACAGCACATAAAGCACCACCCCTTCAATAAAATGTTAAGCCAGCCATTGTTACCTTAAGCTATGTATTCTTTTCATCCTTATAGATTTACAGTAGATTTAAATCTTTTTATTTGTTTGGTTGGTTTGAAGTGTGAATAAACTCTGGATTTAATAGTTTTCTGGAAATGGGAGATACTGTTTTTTATTTCCACACTGTCATGGCTTAAACCCAGCCAGCAGCCAAACACCATGCAGCCACTTGCTCACCCTTACCCCACCCCCAGGGAATGAGGGAGAGAGTTGGAGGGGTAAGGGCAAGGAGACTCATAGGTTGACATAAAAACAGTTTAATAAAAGTAATAATGAGAATAATAATAGAAAATACAAATGGGTAATGCACAGCGGGATTGCTCAGCACTCGCTGACCGATGCCCAGCCTGTCCCTGGCTCGTGAGCCCAGAGGAGAGAGAACCCTGAAACCACCATCCCGAGAGCCTCACTAGAGTTTCACAGTCCACCCTTTTCTATGTACTGAGCGTGATGTTGGATGATATGGAATATGTCAAGGGCCAGTTTGGGTCTGTTGTTTTGGTTCCTCCTTCCAGCTCCTTGTGTCCCTGGACCTGGGCAAGAGGATGTGAGAAGTTGAAAAGTCCTTGATTTCTTAGCAGCAACTAAAAGCATCAGTACATTATCAACATTCTTCTCGTATCAAATTCCCTACTGAATCCAAAGCACAGCACTATTCTAGCTACTGGAAGGAAGGAAGGAAAAAAAAAAATACCCAAACAATTAGCTCTATCCCAGCCAAAAGCAGTGGACACAGAATTTTCAGATTAATGCTTAAAAGCTAATTTTAGTAATATTATAAAATATTACTATAAAATTGTGAATTTAAAAGGATAGGTACAAGGAAGACACAAGCCTACTTTGTTGTAATTAACATGCTGGAGTTTGTATATGTAACTCGCTTGGCCTGTGAGCACCCAGACGTGCCATTCCACTGCTTTGACGCCTTACCTCCGAGGAGATAACGTGCAAGGTCAGCAGTACGGACAAAGGATAAAACAAAGATTGTGAGTTCTCTCACTGCTAGGGAGCGTGTCCCAAAAGCCGAGGATGGTTGAGCAGAGCGCCGAGCTGTACATGAGGAGCTGTGGTGCCGTGTGGGGGCCCTCCAGGTCCTGTGGGACCTTACGCTGTTCCTAGAAACTGCAGCTAGGGGGAGGGGAACGAGGCTGAGTTTTGGAGGCTTGTGTTCAGTTAAGAATACTGACTAATCGGGCTTGTACTTCAATTTCAATCTCTGGGCTGTACCTGAAATTCCTGTCCTGTGGGCTTTCGATCTTGTGCTTGTCCCAAGCCGTTTATCGGGCTTTGTTCCTCCCTATCCTCCCTTCTTCCTCTGCAGCAGTAACCCTCTGTCTCTTGGAGGTTAAGCTCCTGCCGCCTCCCCTGACTCTCTCCCTGCCTGCCGGGGAGCCGAAACCCTCACGGCGGCTGAGGGCTGCTGTGGGGGAGCGCCACTGAGCTGGGAGCGCCGCGCCCCGGCTCCGGCCCTGCCCCTGCCGCCCCG
>NW_020799095.1:88158118-88209057 GCF_003259725.1 Athene cunicularia
CTCCCCTCCCCAGCCCCCCTGGTCACCGGTCCTCGTCGTTACCGGGCCGCGCTGCCGTGTCCTGCGGGGGGAGTGCCTGGGGGGCCGGCTCGCCCCACCACCACCGGGGCCGCCGTTGCCTGAGGTGTCACCGGGAGGGAGCGGGCGTTGGGAGGTGCCCGGAAACGGTCAGCTGCTAGGGGAAGCCTGTCCCCGGCCCGGGCATCCCACGCACGATTTGTCAGCCTTGGGGCCTTGCAGGGAGGGTTAAACGTCGCGGTTATATCCCTGCAGGAGGAATCTGAGGGGGAGCTTTGGGAAAGTCTTAAGGGGGAAGGAGTATGGCTGTATTTTAGAGCAAGGAAAGAAGTGAGAAGGTAACCTTGAAAACGCCGAAGTAATTTTTGACCTGAGAATCCGGACAGAATTGGAACGTCTGGAGGATCAGTGTAGCAGTACAGCACTCCTAAAAGGGAATCTGGTAAATGCTTAATGGCAAGCTTAAAAACTACCAACAAATATTCTCTTGAATACAGCTGAAGCAGGAACCTGCAAGGGAGGGAGCAGGCCCGTGCTGAAAAACATGCTGTTGAGACTGCAGTAGTAAAGAGGCTAAGGGACTTCTTCACTCTTGTGTCCTGTCGAGGAAACTGAGGTGGTTCCTATGTTGAACCTGATTTTATGGGAGATGTGTCAGAGGATCTGTCTTGACTCAAGTGACAGAAAGAAGAGGTTAAGGAGTAGACAAACAGTAAGGAGTTGCTAAAACTGGCTAGTATTTGCTTAGTAACTCAGGAGTGACTCAGGAATGTGGCAGTTTACCTACTCAGCCTTCTGTAAAGAGCCTTCTGTAAAACTGTTTCATCTGAGAGCTTGGAGGAGGCGTGCTTGATGCCATTTCTTTTTTTAAAGGGTCCAGAAAGAAACTGATCAACGGTCTGACTTCAGCACCAGGCAAACCAGTAGAAACGATTTAAAATAATGTAGCTAATCAGTCAGGAGGGTTGCATGACTTTTACTGAAGTATTCCTGTCTGGGAGACTACTGTGTAAATCTTGGATTATGTTTGATAAAGATTGGATATGGATATCATGGCTGGAACTGGTGCAGTTGATACAATCTGTGTCACTTCCAAAGAGAGTGTCAACACAGAGACTATAAAGCCCTGTAAAGAAATCCAGTATACGTTGAATGAGAGGGAGGGTCCTTCGGTGAATAAATAATTGACCTTAAAAAAAAAGACTGCAGGGTTGTCTGCCACACTACCAGATGGAGCTGTTCTGGCAACTTTATTTGGTATGTTCAGGAGCAACTGGGGGGGGGAAAGTGGGTGGATGGTCGGATGAAGTTTGCTGGTTACACAAACTGATTCCCATAGTAAGTGAGGCCTGCGAAGACATGCAGGAGCACCTTACAGTCCTGAATGACAGGGTCACATCACCCTGTCATGGCCAGATCATGATCCCTGTATGATGGTCAGGTGACGTTGGAGTAGATACCTGATGTCCATGAGAAAGACACACTCTAACTTTTGTGTCGTTTTGTATATAAAATGAATGTGTTCTAAGCTGACTGATGATGCTCAGGAGCAAGATAAGTAGGTCATACCACATTTTAATTAAAATATCAGCTTAGCAGCTTACAGAAATAATAAATATTTGGAATACCTAGAAAAGAAATAAGAGAATAAAAAAGAGGAATATCTTTTTGCTATTATAATTGATGGAATTGCTTGCAATTGGAATGTTGTATGCCGCTTATAATTTTTGAGATGAGGAAGAATGAACTGAAAAGGTTTAGAAAAAGGCAACAAGGACTAAAGGAGAACAACAGCTTTTGCAGAGGGATCAGCTGAGCAGGACTCTTGGATGACAGTAACTGAGGGGAAATAAAAACTGTCTGTGTCAAGGGGAAAGTACTTCTTAGAAAATGGAGGGAAGTCCCCAAGACTTTCAGGTTTCCTAAAAGAAGGCATGATCCTGCTTTATTTTGGCAGACATTCCATAATTTTAAATTCTGGGATAGAACTCATTCTCTAAGGCAATAAACTGTGAAGGCTCAATGGAAGCTGGCACCTGCCTGTTTTTTCCCTTTTTGAACCCCTTTGAAAGGGGTCAAGGCCCTGCAGTCAATTCTGTCAGTACTTCACACTGCTTATGTTAGTGGCTTTCTCTCTGTTGCCAACATCTTATTGAGAGAAACTGGGTGCCAAACTTGGGGCTCCAATTTGGGAGCCAAACAGCTTACTACTATGACATTAGGCATTTTGTGGATTTAACCAGCATGGTCTGCTCTGCAGTTGTTTTAAAAATAAATAAAAACTCTTGTGTGGCGTATGCCCAAACTGGTTTATTCTCGCTTTGTGTTTTTGTGTGTCTCTTCACTCCTTAAGTGTTTCAGGGTTTTTTTAGCTTTTGTCTTACTCTAGAATGCCTCACTAGTCTGAATGAAATGTTTAATTTGCAGTAACTATGAAGGATTTAGCAAGTAAAATGCAGTTAGTGACTTTTCAGGAAAAGATTAATTATATCTGGTAAGAACTGGAATGTTGAAGTCTTCTATAAGTGGAACCAGTTAATTTCAGCCACTTAAAGCTTACTGCTCTTTTTTTTTTTTTTTTTTTTTTTTTTTTAGGGTTGATAAAGATAGAAGTGGAATAATATCTGATAATGAACTTCAGCAGGCATTATCCAATGGTAAGTCTGTAAATGAGCAGTGAGGTAGTCCAGTAAGTTCACTAATATAATGTTAAATTTTGTGCGAGACTGATTGCTGGTAGGGGAGAGAACGTTCCTACCACTGATTAATACTACTTAATCTACAGCAAAAGGTTGAAGGGCAGGTAAAAAAGTGAATAATCTTTCTGATTTTATTTATGGATTTTTTAAAATTTTTTTTCTGAGCCCATTGTTTCTGGGGTTTTTTAGATTTTAAGGGAAGCTTTTTGGGTTTGGTACATGTTAGTAAGAATGCATTATAAACTGAGTACCTATTGTAAACATTATTGATTTGTATTCTGGGGGATGAAGGTGTGCACATCCCTTCGTTTTTTCCAGTTCTGCTTCCGAGAAAACAAAAATGGTGATTTAAATGTTCCTCTCTCATCACTACTGAACCTTTGGTTTTTAACCTGGTATGTAGTGTATAACCTGGACAAAGATCAGACATTTACAACCAGTCTTTTTACTGCACATAAAATTTTTTCATACAGGCTGGTGCAGGAATTGAAGATGGTAATTTTTTTTTTTCTCCAAATGAGGCATGTTTGGATGGTTTTCCTAACAAAGTAGAAAGATACATTCTAGATCTAGTATTAAAGCTTTCCAGCAGTCTGTCAGTTCCCTGTCATAATGCTTAAAGGGTAACCAGGCATCGTGGTTTGAACCCAGCCGGCAGCCAAACACCACACAGCTGCTCACTCACCTTCCCCCACCCCCAGGGGATGGGGGAGAGACTTGGAGGGGTAGGGGCAAGGAGATTTGTAGGTTGACATAAAACCAGTATTTGAAATAAAATAAAAATGTAAACAGGCAATGCACAGTGTGATTGCTTACCGCTCACTGACCAATTCCCAGCCTATTCTCAGCTAGTGAGCCCAGAGAAGAGAGAACCCTGAAACCACCATCCCAGGAACCTCAGTGCAGCTTCCCAGTCCACCCTTATCTATGTACTGAGCGTGATGTTGGATGATACGGAATATTCCATTGGCCAGTTTGTGTCTGCTGTTTTGGCTCTTCTTCCCTCCAGCTTCTTGTGTCCCTGCACATGGGCAGGACTTGAGAAGTTGAAAAGTCCTTGATTTCTTAGCAACAACTGAAAACATCAGTACATTATCAACATTCTGCTCGTATCAAATCCCCGACTGAATCCAAAGCACAGCACTATTTTAGCTACTAAGAAGGAAGAAAAAAAACCCAAACACAACGACAACCCAATTAGCTCTATCCCAGCCAAAACCAGGACACTATAGTATGGTCAAATAACTCGCAGAAGTAAAATAAAAACAAAAAATTTTTTCCAGTAGCCTGTTTTACTTTCCTCTAGTGACAGGTGGGTAAGATTGTCCTTTGTGGGGTTTTTTTCCACTTAGAAAACTGAAAAGTGTGTGCCTTTGAGCTCATATGAAGTTCCCTTTCTCCCAAGGTTTAATTTCTTCATCCTTCCTGTGACTGAGAAGGGCTTAAACTCATGTTGTGAGCTGTGGTGCATGCAGGCTGAAAGGCTCCTTTTTGACAGTAATCACCTGACTTGAAATAAATTTGGATGGCTATATTTAGTAAAACTGTGGTCTTGTAAATACACTGGATTTACTAGAATATTTAATAAGATACCTGATCTATTAAAGGCAATATATTGTAGCTGCTGCACCTGATCCATAACTAAAATACTATTTTGAATACCAACTTCAGCAGAAGGTACATTAAATTAAGACACTGTTTTCATTTAAGATTATAGTGCTGTTTCTAATGATGTGGGAACCTGGATTTACCTGCCATTTTAAATGTCATATATTTTAAATATCTTCTCATCTGACTGAATTTAACGGTAATAGACAGTCATGACTACCTGAACTCTTTTCTTTCCTTATTTACAGTGTAGATTAGGAGTTTCAGTGCTTTGCAGTTATGAAGAATCCCCAAGTGAATTCACTATTAGGCAGAATATTTACAGAACTGTAAGCTTTCTTCATTCTGAGAGATTCTAGATCTTGTAGACCAAAGTCACTAACAATTCACTATATTATTTTCAAAATATTTCCTCTAGTGGATGGTTGTTTGTAGCTGTCTCCTGCAGTCTAACATGGGCTAAAAGAATGTTATGTGTTAATTACTAAAACATTAAAGAAAGTCTGCATACTGCTCACTAAAATTTGAAGTTTGATGTGTTTTTGACATTCAGCTTTTCAACCTGTCAAGTTTATGCAAATAAATAACAGTCTGCTTACCTGGGAGGAACTGATCATTACTTCATATAGCTGTTTGCAGAAGTAAATCCTATGCTTCCTTCTTGGTTTTTATTCTGCGCTGCCATGTAAATTTACTATTAAAGTCAGGGGAGTGAAAGGGTCACCTTCTGTTTGTTGGAACAAGCTGCAATCAGTACAGTTCTTCAGCACTGGTGACTCGAGTTTCACTATATAGTCTCTGTATGAGTCTCTTGAAAATTTCAACATGAAATAAGTGAAATTCCAAACTCTATTCTGTTCAAAATTAAATGCTGGAACCCTATTAATAATTCCATTATTATTTTGTCAGGAGACATACAACTCTAAGGTACTGATGTTCTCTGTCTCAACTACTGCTTAAGCATTTTCAGAGCGGTTTTTACTCTCCCCTGCTTATGTTTCTCTTTATGTGCAGATAGTCTCATGGCCTGCCTACACTGTAGGGCTTTTCCCCCTGGCTGCATCTGTAGACTTACACTACAGTTTCCCTTCTGTGGGAGAAATTCAGCACTGGTATAAGCACTACTTAAACCACCACTGTTTGATCCAGCAAAGCCGCCATGTCCTCACAAAACCTCCTTAATAGCAGCGCAGACTTTATATTCAGTATTTGTGGCCAGCTGACTGTGCTGTTGCAAATGCCTCTATAGTACTTCTAGTCTTGCTGGCTACTTTGTGGTCCCTCACTCAAGCTTAGTGAATTAATACCTGCCTCTCGGTCCTCCTGGTACCTTTGCAGCCTCTAGAGAATTGATGGTGAAGCACAGTATTTCTCTTAATTTAAAGCTTGCTGCTTCCTAGCACTCTGGAATGCTTCCAACAGACTGAAAACTAGTCTGAAGTGACTAGCCTGTCAAAAATATACGGAGAAGTGCAGAGCTCCTCTTCATATGATTACTGCTCAGACCCTTCCAAGCAGCGACATTTCTTGGGTCTGAAAATACCAATTGTTTAAATTAATCATTTTACCGGTGGAAGTGGGATTTATACTAAACTCAGCTCTAAATTTCACAGGGTAATGTCATGGTAGGAACCTTTTCTTTTCACTTCTGTCAGAAACTAAATGTCCTGGAGTTAACACACCTGTAAAACAGGAAATAAGCAGATGGGTTTTTACTGAGGAACTGATATAAAACCTTGTTTAAGTTATAGTTTAAAACTCTTTTGCTCCCATCAGTAGGAACAGTGGGACTTCAGTTTTGATCTTGCCTTTTAGCCAATACCTCTTGCCTACCTGGGATGAAAAAAGTCCTTTAGTTCTTCCAAGCTTTTGGGTTGTTTTTTTGTGCAGGCTGGAAAATTTGGGGGTTTTTGTAGTATCTGTAAAGCATCGGTCTGAATTGTCAAGAACATTATTACTTCAAAGCAGACTTATAATATGCTGGCTCCGTCTCATCCAGCTCTACATTCACTGTTTAAGGCTCTCTCCTAATTTGTTGGTTGGTTGGTTGCATTTTTTTAAAATGTTACTTAATATTGAGGAACTAAGCAATTTTCTCTGTTTCAGGCACGTGGACTCCATTTAATCCAGCAACAGTCAGGTCCATTCTTGGTGAGTGTAGTTGTGTGATGTGAAAGTTAAAATACTCTTTTGTGATCTGTTCAGACAATTGAGAATGCTATTAATTGCTGTACTGTTGTTTTTTCTCCAGACAGCTCAGCAGTAGTAAGTTAAATATTTTCCCTTTTGAATAATATAGGAATGTCCTTTGCATTCACACACATGCACTTGTCAAAATAGCCTGAGAGAATGTTACAGCTACAACTGAATAGAGAGTAAATGTAATTTCTGTGTGGAGAAACTGTCAGCTCAAATATTCTGAAAAGATACGATATAGCTTGTCTTCATTAACTGTTTTTCCTGTCTTGCGTTTTAATCCTATGTTCTGCTCCAGAAAGACCAAACAGAACCTTTACAATGTTTGAATTCTTTAGCATCCTAAAATAATTGCCAGTAGGGTGGAAGATGATGGTGGTAGAACAGAATGATAAAAATTCAAGCACATAAAATCCCTCATATCATAGAGTTCATAAATCCAAGAATTGAATGTTTTGCCTTGGTTTTAATAAGTATTCAACAGCAGTCAAGAGTTCCATTGCTGTGCAACGTGCTGTTTGTATGACAGTAAGTTACATGCAGATGAATATCCCAGACTTCTGGCAGTCAACCAGAAGTTGTTGTAGACTTTTCCTGAGTCCTTAGAAAAGAACAACCCTCCTCTCTTTGTCACTGGATGATCAGTCAAGCCCTAAATACTTTCAGAGTGGATATGAAAACCCAGGAAAAAAAATATTCTGTGATTTGTCATGGTCCTGTTTAATCTTGCTTTATCTTATCCTCCTTTCATGGAAACCTTCCTTTTTTGGCAGGACTTTCCAAAATATCACTTGTACTTTTGCAATTTCTTTTCTGTCTTCAGTACCTTCCACAAAGCGCTCTCACTTCCTTCTTCAAAATGCTAACAGATCTTACTGAAGAGTAGTATGATTAAGGTTTTATATGTTTCTTATCTCAGGCATGTTTGACAGAGAAAACAAAGGTGGCGTGAACTTCAATGAATTCACTGGAGTCTGGAAGTACATCTCAGACTGGCAGAATGTCTTTCGAACGTATGACAGAGACAATTCTGGAATGATTGACAAAAATGAACTAAAGCAAGCACTAACAGGTTTTGGTAATTCATTTGTAATTACAGTTTTTATGACTGGGTTATGTCATCAGATGAACTTCTTGGTAGGGCTGTACTGCTTCAACAAATGTGACTATGAGACAGGTGAAATGCGGTTACCCTTTTAGGTATAAGGGACCTTTACAGATGCCACAAGCACTGTTTAAACTATTCCCTTTAATGGAAAAAATGGAACTGGATGTGTCAGTCCATGGGTGGAATGTTTTCTGTCTCCCCTGTTAGTTGCTATGAGAGCATTACCTATACTCCAGGTAAATGTCTGCACTTCCAGAGGTACCTGATACAGCTTCCTGCTTTTTAAAATTAAGCCAGCTGTCTGTACTACAGTAGCATTCTGATGGCAAAAGGAACTTTTATTTGACTGCACTTAGAAAAACTGGAGTTGCAGCCCTGAAGTGTTCCCTCAACCAACTAGTCACTTTAATCCATAATTATGTTTACTGTGACTCTGTGTTTATAATTAAGCATGGCTTTTACTGCATGCATTTTAGCTTAACACAGAGACATTTGGCCAGAAAAAATTCTCTCTTGTAACTGCTTACTGTTTTCTGGTTTTGTTACACCTGCCTGCTAAACAGACTAGGTTTTTTTTATAGAAGGACTGTGGTAATCAAAACCTTTTAAAGCATTTCTCCTTTCCAAGGTTACCGACTGTCTGATCAATTCTACGATATCCTTATTCGGAAATTTGACAGACAAGGAAGAGGACAGGTTGCTTTTGATGACTTTATTCAGTGCTGTGTTGTTTTACAGGTAAGAAAGGAGATGTACTTTTAATGTCAATTGAAAAAAATTCCCCTTTTCTTAAATGTTTATTGTTTTCAATTTAACTACAATATTGGACCTAGAACTTGCTTATAAATAAATCATTTGGATAATGTATAGGAGAGGTGCTTGAAACACTTTCATTTATTGGTCTTCACTTGGTTATCCATTTGCGTCACGAGTAGATTTGATACCTTTTTTTTTGACCTGTTAAGTATCTTAACAGAGGGGGGAAAAAATGTAAAGTAGTGTTTTAAAAGGCAAACACTTAAGACTATTTCCATCAGTTTCATACACACACTTCCTCTGGATCTTGAGCGTGTTAAAACTGGAGTGTGTCATATCCCATGGTGCCCATAATTCTTGTAATCTAAATTGTGAGGGTTTTGTGTATCTCTCTGTTCAAGGCTCTGACTAAAAAGAATTTGACCTAGCAGCTGAATTCAGTCTTTTGGCACTGCTGTTCCTGCAGGGGCAATGGTAGTAAAAGACATTTCAAAGAAAACAACAAAAAAAACCTTTCAGTAATGGAAATGCATCTGTGGAGAGAGAGAGAAAGAGAACTGTAGTATTACAGTTGTGTTCTTTTGTTTAGAAATCAATCACTGGATGATTCCTCACCTCACTGCTTAAGGTTTCTCTAAGTGTATCTGACTTTTCTGAAATGTATGTAGGACTTTGGGGAAAAGCTGGGAAACCATAGCAGCAGACAAATGGAGTTTTAGTAGGATAGGAGAGTGGTTGTTCTTCTTACATTGGCCAGCATTGCAACAGTATCTTAAGATGCCTTCTGATATGCAGAGTGAAGAGAAAGCAGTGCCCTTTAATAGAGCAGTATCTCTATTATTTGCATACAGGTGTTCTGTTCTTCTCATTTTAGCTATATGTTTGTAACCATGAGTTTGCTGAAATATCAGTTGCCTTTATATTCATTTGTAATATAAGACAATTATACTTTGTTATAAACTTAACCTTTGCTAAAGAGGGCTTTGAAATGGAGTATCATTCAGCTGGTGTTAGTGAAACCATGCTGGTAGTTATTTTGGTCCACTCTCCATCGTGCCTGGCATCTCTGGGGTTATACAGAGACAATGGGGATAGTAATGATAAAGCATATTGAGCTTAGAGGATGAGAAATGGACAAGGTACTGATCAGATTCTGTCTCCAGATGACACCCAAATGTCTCATGAGAATTGTGTAGTGTTTTTCCCCCACTGTAAAGCTAGTTATAAAAGCTGTCTGGTCTTAAGGTTAGATATGAGGAAGAAGTTCTTTCCTGTGAGGGTGGTGAGACACTGGAACAGGTTGCCCAGAGAAGTGGCTGCCCCCTCCCTGGCAGTGTTCAAGGCCAGGTTGGATGGGGCTTTGAACAACCTGGTCTAGTGGAAGGTGTCCCTGTGGCAGGGGGTTGGGTGGGGGTAGAACTAGATGGTCTTTAAGGTCCCTTCCAACCCAAACCTTTCTGTGGTTCTATAAGGAAATGCCTAGATAAGGCAGTTTTGGAATCAGATCTGCTGCACAGCTCAGGCAGGAGCCATGGCCAAGAACAACCTCTACAGTCCTGTGCATATAAAGTGTGTACAGAGGGGAAGAACAGGAAGTGTTCATAAAGCTATGGAAAACAAAGGGGCAAGGGGAAGACGTGGTAGTCTGAACTTTCCCAAAGCACAAAACTGTGTGGCTTTTTCCCCCTTTTCAGAGGCTGACTGATGTGTTCCGACGATACGATACTGATCAAGATGGCTGGATTCAGGTGTCTTATGAGCAATATCTTTCCATGGTCTTCAGCATCGTATGACACTGATAACTAGGAATTGCACACTTGCGTTACACAGACTGGAGTTGCCAAATCATCCTGTACTGAATAAGATTATTGATGTATTATAATGGATAAAACTTCACATTCTTAAATTTTGTATATTGGTCATCACCTCCAGAATCTGTCCTTGAGTTTTTTATTTTTGCATTACTGTACGATATGACCATCTCTGCTTACTGTAGTACAGAAAGCACAGAATCTAGATTTAACTGGTGCAATGTCAAACTTAACCATCTTCCACATATCCTGCATGGGGAAAAATGACTCTTTAGAAATGCCAAATTAAAATAATGCTTGTTAGTTTATAAAAGAGTTAGAAGTCAGATGATGCACAACATGTTTTGCATGTGCCTTACTTTTGTAAAAGTTTAATGTATTAATTTTTAATACAGAATTTAAAATTAAGTAAAAATATTAGATCAACTTTTCTAGTCTACTTCACTTTTTTACAGCTTTTTTTCAAGGGGGTGGTGGTTTTTATTTCTGTATTCTACTTTTCTATGGGTCAGGGGTCTCTCTTACTTAACAGCGATGGCCTTTTTCCTGTGCCTGATCCTTTTATTTTCTAGCTGCCTCCTTCTCTCAAGGTATCTGTGAGACATCTTCAAATAGAACTTCTTCACATCTGTGTCCAATACTGCATCTTCCTCAAGGAGTTCCCTACAAAAATAAACTGTCATCTAACAACTCGGGAGAGATAGTTCCCTCTGCTTAGTGTGCTCATTTAACATCAAAAGTCTTTATTTTTGTGCTAAAGCACTTATTTGAAGTGGCCTTGAATTGACAGTCAAACATTCTCATAACTTTACCCTCCATCTCACTATTTACAGTTACTGAGGGACACAGTGGAAAAACTGAAGCAAAAAACTAATGACTGATTCCTGTCACACACCATCTCCTGCAGTAACTCTAAAGCAGCACCTTGGAGGAAGCAAAGAGAAGTTAACAAGTTCTTAGCTTGCTCTAAGAAAATCTTACACCAGCACTAGAACACTTTCCAGCAGCAACATTACTTACCTGTAACTGCTATGCTTTGGGACATGTTTACAGGCAAGAGATTTTAGCTTTTACCCAAAGACTTTTTCTTAAGCTGTCAGTCCTGTCCCAGCCCCAGCTCACTGTATGCAGGCAGTCTACACCCACCCCTTGGCTTCAAATCTCATCATTACAGGCAGGTGAGCTGATGGGAGCACCTATACATTAATTGATGCTGTCAGTGATATCAAGCAGATACTCCAAAAGGGTTTGGGTCTATGCACAGAGACATCCTACTTGAAAAAAATCTCAATGTTCTGATGTTATTCCCAAGTGTCTCAAGTGGAGTAGCATCTGGTGTCAGGGTGAAGACAGCCAAGTGGCAACCACGCAGTTACCAAACATCTGTTGTGCAGAGAAGCTGCTACTAGTTGTCAAGTGATAATCAAACATGCCCTTTGTGACAGTTCAGCAACATTTTCTAAAAGCTTTTCTGGTGTGAAATATCTGGGGAGAGACCAATGGTCCCCACAGCATAAGCACACAGAGACAAGGAGCTCTCCCAAAAGGCAAGGGATTGTTTCTGGGGGAGCAGGAATAGTGACCAGTGTCAGAGACCACCTCATCCAGCAGCCTTAGATGAACTGTGAGAATTATTTCTGTTTAAGAAGACAAGGGAGAAAGACTTCCAACAATTACTCCATGAACATTACTTCCCCAGAAGGCTGAGACGATCACTCTATATGTTCACTTCAGAAACAAAGCAATAAAAGAAAAGCCCCAAAGCTCTGGGCTCAAAAAAGCTTCTCCTTAATTAAATGGCCCTGTTCAAAAGCACCTCTTCATTCCTTTCCTACTAAGGAATCTGCCTCTTCAGATCATGCATCAAATGAAATCCAGTAATCCTGGGAAGTGACCTGAGGCTCATCAGTAGGTTTGAGCTACAAAACTAGAAAAGCTGGAACTTGAAAAATTTCCAAGGCCATCTCCTATGAAGGATGTCTCCTCTTCCAGCCAACCTTGTTACACTTTCACCACCTTTGGTGTAGAAAAACGGCCTCCAGCACTTTCAAAAGGAGCCTCACTGCTGCCAAGAATCACCAAAGTGGCTCTGGGCTGGAACGACTCTTGTCTCCATAGGAAACAGACACTTCTGAAGGTGTGAAAGCAGGTACACCACACACATACAGACAAAGAAAGTGGCTGGAAAGTAGACCGTTTATCTCCCAAAGCATGTTCTAGTCTGGATTTTTATCAATGGCTTTTTAAGGAAATGTGAAATTGGTTCAAAGGGCTCTGGTGCAGCCTCAAAACTCCTGCCTCAGTGCCAAAGCTTGTGGTGTCAGTGTATTAGTGCTGAGGGCTGGAAGGCATTTAAAGTGATGCTGGTCTGCAGGCTATCAATGCCTGCCTTGCAGGGGTGTTTCTTGAAGAACCACCTAAGTGTAGAGAAACAGGAACAAGCAGAGGAGTCATTCTTCTCCAGCTCTATACTACATGGGAGCAAGATAAAGCAAAGGGGTTCTCTGGAGTAAGGAGTAGACAGCCAGAGGTTAATTCAACAAAATTAACCACTGCAGGAAAAAAGAAGCAACAGGAGGTCTTGGCTTATGCTAGCCTACTGAAGAAGTAACTGGTAGGATGACAGTACTTCCAAGGCACTTTTTTGTTTTTCCCCATGAGGTCTTCTTACCTGGTACCTTTGTGGACACTGCCAGCCAGGTGCCAAAAAGGTCAGAAGCCTGGATTTATGCTTTTCTCTTAAGAGTAATCTGAATCTCCCTTTAAAGGTGGCAGGGTTGAACCGAGTGAGAACAAGTAAGATAGAATCCAAAGTCACCATCTCTCACAGGTCATGTTTGTAGGATGAGCTGCTGGCTAGAGAGAAAGAAGTGAAATGGGCAGACAGATCCTCAGGGTGAATCCTGTAAAAGAAAACAGTCTGAGTTGCAAGTACCTGGCCCTAGAAAGGAAGGGAAGGTCTCACAGAAGTCCTCCAAATGGTGCTTAGTACTCACAATTCTACACAGCCCTGGAAGAAAGGAAAAACATTCATCGCTCCTGTCAACAAGGGTAAACAATCCCTTTGCAGAGTTGCATCCTGAAATTGCTTCTGTTTCTTTTTGCCCTTCATCTGAGTAGCAGGAAATTGGTGGGTATCTTGGGGGTACTGGTGGATGAAAAGCTGAACATTAGCCAACACTGTGTGCTCACAGCCCAGAAAGCCAAATGTATCCTGGGCTGCACGAAGAGAAAGAAGTGTGACCAACAGGTTGAGGGAGGTAATTCTCCCCCTCTACTCCGCTTTTGTGAGACCCCACCTGGAGTAGTGTGTCCAGCTCTGGAATCTCCAACATAAGAAGGACATGGACCTGCTTGAGTGGGTCCAGATGAGGTCATGAAGATGACTGGGGAATAGAACACCTCTGCTGTGAAGAAAGGCCGAGAGAGTTGGGGTGGTTCAGCCTGGAGAGGAGAAGGCTTTGGGGAGACCTGATTGTGGCCTTTCAGTACTTAAAGGGGGCTTATAAGAAAGATGGGGACAAACTTTTTAGCAGGGCCTGTTGCAATAGGACAAGGGGTAATGGTTTTAAACTAAAAGAGGGTAGATTTAGACTAGATACAAGGAAGAAATTTTTTACAGTGAGGGTGGTGAAACACTGGAACAGGTTGCCCAATGAGGCGGTAGAGGACAGGGCTCTGAGCAACCTGATCTAGTTGAGGATGTCCCTGCTCATTGCAGAGGGGTCACACTAGATGACCTTTAAAGGTCCCCTCAAACCCAAACCATTCTATGATGCAGTAATGCAGATGAAACTGGCTCAGCCAAGTGACTGAAAGAAACAAACACCACACTGCTGGTAGTAATTGCACATAAGAGATAAGGCAGGTTTGGAGAGCATATTACAGGATACCACCAGCTTAAAAAAAAAGAATCCCTACATGATAGTGTTTGTAAATAAGAACTAACAGACAATCACCTCAAGAACTTCACTGTTCACTGAAAATTTCACTGAAAATTGAAACAAAAAAGAACTTCACTTTCACTGAAAATTGAAACAAAAAAGCAGAGGGCATTTATAAGACTCCAAATGCTATCTACAGCTCAGGAAACATTCAGTAAATCAGTGCCGAAAAGCATTTCTTCTCAACTTGGTCACTACTCCAACTCTGTTTCAAATGCAAGAACTGCTTCCCCAGCGCAGGACCCTCCACAACAGGAAGCAGGGACAGGAACCGTTCCTCAAAACAAAAAATAAGAAGGGAATGTGTAGGCAGAGAGAGCATCTAATTTGGGCAGAGATCATCCAGCAGCTGTATGCCACTGGGATATACAATAAGAGAGGTAACATCCCAAAAGGAGTGAGTAATGGGAAAAAAGAGCTCTTGACAACCACCTCATTGAAAAGGTCGTAACTTGAATTGACAGAGTTGTAGCAGTAACATTGTCAAGTCACATTTTCTCTACGGTTTCAGAATTTCAGTTGCACTACACTTTCTGTGGATAAAAACTTATGGTAGTAACACTCATGTAAATAAGTTATGATCATTTTTAAACGTAGGTAACAACTGATCAGTCCCATGGAGTTTTAAATCAAAACTCTGGCAGACAGCTGTGGTAGAAAACAGTGGTTTCCCCCTTTAAGCAAGAAGGTCTACTATGTAACAACAGATAAAAGCCTATGGCACAATTACTAAGTGTGTGCCATTAGAAACTACTTAAACCTTTCAGGGAGTATGAGGAGAGAAGTAGTGAATAGGAGTGAAAATCTGATGCACAAGCAAAACAATTACAGAAGGAGAATTTCAGGGAATTGAGTTTGTATGCTCTATAATAAATTGCTTTGCTGCTTTTTTGTTAAAATTCACATGACCAGATACAAAAAGTTATTTTAGTGAATGCAAAAAATATATTATGACTGCTCATGAAGATTAACCCTGGTTTAGCACAAGTATTTAATGCACAGAGACAAAGAAATCTTTCAGGTACTGGTGAGAAGAAAAATGATAGTCCACAACACAGCAGTGAAAAGGAAAATGGACACTGGGGAGTAAACTGTCTCACTTCTTTTCTTTAGCTCCATGTAAACTGAATTTGGTACAAAGTAGACACCTAAAGCCAGGCATTCATGAGCACATGGCTCAAGTGTGGGGAAAATATAAGTATGGACAACTGATAAACATTATGAACTGTTAAGTACTTCTCAGTTAGTATGTCATTTTGATTATTTATTTTTCTCTGTTATTTTATCTGATTGCCTTATAGGTTCTACTATTTCTTAGTACGCTTTTGCCAGTAGAAAGAATCTGGATTTTTTATTTTAGTATGGATGAATCCATCAAATGAGTTTTTAAGCCATTTTTTAGCCATTTCATTCCAACCAACATGATAAAAAAATCTGCAAGTTATTTCACATCTCTTTTTACTCTGCAAAACCAAAAATGACTAATATGCCCCATTACATACCAATTCCCTAGAACAGATTACATTTTCCTCATATAGCATCATGTTAAGACAGAGAATACCTTTGCTGCAACATTCTCCTTTGTCTAAACAGAAATGTAGTGTATCAATTTCTAAAAATATGCTAATTATAAAGGTTCAAATTAACTGAACTGGCCTTACATCTGTGTGAAGAAAAATAAACCTGTATTTTTATGCCATGGACCTGTATTTTCAGTGAATATTCTTCCTAAGTAGATAACATAAAATGAAACATTTCTCTTTTTTCTGAATTGGGAAGGGTGTTAAAAGGGTTATTAGCTTTTTGCTGACAGAATAACATTAACATATTTTCAAAAAATAAGAAAAGATTTTTTTCTGTAATATACTAAGATATAACAAATACATTAAAAAAGCCTAAACAAAATAGTATGTTCACCTCCGTTATGTGCAAGTTTGTGTTCCAGCTATACTTCACTTGTTAAAAAATTAAACCCTACCTCCCTTTCCCCTCCCCAAACCAGTCAAACACAGAATTAAATTCAGTCTCTTTCCTGAAAGCCAAGAGATGGAGATTCTCAAATCTGTTCATCTGTTTCCAGTTCAGCTGTGTTGCTCCTTAATCTTTTCCTCTAGTTTCTACTAGCACATTGACTAATGTCTGAATATTTAGTTCTAGAAAGGGGAGATAAAAATATTTCATGTTATTTCACACAATAGAGCAGAGAGAACATCAAAATGAAAGTTTTACTATTAACTAGCTACATAGTTAATTAACTAATTCTAGTACCATAAGCATAATTCACATTTGTCCAAACTCATGCCCAATGACACAGTAGCATATGCCCACCTCCCTTTAAATTCCTCTTATAATCTATTTCCAAGGGAGAATCTCTTACTTGAAGAGTATTTTACTACTTTTAACATTAAGGAATATTTCTAAAATAATTGGGAAAAATAATTTGTCATATAACAAAACAGCTCATTAATAACATTTCTCTTTTGTTATCCCAGTGTGTTTGATCCACATCTTCATCTATTATAATGACATCCGAGTTTGGTTCAGCATGCATTCCAATATTTTTATCTTTATGCCAATACATTCCCTTCCCATAGTTGCCACCTCAAAAGTACTAACCCTGATCGTGCTACAAGATGCTAGTTAGCAAGATGACCTAGGACAAATCTTTCAATTCAGGAAATTTTTGTGCTATGAACATTTCCTGCCACTCACAGCTCTATTTAGTTGTCAAGAGGCAAAGCCTCTTCAGAGAGGCAATTAACACCGTTCTTCAGCTGGTACAGATATTGAGCAAAACGAACTCAACTCCTCTGAACGGACCGTACTGTCTCTGCAACACAAAATTTCCTGCTTATGTTAAGCAATTATGTTGATGTAACTCATTTTACATGAGAACTAATCACAATCTTACTTTGAAGTGCTGGATAATATGGAGCCAACTGTTTGAGCATCCTGGTCATTGTAGGTATATCCTCTCCTCGTAGTCTATTCAAAATGTTGGGAGTAAGACCAACAGCATCTTCATCAAGTATTTTATCTGAGCTTCTGAACTGCTGGTAATCTCTGTACGAACCACTGCCAGAAAATGAGTACTGATGTGAACTCCAATCACTCCTGTAGCCTGACTTGGGGTACCTGAATCCTTGACACCTAGATTCCTGCCTCCAGTTAGACTCCTGGTTCCAGCTAGAGCTTTGGTTCCAGCTAGAGTCCTCATTCCACCTAAAGTCCTCATTCCACCTACAGCCACCTCTCCCTGAAACAGCAGGCTTTGCAGAAGATGTACAAGTATTCACAGACTCCTCATTCCTGTAAGAGAAATAGCTTTGCAAAGGATAGTTTGTGGAATATCTTCCAGAAGGAGGATATGAGGCAGAAGAATTGGCATAGGGTAATCCTTGATCACTCATACGCCTTGCTTTTGTACATGCTTGTTGATTCCCCCAGTTTGTACTTTCCCCGCCATATGAGATTCTGTTATCAGGGAGCTTACTTCCTCGCACATCGTTGGACATATATTCTGCTGAGTACTCACTCACTGGACTTGTCTCATAGGAACAGGCCCCACCAGCTGAATTACTGCCAGAAGCAGATCGGCTGAACTGTCTCAGCCATTCACTGATACCACTGGCAGGACTTCCAGTCTGAAGAGCAAGAGAGTCCCTGAGTGCAGACATCATTGCAAAGTCATCAGATCTTAGTCTATAAGAAGATGATCTGTCATCTGTTTGGTAACTATAGGAGTTAGCAGAAGCAAAAGAATCATCTGCAGAACACTCTTCATACCGAGACAAATAACCTTGATTCCAGTTAGAATTCCCTGAATGAATAAATAAACAAACAAATGACACTAAAAGACAGCAAAATCTTAAGATATCAACCTAAACCACAACTACTTTGAGGGTTTATGAAGCATTCTCCTGTTCTTTTCCCATTTCCTTGCCTTTATGTCTTAAGTCCAGTACCTTTTCACCCAAAAATCCTCATGTTAAAGGTTAGGAAAGGTTACTGCTTGTATTCCCAAGAACATTTGCTGCTCTAATACTATTCAGTGAGACAGAAGTGTTTTAGACAGTCAAGGCTGAAGTCATTAAGGTTTCAGAAAATGATATCCTGAACGGACTCTGTGGTGGTGTGCTCCCCCTGCCCCCACTCTGCTTAAAGCAGCAGCCACCAGTGGTGGACATGATGGCTGCACCTGGTTCAAGTTGGACTCAAGAGAGACAGATAACAATAGATAAGGGCTGTAAATCTTGCTCAACATCTGAAGGCTAGTTAAGCATGAGCCAACTGAAATACAGCTGGTATGCAAATATGACTATAAGTCAAGCATCTTAATATAAACAGCGGACAGCCCAGGGCCTGTTTAGCTCTCCTGCACAGCAACAGGCTGCACACCAGGATCTCCCCTTGAGCAGGGAGGCCTCTCAAGGTTATTCCTTGAGGCTGAGAGAATCTTTACTGCACCAGATACTCAGCAAGTGAATTGAGAATAAGCACACCAATACTTTGAAATCTTAGCTAAGCGATATAAAGTACTGAGTGCACACATATATAATCTTTTAGACATAAACTATTGACAAAGTCTGGGACTAGGAGTGAATCCAGTCACACCAAGACTCCTCTCTGAGCAGTTTAGAAAGCAAGGGGGTCCCATTCTGAACCTTGTGACTCAATGGGAATGTTTCCCTGACAGTTTTGTCTGATCCTGTCCTCTAGACAGTAAATATCAAGTGAAATTTGCCATCGAATCTTGTTAAACCACTGCTGTATTTACTACAAGACTTTGTTAAATCGCTGTTTTATATCAATAAACATATTGCTACTTCTCTCTCATGAGTGAAGGGTGTCAATCCATCTGCGACTGATCAAGGGGCAAAGACACATAGTGCTCTAACGAAGTACTATGGCTGGCCATAAAAGTAAACTTTCACAATCTGTGCAGCATTAAGAGTAAACTTAAAATATTAGAATAAAAGATCTAAAAGTTACCTTTGGATTTTCCATATGGCTTATAGTGTTTTGGGATGCTTTTCCTTTCTGGAAATTCATCTTGAGATATTGACATCAGTGGCCTCAGACTGTTAGTGTAATTAACCTAGGTAAAGAAAGGTCAGAATGTCTGATGTCTGTTTTTTCAACTCAAATTTTGAGCGTTCTAAAAAAAAAAAAAAAAAAAAAAAAGTCAGCAGAGTACAATTTTAGGTGACAGCAAACTCCATATGAAGGATGTGCTGTTCTGTTGTTCGCAATTACCACATTAAACCACAATTTTCAAAAGTATTATCTGGAAGAGGTACATGGCTGGAGAACAGAATAAAGTGTCTGGGGAAAACAATGTCATCTGTTTCAAATTACTTTATTGCCCCATGTGTCTCCAGATCACCTGGCTAAAACATAAAACTGGTACATATGCAAATCCTGTCTCTAGCTGGGGAATGCAAAATGGAAAGCTCAACTACTGCCTAAGATTAAGCTATGGCAACAATTTTTAACTAGCTCATAAGAACTGTATGATATTCAAATGCACGACATTCTTGAAAGTGTAGCTCTCAAAAAGGTGGTGGTGGCATTTGCACAAAGACAGTTACCACAGCTCAGCTGACATGGAATATATTATTAATTCCTAAGAAACCAGTCTGAAATAACTTTCAGAAAAACACATGCCAAATTTTGTGAACCAGTAGCTGCCAGACGTCCTGAGTCATTATTGTACAGATTCTGGTCCTTCTTCAGAACCTTTTTCCACAAGTATTCAATTTTTACGTAAAGAAGCTAGGGAGGTTTGCAAGAGCCAACAGAAAGACAGTGTCCTGGTTTCAGCTGGGATAGAGACAGGAACATCTTGCCTGCCTTAGTCTAAACAGATTAAATCTCTCAACTGGGAACAGAGCTACAAGCCACCAGAAATAAAGACTTATCCACATGCCCACAAAAGAAAGAGATGACATCTGGGTAGCACTTAATGCCTGATTAATCTTAGAAGAAAAGCTATCAAGCAAGGGTCCAACTGCAAAGGAAGGATGATATTCAGACAACATGAAGCAAAATGGTGCCCAGAACATGGGAAGAATGCATGCAAAAGAAAACTAAAACAGATGAAGGATGATGGAAAACTAACAGAAATGTGCCATGCAGTGAATGTGTTTGGTACTTAGAAATTATAAAAAAAAAAAAAGTACATTTAACTGAGGGGTTTTAACCTATGCCTGAACTGTTACAGTTTGACAGGGTGTTAACACAATGAATTCAACCACCTCCTTTCCTCCCAATGGTAAAACAAAATTGAGTTACTTACTGCTGCTTTCTTCTCACAAAAGGCCTTCAAAGCTTCTGTAAGTTCCTGTGTAATATGAACAACAAGTGTTGCTTCTGAGTCTGAAGTGATGTGAAAAGTCTCCTGATGAAATACATTAGAATTGGTCATTAGGATGCTGAAGGATCATATACACAAACAGATAAAAGTTATATTTGATTTTGTTATAACCACGTTTATACTGGGTTGATATATGACAAATACATGTATACATACACACACACGAAAAAACAAAATTGTGAACTTAATAATGGGCTTATAAAAGGTTGAACATAAACCTGGATGTCTGTGCCACTCCCATACTGTCAATCATGAACATTTTGTTCCAGATGGAGAAGGGCACAAGTCCTAAATTTATGCTGAGTAGAAAACTGAATAAAAGGTAAGCTTCAAGACCATCTAATGCCTTGATTCTCCCACTTTAGTAACAAAAAGATGGAAGTTTCCATTATAATCTTCCTATGTGTAATTCTGGGAATAAGAGATACCAAAAGATACAGATATAATTCTGTAAAGCGCAGAGCAATTACGGCTGTCTTTTTAATGTCCGAAGAGACTGATTAGTAAGTCTATGAAGTTGTAAGTGATTACAGAATGTTAAAAGAATATAGGCAGTCTGCCATGAAGAATAGCTGTGATTTCTGTAGGTAAAAATCAATTAACTGTCTACTGAGCATTTTTGGTAGTTTTTTCATTGTCCCCAGACTTGCTTTTTCTCTACCTCAAGTCATAAGTAACCACAGCTTAAAAGAAAAACATGAAAAATTGAAAAAGGAAAAAAAAAATTTCTTCAGTTTGTAATGAAGCACACATTTCAAAACATTCTACTTGTGATTTTAGTGTATAAACACAATTCAGACCCAAATTAAATTTTGTGATTGCCGTTGGTACAGAACATAACTTTCATGGAGTAAAATGGTGGATATAAATGGTCAGATATTTTCAAAACAGAAACCCAAAAGACTTACTCGGCTTACTACGCCACTGCCAACAGCAGCTGAACTGATAAAACTTCCCCACTCCAACACCAGCAGCCGTGCTCTAGTACTACCCAGTTTCACCTGGCTGGCTGGTTCTGCAGCAGCACCACAGGCAGCAAGACCAGACTGGCTCCCCTCATTTAGCGTTATCATAAATCCCACTAGATATGAGCAGCCAAGAGCACCGGAGCAACATCAGTGCTGCTAACGCTGCTTGTCAGGGTGGCTCCTCAGCAGAGGGAAGAATGATCCAGAGAACATGTAAGAGAGCTCACATTTAATCTAGCAAGCTGTTCTGAGCTGACATAATGATACAGCTGCACTAGGTTTTCAAAGAAAATATTCACTGCAATATTCACAATATTCATTGCATTATACTGGTGAAACTGCACCACTCTTATCACAATTTTACATACATACCAAGAATTCTAGAGCTTTCTGTTTCCGAACAGGATCATTCTGTGGGATTGGAGAATGGGGAAGAAAAATTAAAAGAGTGAATACTACAGTATTTGTTACATCATCTTGTACAAAACAAGATCTTTTAATCTTTTGTCCGACAACAAGAGTCAACACAAAGAAAAGAGTAATTTTAGCTCACAGCCATAAACATATAGCATTAGAGCCTCAATAGCAATTAGGTAGCAGCTACTACAAATACAACTGCGTTACTTCCAACACTGGGAAGAACACATTTCACACCTAAGCTACATACCTACGACAGCTATCTTTCCCAGGCTTTCCTCACTCAGGTCCAACCTCGTGTTTAAAAAAAAGTCAAGTGCGCAGCTGCAGCTAGCCTAGTACCTGACCAGCCTGAGGCATAAAAGAGCAAGACATCACCACAGAATACATCAGATTACAGAACAACCTCTGCTATTAAGATAAAAGTGAGGTAGTTTTCAGTGTTTGCACCCAGTGTTATTCAGGACGGCTACTTGAGAGATCATTTTGAGTCTCACCTTTGAGAAAAGGTAAATCTTTAGAGATATCTTGAGATTCAAACCAAACCTTAAGTATAGAATACCTTTGATCTGAAGGAGGACAAAACAAAGAAGTGGAGACTGCAGCACAGGTTGGGAGACCTGGCCTGCAGACACTGGGTCTGACACTCCCAGTGACTTTGAACAGGAATTATGAGAACTAAGATGGATGAGTATCCTGATGTACAGTTTTCATTTTCCCTATGAGTAACACAAAAGTCTGGTCATTAGGTCAATTATTTTGCTTCTGCAATAATATTAATAAAATAGTAAATGAAGCCAAAGAGGACAAATTTTTCAGAAAAATGAAAAGCAAGCATAAGATACTTGCAGAATTACTATCTCTACATACCTCATACTTATAATCATCTTCCCACCTTAAAAAGAAAGAGATGACAATATTAAAATACACTCTAAAGACTACTTAAAAGTTATGTTTATTCATAGTATCTAGAATCAAAATATTTCAATTTCCAAATTTGTATGCAGTGGTAACTGTAAATTGTAACTGGTAACAGCTTGAAATTTGAAATGCAATTTCTTTGTGTGCAAGTACATCAGACTGCTACTGAACTGCATAACCACTGCAGTATTTCAAAAGACTTAGCTACTATTTCCTCATAGACAGAAAGGAAAAATTTACACAAAAGGAATAAGCATAGTGGAAAGATAATATAAAATATTTTCCCCATACGTGATGATGCTTGTTACAGAAAACTAGATCTATTTAATAAATAAGGAAATTTTAAAAAAATCTCTTGATTCCCCTGTGGGGGTAGTATTCTCACCTTGCCTTCTTCTTTGATGGGGCTAGAAAATTAAAAAGAATTATTAGCAACATCATAGGGTTTGTACTGTATTACTATAATAGAAGCATCACACAAACAGAACAGGTACTGGTCCTGAAGTGGCTGCAGTTTCTTTAAAGGGCAGGATTCAGCAGCCTAAACCGAGGCACATACTACCATTTTAGAAACCACCAGGCATCCTTGATGAAAGGGCTATAGGAGACTTGTGCCCTAACAGTTTTGCAGGGTACCCTTCAGCATCTATGCCAACATATCAGGCAGCTGAATCCCACACAAGTCAGTATGGACTGAGGTGTGCATGCATCCTCTGTGCAAAAAGCGAAAAGGTTTGGGTTTTTTTATTTCTGTGAACATACCAGTGAACCTCAAAGCTGCACATAAAATAATGCAGTCTCCAACAAGAAGTTATGGAGATTAAAATGTCTAATCATCTCTCTTGCCAGAGAGTGTGTAAGCATGAGGAAGGAGGGAAAGCTCAGTAAAATAAGGTAGTAACTATGCTTCAGAGAATCAGCTACTGCATGGTACATAACTTATCACTTTGTAAGTATTTATCCTGTTCCAGGATAAGCAACAGGACAAAATTCTCAGGACAAATGATGTCTTTGCCCCTACAATATGTGGCTGAAAGACTCTCGTTACTGTTTTAATTTGATGTTGAACACATGTTGATGAGTTGGTGATAAGAGTCCTCATCCCTGGAGGTGTTTAAGAGTCAGGTTGACATAGCGCTGAGGGATGTGGTGTAGTTGGGAACTGTCAGCGTTAGGTTAATGGTTGGACTGGATGATCTTCAAGGTCTTTCCAACCTAGATGATTCTGTGATTCTGTGTGTTGCAACAATAAGTTGCACTGTAGGTCCCAAAGTTTTCCAAATGTCAGGATAGAAGAGGACTGCCACCATTTCAAAGAAGATATTCAGTGAATTAAGAATCACGGAAATGTAGGATGGCAGGGGCATCTGCATGCAGAATCACAGAATCATAAAAAAGTTTAGGTTGGAAGGAACCTCTGAAGGTCATCTAGTCCAGCCTTAGAGGTTAAGAGAAAACTACTACAGGGGTGGTAAGTAACAGAAGCCAAACAATTAACTGTAAGATGAGGACACTGACAAGTATAATATTTTTCCTTTAATTATTCAATTTGTGCTGTCTTTCCAGTAAGTCTCCAAAATCTTCCCTGTTTGAAAAGAAGATGGGTGGAGACAAGTAGTGCTACTCAGCGGTTTGAAATTTCACCTTACTCAAGCAAATGACTGAAGTTCTGCTCACTGTGAGAAAGGCTACCCTCAAGATGAGATCAGGCTGCTTAGGCCCAAGTCCAGGTGAGTTTTATAGGTCTTCAAGAATGGCAATTACCCACCTTTTTGGGCAGGCAATTTCAGTGCTTGATCACTCACTGTGCAGAATTTTCTGAATGTTCAATCAGTATTTCTTTTATTGCGGTCTGTGAACGTTGCCACGTGTTCTTTCCCTGCACACCTTCTCAAAGTCTGGCTCCTTCTCTGTAGCCTTGCTTTAAGCAGCAGAAGACAGTAATTAGATCCCTTCCTTAGCTGCTGCCTTCTCCAAGGTAATCAAACCCAGCTGACTAAAGTTGTCTTCCATATCATATGCTCTAGTCTCCTCATGATCTTTTGTAGCTGGTGAGTCCTCTGCTGACTCTTTCCATTTCATCAAAATCGTTCATATACACAGGACACAGTATTCCAGAAGCAGCTTAAGGAGTCCTTAACAGAAGGGAATAAGCACTTCCCTCAAACTGGTGGCTACACTTTTGCTAATGCAGTCCAGGATGCTGTTAGCTTTCATTACATCAAGAGTGCATTGCTGATTCACGTTCATACTGCTGTATATCAAATCTTACAGGTTCATAAGATTTTCCTCCTAGCTCAATAGTATCCAGCCTGTATCCAGCAGGGTGTTGCTTCACCCCAGGTGTAATACTTCACATGTACCTTTGCTGAACTTCAGGAGGTTTCTGACAGACCATTTCACCAGCTTGCTGAGATCCCTCTGAATGAGTCTTGCTCTACCACATATCAGGCATTCCCCCAATTTGACACTATCTGCAAATTTGACAGTGCTGTATTCTAGCCCATTATCCAGGTCATGAATGCACACACTGAATAGTGTTTGCCCCAGAAGAAACCACTGAGAAATGCCACTAGTAACTGGCCAACACACTTAAAATCACCAACAACTCTGAGCCTAGCAGTTCAGCCACCTTTCATCAACCCTGTTGACTTACCTTTTTGGCTGTAAGTATAACATGGGAGACTGTGCTGAAAGCTTTGCTGAAGTTAAAATGACATCCATCCGACATCCATCCTTCTTCCCCTGTCCACAAAGCCAGCCCATGTCATTGCAAAATGCAATCAGGCTGGTCAAACCCAGTTTGTCCATGGTAAATCCACACTCGCTATTCCCAGTCACCTTCCTGACCTTCACACACTAGTAAATGACATCCATGAGGGCTTGTCCCATAATTTTTTATAAAGTCTGGGACAGCCTGTAACCACATTTTACTTTTGAAGATAATCACATTTGAAATTTTTCAATCCCAAAGGAACTCCTCTGATTACTGTGACCTTTCAAAGACCTTCTGAGGGAGCAGAGAGCTCCCTTAACACCAGAAGCATCCCTTTTTGTCCTATGGCCTTGTACATAATTTGCTCTTCCTTAAACTGATCCTTCTCTACAGTGGGTGATGCCACTCTCCCTTAAGCTTTACAACTACACACAAAGATTGAGAGCAGAATTTCTCAGTAAAGACCAAGGCAAAGAAAGCTACAAATCTCAGCCTCTCCCATGGGCTTCATCACCAAGCTACTTGGTCAGCGGCAGGTCCACATCATCTTTTGCTGCTGGCATAGCTGCAGAAGCCTTCCTGTTGCCCTTCATATTCCTTTCACCTCCAGGAAAGCTTTGCTTTCTTAATTTCACCCCAAATACATTTGCAATTCTTAAACATTTCTTCTTGGCAGCCTGCTTCTGCTTCTGTTATCTGTATGCTTCCTTTTAGCATTAAGATCAGCTGGGAGTTCCCTGCTCAAACACACTAGCCATCTGCAATTCATAACTCTTGGACAGCAGAATGGATCATTTCTGCTCTTTGAGGAGGTTCTCCCTGAAGACTGATTTACTCTTTGGGGCTTTTTTTCCTTTCAAAGCAGCCTCTCAAGGGATCCTGACTACTAATTTTCTGAAGAAGCTCAAGTCTGTTTCCCTGAAGCCCAAGGTCATTAGTCTGTTATGTAACATCCTCATTCCCGGAAGGGTTTTAATCTGTTATCATCTCATGACCACTCCAATTAAGGCTGCCATTGACCATCACATTCCTGATTCTTCTCCTTCTCTGTAAAACACTTCCTTCCTCCTGTTGACTTATCCAGCAGCTGCTTGAAAAACAGGCCTTGACTCACTTTTGGTTTGCAACTTCCCATGCTGCTTTTACAGCAAGTCAGTCCCCCCAAGAAAACTGGAACCTGCAGTTGGAAGATTTCTTCCGGTTACGTGAAGACAGCCTTGCTACAGACGGCCTGTTCACAACAGGCAGACATCTACAGTGAGTATGTTCTTGCTGGCCTTCCCTCTAGTCCTGACCCATAAGACCTCAACAACCACCAGCCATAGCTCTATACAGAAAATGTGCTCTTGCATCCAGCACAACTTCTACTGTCACGTTCTATGCCACCTTTCATAAGGAGCCTGTACCCATTCATTACAGCACTCCAGTCACACAAGCTATTGCATTACATCTCTGCAATCCTGATGTCACAGCTCTGTGACCACATGATAACTTCCAGCTCCACCATCTAGTCCAACCTCCCACTTAAAGCAAGACTACTGCTAATATTAAGATTCTAGTTTTGTATAGCCGGGTCTTGAAAACTCCCAAGGATGAAGAGTTCACTACCTATGGATAACCTGTTCCAGTGCTGTACTAACCTCTAGGAAAGAAGTTTTTCCTGAGTTCAGCCTCTCACACTGCCATCTGTGGCTGCCATCTTGTTACATTGCCTGTGATTACCAACAGCTTTGGCTTTGTCCTCTCTGTATCAGTCTAAAGCTGTTTGAAGGGCAGGTATAAGATTACCCCTTACCCTCCTCTTTCCCATTCTAAACAAGCCTGGCTCCCTCTAACCCTCATCCTAGGTACATGCTCTTGATCCCTGAGAGTCTTCATAATCTTCTGCTGGATCCTCTCCAATTTCTCCATCTTCCCCCTGAACTAGAAGGAATAAAACTGGACCTGGACACAGTATTCCAAGTTTGATCTTACCAGCATCAAACATTAGGGGCTAAGACTGTTCTTCAATCTGCTGCCTGTGCTCCCTCTGAAGTATCACAGCATCAGATTTGCCTTATGTGAAATCAGAGCGTTCTCTTGGCTTATATTCAGCTTGGCATCCACCACAACCATCAAGTGCTTTTTAGCAAGACTGATCAGTCTGTCACTTCCCATCCGGTACTGACACATGGAGTTATCACTTCCTCACTGAAGATACAGACAAGCTTCTCCAGGTATCTGTTATAACTTCAAGGAAGCAATAATTCAATCTGAAAAGCCTGGTCCAAAATAGGAAAGTCAGTCTCTGGACTTATTTCGAGTTTGCTGCCATATTCTATAGTAGCATTAAAAGTAGTTTTTAGAAAGGAAAAAAAATTACACAGGCAGAATTCAGAGACTGAACTAGACCAGAACTTCGTATGTTATACTGCCACACTGTGCTCATACAGAGTGTCATAAGGCCTTCAAGCTCAACTCCCTACTTTGAGTAACAGGTTACAGGAATTACCTTAGTAAGACAGTATTTTTAATCTGAAGCCCAAGACAAAATACAGATCATCTTCCTTCATTAGGGAATAAAGAAATATCATAACTTTTCCTTTTAAGAAAAGCAATCAATCACTTCAAGGTCTCTCATACATACATATATAAAAAAAAAATACATAACCTTATCTTAGTTTTGCATATGATCTCTGCAGAAGCCAAAATTTGGTGTTAATATCCATTTTGTCACTTACAAAGTAGTACATGCCACCAAATGGCCTTTCTTAATTGTATCTTCAAACTCACTCTTGCTTTTTAGAAGGTAACTTTGAAGTTGAAAGTCATTCTCTGCTAATATGATCTAGTCTGAAGACACACAGCTGCTAAACCAGTAAGCATCATTTTCTTCTAAATAACTAGAGCATTTTAATTTTGGAATTCACCACCTAACCAGAGCAAACCTCAGTACTGAATGATACAACACTTCTGCTGCTAACTTCACTCTTGCCTGTTCCTCCAATTCTTCATATCCTGTAGGACTGGGCGGGATCACTCTTTTTGATGTTCCAGTTTGAGATCTGAGCATGTCTTCCAGTTCTATAGAAGTCAGTAAATGCTGATGTCAGTTTACCCTGAACTGAGAATTACTGAGCTAGGTAACTGGGTCACTTCTTCATGAGAGACAAACAAAGCTCAATGGAGCTCAAAATGGGTCCCTGCCACCTTGTTTTGCAGAACAACATTAAAAAGTACAGTCTACAGAAGCCATCAAGGATCACTCAAAAAAAAACCCCACCCCAACTCACTGTTATGGTAGACACCTACAGCAGGATTCACACTGACAAACTGCTAATCTCAGCAACTTTCACCCATTTCAACCAAACAATCCCCCTGGTATTAGTACTAGGGTCAAAAGGTAGCAAAAGTAGATATTTCTTCAGGTTGGCATTGTTAAGCATCAATGGCACATCTACATTAACAAAAGACATAACTCAAACATACTGTATGAAGGAAGATCCAATGTATATGTTTGAGGGTTTGGTTTCCATTGCTTGTTCCAGTGGACTTAAAGAACTGTAGCTTCCACTTTTACCAGTGATTGATCCTGTACATGGAGGCAGTTTATTCAGAGAAATACCATTTTCCCATACTTTTTTCACTTTCCTTGATTAGCAAATTACTGTTATCTTAAGATAAGGAACTAAGAATTAAGCTGTTAAAAAATCTCTAATAAACATTGCAAGTCTGGCAATTCCCTTCTTCCCTCATTTCAAATTCACAAAAACTGGAAGACCTCTGAAAATATTTTCTGCTATTACAAGTTGAACATTTTAAATCAGTCAAGCCCTTTGAGTTCAACTACTAATTCAAATTAGGCCAAATAGCAATTATGTCAAATCTATTACATTCAATAATTCAGAGACTTACGTGAGGTACTTGGTCTTATGTAACCTTCAATCTAGGAACAGAAATAGTTTAATATCAGATTTTCTGATTAATATTTCGTAACAAGTCTCTACTGCAACTGCTTTTAGAAACGTAACAAGTATTTTTATTTGTCCTAGTATAGTGTAGCCCATAATTTCATAGATATATAATCTTGTAAATATAAATGAAATTTGAGGTAAAATTTGCTTACATTTGAGAAAATTTAAGTAACAAAAATTAAAAATAATTGAAGTACAACAATAAAATTTCTGAACCAGCGAATTCAGACTGGACATTTTCTATCTAAAAAACCTGACTTCTTAAAAATAAAAAACTTTGCTTTTTCAGATGAATTTCAATAATACTGTTCTTTTCTCCAGAATTTTTAGGGTAACTTTAAGTTAAGCCTTAATTTGACTTAATACTACACTTCCTAGAAACACACAAATTTAACAAGCTTTGTCAACAGTACTTTTAAAATTTACTAGGTCAAGAATAAATACACTGACAAAAGACTCACTACCGGATACTTTACATTTACTTCCAATTACCTTATACATTTTCAGTCCTTCAGTCTTCTCTAGCTCTCCTGCTATCCGTCTGAGAAATGAGACTTTGCATTCTTTTACATCTGTTGTCTCTCTCTTCATTTTACCTGGAAATTCTTTAGACTGTTGACAAAAACAGCTTGAAATGGTCAGTATCAAAATTCATCACAACATTTAAAAATTGGCATGTTTCACCTTTTGGACAAGCTTCCAAAAGACTGGTAAACATTGTTTTGAACAATATGAGCTCATTTCTCCTCTATAACACAACTACTTATATTTTAATATTAAAGTTGCTTATGTAGTCTTCAAAACAAAAAAATGGATACTACGCGAAGCTTGCTACCAAAAGGTTAACATGCTCTGTACCATATCCAACAATGCTATGGGCATGTTGAGGAATTAAAAACACCACCACAATGTTCTAGGAACCTGATCCTGGAGGCAATCAAAACACTTGGGAACAGAGTTGGAGCAGATAGAGCCATGAACCTCTGGATCACAATTCCTCGATAACTCACAGCTTCATGGCTATTCATGTTGATCTGATCAATGAACAGTCATCCATACAAGTCTTATTAGAAATTTATCACATGAGAGTTTAAACTTCAAACTTGATGCAAATATTTATAGAAAAAAAAAAAAGGGGAGTATTATAAAGAAATTGTCATCAAAATACATCAAAATTACTCACGATGTATGCTCTTCTGTGTTTATATCCACTAAGATGTTCTATCATAGGTGCCATCTCTGTATTAAAACCACACAGCTTGCACTCATAATGCGGCTCTTTTCTTCCTTCAAATCTGATTTCAACCACATATTCTAAACCTGTAAAGGCAAGAGTCTATATTTTAGTATAGACTACTATAAACAAATGTATTCCCTTCAATGTTGCTCATTAAAAGCTAAAAGGAAGAAATAAAAGCCTTCCATTTTCAGAATTTTAACATGTCAGGATCACTTCAACACTTCTTTAGACTTATTACCCACATCAGTTAAATTTACCTCTTAACAATGCTTTATTCTGAAAGGACAAGCACTGTCTATGGCAGATTTGCAAGACCACTGAAATGAAATATTTCATGTACCTTTTTTCCTGTTTGGGAGATTTTCAAGAAACTTAAGAAAGAGCCTTCCATTCAATACAGTCATGTAAGAGAATTCATGGAGAAGTGCATATAAAGAAAAGAATGAGAACAGGAAATGCCACATAAACATCTAGATTAAAACACTGCATTTAAATTACTTAGTCAAAACAGAATTTGGACAGTGTCCAAGTAGCACAAAGTACATGTAAGAAAGTCTTCACAAAACTGAGTCCTTCATAATCCAAAAATCTTCCATAAACTTTTAAAAATTACAGGAATGAAAATGGGAATTTTTTTTTTCTTCATTTTTCCTAGAATGACTGAAAGACTATGCCTTAGAAGTATTCAGAAATATCTAAGTTTGGGGCTTATAGCTAGCATGAAAAGTTTTACTCAGAACAGCTTAAATGTAATAAGTTTATAAGCAGCTTAAAACAAATTGGAAAAACTGCAGCTGTTCTTTATTATCATAATTTCCAATACTGCATATTTGTGATGGGTTGACCCCTGCCAGCAGCCAAGCACCACACAGCTGCCTGCTCGCTCACGTACACACCCCTCAGCACAATGGGAGAAAATAGGAAGAGCAGAAATGAGAAAACTCATGTGTTCAGTTAAAAACAGTTTAGTAAGTGAAGAGAGGAGAAAAAAAAAAGTGAAAACCAGTCAGTCACCTCCCCATAAGCAGATCAATAGCCAGTCAGTCTCTGAACAACCACCATGGAAGCTATATACACACACACACATGCACCCTTTTAACTTTCTTTAACCTCAACTGCAATTGTTGAACGTGACATTATGTGGTACAGAATATTCTTCTGGCCAGTTTGGGTCAACTGTCCTGGCTATGTCCCCTCCCAGCCTCTTGCCCATACCCAGTCTACTCAAGGGGTGAAGAGTGGGGACCCACAGTGAAAAAAAATAATGTCTTGAGCTGTGCACTGCTCAGCAACAGCCAAAACACGGGTGTGTTTGTTTATGAACACTGTTTTAGTCACAAATCCAAAACACACAACTCCATCTCGGACTCACTACAGTAACTGCAAAATCTTAACTCTGAAAATAAATTATCAAATGAACTGAGTATACAAGAAAGCAACATTTTTCTATTAAAAATGCTTATGATAAAAAATTTCTATGCTTTTTAATATTAATAGTGCATGTAGAAGAACAACAAGACAACTCCCTAAACAGAGAAATTCTCTGCTAATACTAGGAAATTCAGTACTTCGCTCTTCACCAGGGAACATATTTCTCTAGGCCACCAGCACATACTAGGAGCACTAAGGCGACTGACAAGCAGCATTGCTTATCCTCTCCTAAGGGTTGCCTAATCTAGCACTTAGAAATAAAACCTTAAAATTTATCTCGTTACTTTTACTATTCCCAAAGATAGTGAGGAAAAATATCTCACCAAACAAAAACACCTGTATATCCCACCAAATGGAAAATCACAAAGAATCACCAAATGACAAGTCACCAGTGGCATGAAGTTTAGTTGGAGGCCAGTAGGTAGTGGTGTACCCCAAGCGTCAATACTGGGTCTAGTCCTGTTGAATATCTTCATTAATGATCTAGATGATGCATACCTTCAGCAAGTTTGCTGATGGCACAAAACTGGGAGGGATGGCCGATACACCAGGGAGTTGTGCTGCTATCCAGAGGGACCTCAACAGGCTGGGGAGTTGGGCTGGCAGGAACTTCATGCAGTTCAGCAAAGGGAAATGCAAAGTTCTGCACCTGGGGAGGAACAAGTCAACCAGCACATGCTGGGGGCTGACCAGCTGGAAAGCAGACCAGCAGGAAAGGACCTGGGTGGACACCAAGTTGAAGGTGAGCCAGCAATGAGCCCTTGCAGCCGAGATGTCTAATGGTATCCTGGGCTGTACTAAGAAGAATGTTGCCAGCAGGCTGAAGATGATCCACCCTCTCCACTCAGCATCAGTAGGGCCATGTCTGGAGTGCTGTGTCCAGTTCTGGGCTTCCCAGTACAAGGGACACAGACATACACTGAGTGCACCCTCAGTCAGTTTGCAGATGACACCAAGTTGGGTGGGAGTGTTGATCTGCTCGAAGGTAGGGAGGCTCTGCAGAGAGACCTGGACAGGCTGGAGCCATGGGCTGAGCCCAACTGGAGGAGTTTCCATAAGGCCAAATGCCGGGGGCTGCCCTTGGGCCACAACAACCCCCAGCAGCGCTACAGGCTTGGGGAGGAGTGGCTGGAGAGCTGCCAGAGAGGGACCTGGGGTGTTGATTGACAGCCGGCTGAACAGGAGCCAGCAGTGTGCCCAGGGGGCCAAGAAGGCCAATGGCATCCTGGCCTGCGTCAGCAATAGCGTGGCCAGCAGGGACAGGGAAGGGATCTTACCCCTGTGCTCAGCACTGGGGAGGCCGCCCCTCGATTCCTGTGTTCAGTTTTGGGCCCCTCACTACAAAAAGGACATTGAATGACTCTGGCATGTCCGGAGAAGGGCAACGGAGCTGGTGCAACACAGGTCGTAGGAGGACTGGCTGAGGGAACTGGGGGTGTTTAGTCTGGAGAAGAGGAGGCTGAGGGGAGACCTCATCGCCCTCTACAGCTACCTGAGAGGAGGTTGCAGAGAACTGGGGATGAGTCTCTTGAACCAAGTAGTAAGCAATGGGACAAGAGGAAACGGCCTAAGTTGCACCAGGGAAGGTTTAGACTAGATATTAGGAAGCATTTCTTTACAGAACAGGTTGTGAAGCTTTGGAATGGGCTGCCCAGGGATTTGTTGGAGTCCTCATCCCTGGAGGTGTTTGAGTTGGGTTGACATAGTGCTGAGGGATATGATGTAGTTGAGAACTGTCAGTGCTAGGTTAACAGTTGGACTGGATGATCTTCAAGGTCTTTTCCAACCTAGACAATTCTGTGATACAAAGGGACACGAAGATGATAAAGGCACTGGAGCATCTCTTCTATGAGGAAAGACAGAGAGCTGGGACTGTTTAGCACTGTGAGGGTGACTGAGCACTAGGCACAGGTTTCCCTAAGAGGTCATGGAGATGTTCAAAAGTCATCTGGACGTGGTGCTGGGCAACCTGCTCTCAGTGACCCTACCTGGGCAGGGGGTTAATAGCAGATGACCTCCAGAGGTCCCTTCCAACCTCAAACATTCTGTGATCTGTGAAAAGCTTCTTTATTAAGACGGCTCCTTCAGGAACAAGTTTTCTTAACAACTAAGATGTACAAAAGAGGTGGCCTTTATAGTACTCAGTGTAATAAGCTATACCTTAAAAGTTTTAAGAGATAAGATATATCCTATAAATTATTCAATACCTTTACAGAAAGTGAAACAATATCTAGAATTCCAACTTTTATTTCAAAACAAAAGCTATTTGGTCACAAATTCAAAGAAATACTATTTAGAAAACAAAAAACATACCAACTAGAGGTTCTTCTCTTTTGGGATCATTCATAAAATCCTTCAGACAGGTTATGTCCTTTGTAAGTCCTCTCTTAGCTAAAGTAAAAAAACACACACATAAAGAGATATTACATATTAGACAGTTTGCACATAATTTCTATCATCCTAAAGGAGTTTCTAATGGAGACTTAAGGGAGACAAAATTAACTTGCACTCTGAAATGCATAAGGAAAATGGGCAAGATCTCAGTCACTCACAAAATGATTCCAACACTGTCTGTTTTCCATAACAATTTCACATGCAAGGAATTAATGTCTTCAAGAAGAGAACCAAATAAGCAAAACAAACCTTCTAACACAATCCAGTTTACTGAGGAAAGATACCAAGTTCACATTCATAACATACCCCAGAGCATGTCAGTGCTCATTAAAAAAAAAAAAGGCCAAGCCACCAACTTCCTTCCCCTAAAACCCTAATACTCATAGAACATACTGAGACTGCTTGTTTGGAGTCAAGTTCAGGAATCATATTACCTTAAGTATAATAAAGGACACAATCTTCATTAATACAGCCAATGCCTCTTGTACTCCAAGCAAACCAGAAGCTACACAACCACAGTTGATACATTCCTGAGCCTGGCCTAGCAGTGTTTCAATCAGGGCTATATCTTGCTCCTCACTGTTTTAAGAGCTTGGTTTTGCAGTGCCTAAACCACTTTTAAAGTATTCCTAGTCAACTCAGAACACCAGCAGAATCCAGCTAAACATATCTACAAAACAGTCTCAAAGAGGCATTAAGTGTATTCAAGTGTTAAAATACATATTTTTAAAATGAGAAAAAATGTGCAGCAATAAAACTCATCTTCCTAATTACATACAGCTGTATTTTAACTGACTGATGAATTTCCTAAGACTCATAAATGCTGCTAGTTTCTTCAAACTGGAGCAAACAAGTAGAAATACCACAAGCACTGAACCATTACTGTGTTCTCCCCCCCTAGGATGCCAGGTTATGGTTTAAAAAGAAACAAACAAAAAAACAACAACAAAATTTCAGACACATTGGGAATTCAATGATTGTTCTTAAATATTCATTCCATTAGGAACATGCCTGTACTGTTACCAAGTCAAAGTCCAGGGCTGCACACATATACACAAAAAAAAAAATCACTAAGTTCCAGCATTAATTTATATAAATGTATTATGCCATTCTCAAGGATTTGTGTGCCTGTGCAGCAGCTTGCAGTGTGAGGTGGCTGCTCCCAAACTGACAGTGAAAGGCATGTGGTCTTTCAGGCTTAATATGAAAAGATTCACCCAGAAAAAAGTTTAAGGTCCCTACAAGGTAATGTCCAGTTTCTTCCTGCTTCCTAACATACAACTAAATATTTTTGGTTTAGTATCATCTTGATAATAAACAACCCATACTGTTCTTTGTTTATATGCTTTTGTCAAACTTTCACTGTATCATAACCGGTATACACATGCATGCTGCAAAGTTTTCTTTTGAAAATTTCATCAGCTAAAAAAACATTAGCTATGTACACTGATATCAGATGTTAGCAATAATCAGGAATACAGAAACTATGTCCCAACTTTGAAAGTTGTTCTGTGAAAATACTTGTAACTTGGAAGAAATTCTTCCCTGTGAGGGTGATGAGACACTGGCACAGGTTGCCCAGAGAAGTTCTGGCTGCCCCCTCCCTGGCAGTGTTCAAGGCCAGGTTGGACGGGGCTTTGAGCAACCTGGGCTAGTGGAAGGTGTCCCTGCCCATGGCAGGATGGTTGGAACAAGATGATCTTTAAGGTCCCTTCCAACCCAAACGATTATGCGATTCACATTTTCCTACAATCTTTTCTTACATAAATTAACCAGTGCACAAATGAAAAGCAATGGTTCAAATGTTCGGTAACTTGCATTGCTTCTTCCCAAAACCATAATCAACCACCTGCTTTGGTCATCACTAAAACGAAACCACTGATTTCAAAGTTGCATATTTGGCTACCTGGTCTCTGTGTTTCATACTTCATCGGAGTTCGGAGTGGAGCTCGGGCACCTAGGATAATAGTTTGACAGTCAGACTATTTCTTTTTACTTTTACTAAGTACCTAGTAGATCATCCAAACAAGTTAGAGAATTAAACAGTTAACTTCACTTTACAGTTTAATATAGTCTCACTAATGGCTGTATTTCATCTTGGTGTACTTTCCTTTTGTAACTTTACTACTCTAAGTAAGAAAAAGTCTTCATTTCCACTCCCCTTCCCCACTAACACAATATACCAAACACATAAACATCACAGAAGTATAGCATATTTTTAAGTGTTTTTCACACTGCTTAATTATTTTAACTATTCACTATTGTGCATGACATGATCTGTATTACAGGTACCCAACAGAAAACTTCTGATCAAAATTCAGAGTCTAAACACAGTCCCAGAGACAATTCAGAAATCATTCAACTGCATCTTCTTTTGCATAGGGTTCTGTATATATTCTTAATCACTCATCTTCATATTGAATTTTTAGATGTGCTTTTGTAAAGGTACTTCCACTCTCTTCCTTTGGAACTGCTTTCCCTTGCCCCACTCTTCACTCAAATCCATAGACACAGGCACACCACAAGTGCATTTGAAAATGTTCTCAGTATTTTGTAAGACTGCAGCATCCAAGATTAAAACAAGATGACACACCAGTACTCATTTACTGAAAAAAGTGGAAGTTCAACTATGTATTTGCCCGTGTAATTCTTATTTTTGAAGAGAAGTTTTTGACAGTCATGGCAAATACAATGTTGTTTACATCAATGGTTTTCTCTTTCTGCACAAGACAGACAATTAGATATGTATCAAAGCTGTAAATCAATTCAAAAGTGGCAAACAACTCTGCAATATTAACATACGGGAGGGGTATGAGAAAGGATCTCTCCCTTGATTTCTTATATTATCCACCTTTTTCAGTAAAAAGCTTCCAAGTCTCTGGTAGCATAAACAAGTAAGATATCCAGGTACTCTGCAAGAACAAAAATTACTTAATTGCAGAGTTGTTCAGTTAGTGCCTGAAGCCCAAGTTAGATTCCAAATCCAGCATCTGCAGACTGAGAACATGGCCAAGCGCTAAATGGTATGAATAGGTAAGCACCTGTGAAATAAGACTTTTAGTGATTTTCTGTTTACTTTTTGCACCAGAAGCAGTTCATAGTGCAGTCTGCTTTAACATGGTTGAGATTCTAAAATATGGTCAAATTAAAAATAAAGTTGTAGCTGCTACTATTACCAAAGGGTTTTTTTGTTAAAAAAAAAAAAAAGGCATTTCACAAGTATCACTAATGCCTGCAAAAGTTTAACAAAGCAATTATGACCTCAAAGACAGTCTCCCATTCAGCAACAGCAGGCTTCCAGGCTAATGTTTACTTCACATTTACTAGTCATATAGCTTTTTAACACCAGTAATAGTGTAAGTTATATTTCTTAAGCATCTGAAAACCAAGACACAACAGTATTTTCCCTTAAAGCATATCAGATTGATCAATGACCTGAAAATCGGCTGGACTGACAGGCTCAAAGACCAACAATCAACAGACCAGCCTCTTGGTGTTCAGTAAGCACCAAAGCACCCCAAAAAATGTTTTTAGGGCCCACACAATCAACATCACCATCAATAACCTGCCTGAGGATGCACAGAACACCAGTGGCAAATTCAGACAGTAGTAATTTAGGAAATACAATCAATGTCACAGCTTCAGTTGAGCAAGACCTTGGGAACATTAAGGAATAAAGAAACATAGTAAGAAGCGTAGAGTTCTGCAGCTGAAATAACCCCATGCACAAGTACAGGCTGAGATCTGGCTGACTGAGCAGCGGCACTGTCAAAGCAGCTCAGTTAATGATGAATGCTGAGAATTGGCCAAAAGCATATCTCCCATGAACTAGGGAAATGCCATACTGAGCTACTGCACAGGCAGCATACTTCAAAATATCTTATCCTCCATTATTTGGGACTTGTGAGGCTGTCTAGTTCCATCCTTTTCCAGTTCAAGTGGGATGTAGAAAAAAAAAAAACAGAGGGTCCAGCAGAAGGGCTACCAAGACAGACAACCCAGGGCAAGTAAGTTATAAGAACAGGTTTGGAAGCTGTTTAATCTAGTAAAGTGGAGGCCAAAAGTAAATCTAATAGCCTGGATACCTGAAAGAACAGCTACAAAGATGAGTCAAACCCTGTGGGGATGTGCAGTAGCATAACAAATAGCAGCCAGAAATAGCTGCTTAGGAGGCACAGATTAGATGTTAGGACAAAATTCCTCTTTAGGACAGAGAAGCAACTACAAGCTGATTAAACACTCTGCCCTCAGAGTTGTTCAAGGCTTGAGTAACCAAGTGATGATCCAGTACTGACAGTAGCCCTGCTTCAATCAGGAAGCTAGGAAATCACCTCTGTCTCAGAAAATTCTTCCCAAGTAATAAATTTATTTAGTAAGGGATATTTTCCAGATACTAGTTACCTATATGAACAGAAAACCCCCCTTTCCTTTCAACATTCAGTGGCAGTGCTGAACATGTTTCTTCATTCTCCGCCTTTTACATCTATACATGTATTTGTAATGCACACACATTCCTAATGACTGCCAGAAATAGAACAGCTATGTTTGAAAATTTAAGGGCAGTTTCAGCCATTGTCAACTCCATTACTCAGCACCAATGGAGGTACTGGACTCAGTGCTGCAGATTCACTTTTGAATAAAAGAGGTGAAGTGTACAAAGACTCTATATTCCATTGTATGGGGAACTCCCCAAGAGAGGTGGTAAGGGAGCTGAGTAGTGTTCTATTTCAGTACTTCTATTATGGTTTCTGAAACATTTTTTTCTTCTAGGCAAGAAAAGAACTTCCAGGTTTCCTTTCTTCAAAAATGTAGTTTTACATCCCAAAACCTTATGCATACTGATCAATGCTTGACAGACACTGAGCATGGAAGGACATGTTAAAATAAACAAACTTATCTTACATCATAGACCTGATATGCTGATCAGGATACTGATAAGGTTGTCATTGATGAACCCAAGGCAAAATACATAACATTTGTGCTTTCACCGGAGGTAGAACTTGTAGTCAGTGCTGTTAAATAAATGCAGCTTATCTTCAGACTGGATTCCTCCCCTTGACTCCACACTTTACACAATGACCATAATAAAGCTTTCTTTACTCATGGTGCTACTTATAGGTTGAAGAATGTAGACACAGGTTGCTAGATCCAGCAGCTAAACACCTACAACATCCCTTATTACGTTTTTCACTTCTATCATTGTAAGAGATGCTAACTCTGCATCTTCTTGTAATGCATGAAAAATTCCACAGGCTGTGCAAAAAAATTCCATTAATCCACTTTTCTTAGTGCCAAATTAATTCACCAATAAAGCTAGGCAGCCCTGAAATGGCTTTAGTAGGGCTCATACTCTATGCTATGCCTCCTACCTGAGCTGCCTCATTTTAGGAGTAAACCACTGGAGTTTGCTATTGCCCAGGGAACATTTGCCTAACATGTATATTGGCATACCCCCATCGTTTAACACTTCTTATGCAAAGCAGAAAGTTTTCCAAGCTTCTGTCTGCTTTGGCCAAAAGGTCCCAAGAAATCAATGTTCAGTCTCCTCCCCTCCTTATCCCTGAACACATACATGCAACTGCCTCAACTACAGCTGAAAGCTTCCATGTATCCAATTATATCATCATACAAAGAAATCATATGACTGAAATTCATATACTTAACTGAGCTTTGATTTAACTTTCTTAGTAAAGTCCTAGAACTTCAGCATCTTCTCTTCCCACATCCTCCATTAAGATGCTTTCCTCTGAACTGCTGGAGAGCAGGCACAGAAACAGCCCAGATATCCAATTCTGTCATTACCACGAAAGTAACTAGTTGACAGTTTCACCATGCAGAAACTCGCATGGTATCCAGATGTCTTTCTTACAGAAAGTAAGAATCCAAACACAATCATCTGGAATCAACTGCGTTTCCTGACTGTACAATCTTGTTGGCTTTGAAGACAGTTAAGTTAAACAGTCAGGTTACTCACACTCATCACTTATGGATTATGAACAGTTACTTCTGATGAGTTCAGAGAGGATACTGTACATGGCATGTCCCATCTGAAAACACTCAGAATCCAAGTCATTTGTCTTTTTTGATAGTGGTTTACAAATGATAGCAGCATTGGTGGTGGTCTCCCTACTGACAAAGGAATTTTTTTCAATTCTGCAGGAAGGAAGAAATTGCAGATGTTGGTGTAAAGCATTTTAAATGTCAAACCTCATCCTCTGAAGTACCCATTCTTTAGACAGTGCACATGTCAGATACTTGTCAGGTTTTGTCCCAGGCAATTTTCAAGAAAACTCATTGACAGCAGCCCTACATTTTTGTTCCTGGCTCTTTGAACACGCTGCCACATTTCACTCTCACTGGAGTATTTCATAACATGAACATTAGAACAAGACTGGAGATCCAGCAGCAGTAACAGGAGCATCTCAATTTCAAACCTGAAATAATACTAGACTCATACTTTACATAGTGCACCTAATTTAAGAATATCCAGACTTTCTGTGCTTATTCACAAGACTTTGCTAGTTTACTCCACCAATGCAGTACAATTTTTGTTCATGCTTACTATATATGACTGCAGACTGTAGAAAAAAAATCATCAGTTACTTAAAATGAAAAAACAAAGGCCAAGAAAGTTCAAAATTTATTCTTTTATCTCTGTGACAGAGTACAATGAACTTCCTGGATCTGCTGGCTCTTGAGGGAGAATTTTGTATAATTGGTAGTATGTCCATGGGAGTTTCGAGAAGTTCTGCATATACATTGAATATGTAACACTGCACTGCAGTTCCCAAATGAAATCCAAAACCACAACTAAAACATACAAATAAACTTAATCAGGCCAAATTTTAGCCTCTTTTGGACAAATAAACCCTAACAGTAGCTTGCAAATTGGTCTCCCACATCTGGATCTTCAGTGAAGCAGAATTCAATATGGATAAAGTAGAATAAAGGAGACATCAGTAGTATAAACAACCATTTTATATTAGAAGTAAAATATGCTGATTGCTTCAAAATTATTATTAAGGCACAGAACTTCCTGGATTAAAGCACATCTTGCAATGTTTCTGACAGGGGATACCCTGTGATGCTGGGACTCCTCCAGAAATTAGCACTAACTTGTTTATCAAAGTTTCATTCTAGATTCTTCCCTTTAATGATCAAATACTTATCTCTTCTTGTTCTATAATGTACATCACAGTTGAAAGATTCTAACCTATGACATCTCCAGAGATGCAACGTTTATAACAAGCATACATTCTTAACCCAAGTTCTCCAAAGAAGGCTGAGATTGTAGTACATTAAGCAGTACTGTTTTCTTAAGGTGTAGGTCTTTGCAACTGGCTGCTGTATTCCACCACTGTTTTTAGTCTTGCTGCCACACCTTCTGTCCTCTTATTCAAGTCCCACTTTCTGTCCCATGCATCTCCTTACATTACTCCTCCAAAACAAGATTTTATGGTCTTGAAGCAAGAACCTCTCCAGTTAATGAGTATTACTTTTAATGACCATTTCTGACAAGAATTACAAAGAAGTCTCTAGAAATTGTCTTCCACTAAAACCACTAGACCATAGCCAAACAAATCTGTTGTTGTTACTGAGGTATAATACAATTTTGGACTGCACAAATCCACTGGATTTTGAGGAGCCCTATATGTTTTCAGAAATTGTGCAGAAATTCTGTCAAGGAGTTTCATTACCAGTATTCCTACAAAGAGATCTGCACACAGTACTTATGTCTGCTGAGGCAAGATGTCTCACAGTTGTTCACACACTTGGATGATGTCTTGCAGCAATATTCTCTTGTCAACACCAAACCACAAGAATAGCTAATGAAGCCCAGTCTTAGGAAATGGACTCTGACCAGTGCTTTTCTAAATCTTTGCCTTGCGTTGATTCTTCAGGGTCCAGTAAGTGACGAGCTCAGCCTGCAGCACTTCCCTCAGTAAAAGATTGACATCACTCTTCTCTGTGCAGATATGCATTTTCAGGAACCCTTGATCAACTTGGTTCAAAAAGGCTGAGAGGCTCAAAAGATACTGGGGAACAGACGACAAAGCCAGAGTGTAAGCTTTGTTTCTTAGGAAAACAGGCTAAGATAACGTAGAAGTGAAAGGCTTATTTCTTATGACTGACTGTATAACCATTTTGGTTTTTAATCTTCTCATTGATTTTTATCAGTATTCCCATATCTGCTAATGTTCTCTGCTTCCTGTACTTTAGAAGTCTCGCACATCATCATCAGTGCCTTTACAATAAGATTTCCATTTCCGCTGTGACCTAGTTATATCCCATGTTTTCAAAGTTTCACCACAACTCTTATTTTCATTGACATACAATAGTCTGGATTCACATTCTCAGTTTCAGAGGGAAAAAATATCCCAACAACTGAGTTTACCTTGAACAGGTCTTTGCTACTCCCAAGTCCACTACAATGAAGAGAGGCAGAACACTTCTGTGATGCAGCTAGGCAACTCCAGCACTGGTAGAGCTGCATCTGCGATAGTGCTGTGTTAGCCTGCTGATTTAGCTTCTTAGCATACTGCCTGAAGCTTAGCAGTGAGCGCATAAAGCTGACAGATAAGTGGGAGACTGTTTAGCTTGGGAAGGTAAAACTAAAATACTGACTATCCATCCCTCTACTAGACAGATATACCAATATTTCGATATGGAAAGGCATAGTGAAGGTTTCATGCTCTAACACATTTCTTTGCTCAGTAGTTTACTAGACAGAAAACTCAGATGAATGTTCAGCATATAAAGAGAAACACAGTTATAGACATATATACCTGGCAAATGCAAATATCTGACTAGTAAAAAAGCAATAAACATTAAAACCCCCAAGAAATATCTATCCTAGGAGACTGGAAAGAAAAAAAGTGTTATACTTACAATAGACAGTCTTGCGTCTCAGGGCTTTCTCTTTCTTCAATTATGAAGATGCAAGTCACCCCAAAATAAAATAAGAAAAAAGAAATTAATGTGCTGCACCATTTGAAGGAAAAACCCTGTACTTCGTGAGAAGCCTTTGCAGATGAATTACATTACAGGCCAAAGCTTCCATTATCACATAGGGAAAATTAGAGCCTTTATGATTTTTCTGCAAAAGCTGGAAGCACTGACAGTGTACTTACAGTTAATATAAGGCTAATTTCAAGAAAGCCTTGTTATTAATGAAGTTTTAGGAGATGATTATGGCTTGAAACACAGTATCTCAAGGATACTAGAAAAAAAGCTTTGAGTTTTGCATGATTACAGCTCCTAAGTTTTCAAAAGTTGTAGTTCCAACAACAAAAAAAAAAAAAAAGAAAATTCACCCCAAAAGGAAAAACAGACTAACAAAAAGCAGCTCCCCCACCATTTTGAGTGGATTTGGCCAAACCTTAAGGCTAGCCGAATCTCCTGAAAGTTCATTCATATCCTGAAGAACAGGAGAACTGGCTTTCATCAGCTGAACCCAGAAGATAGCTTTTTGGCAGAATCTAAGGAAAAGAGGATCTTAAATTTCCATTTCAGAACATGGCTAAAATGATCCTGACTCATTTGGAGAACTTTTTTGTAAGTAAACACAAACTTGCCATTTATAGGAATGAAACAATAACCATGATCATTCTACCAGTAAAGCAGCTGTCTGCCCAAAGCAGCCCATGGAGCTTTATTTTCAGTATTCAGTGGCACGGAAGAGATGCTGCACGTCAGTGTGACAATTCAGTAGGAAACGAGACTGACACAATAGTTAATTCTTTAAGAAGCCAAATAGCTGTTATAAAAAAGGAAGTTACGTAAGTCCCCATTAACACCACAGATAGTGGGTGGTGGTATATGAGCTCAGCAGGATTTTATAAGCTTAGAATACAGATATTGTCTCCCTTGTAGTTATGCTGCTGCAAGTGCAACTGTTTTCATTAGTTGTCATTCTACAAAGTTTTACAAAGAACAGCTGCTAATACATAACTTTTCAGACAAAAGTAGAAAACATTAGCAACTGTGAGCCGCTACTCAAAGAGAATTTCTTCCTGATCATTTTCAGACAATCAACTTTTACTTTGACTGCACTTGGATTACTGCTTCTATTAATATTAGAAAAGGAGTTCCACAACTAAAGCTAATGGGTCCATTTTACTTGTGATCCCTTCTTGAGGTTTCTTTAAAAAAAGCAAATGGTGAAAACCCCAAAACTACATCAGGAATGAAGATTCTCACATATTAGGTAACTTATACTCTATTCTGGGTCATGTGTTGCAAGCAAGTTGCAACAGCTGGTTCTGAGCTAAGACTATGAAAAGTTAGGGTAAGTTTTAACAGTGTTCAACTTAAAGAATCCAAAACTCAAAAAACTGCTGGTTTTTATTTAGGGTTCAAACTTCCCCCACACACTGTAATCTATAAGAGCTTCTGCATAAATTAGTTTTCTACACAATTCAAGTTCACATGTTATCTAACAGCTTCACAGGCTTAGTTAAGAATTATATAAACATAATTTAGTTGTTCCTAAATATATACAGACTCTTGAAAGCATACTGGCTAGATGTTAGCAGTCCACAGACAGAATTTCTATTTATCTTAATTCTTCAAGCTCATACTAAGCAAATCAAGTTTTTTTGTAAAAGAAAAGCTGTACAGTTTAAGCCTCTTTGGATCATGAAGATAAACTGCAGAACATACTAGTATACATCTGGAGACAAAACAAACAATACAACAGCAAGCCAATTTTCCTGTAGCTGAAACTGAGCTATATTAACATTCCAAGTACCAACACAAAACATCCAATTAAAAATGCTTTTCCAGCATGGTTGATTTTCACGACATACAACAGGACAGAAAAGTTGCCTGTACATCAGGTATTTTCAACTAGAGGTTCTGATGCACACACCAAGGGCACGGAAATGGTGAAGACAAAAACTAACAACTTCACAGATCTGAACATTCCTTGTTTCTAATGAGGTTGCAGAGTCCCAAATGCAGATCCCTCTCCTTTTGGAACACAGCAGGCTTTTCTACCCTATTTATCGCCAGACATGAAGGGAGGGCAAGAAACCTTGAATCCCTCCTAGAACTGTAACAGTCTTCATCTGTGCTTCATATATAGTTCACTGAAGAGGCAACCCACTCCTGCTGGTGCCAAACGTGCAAAGAGCTGTTCAAAGCACATAGAAAAGACATTCCACTCCAGGATTTCCTTTCTAGCAAACTGAGCAGTAAAGCTAATGCATATTTGCAAAACCAGAATAAAATATATTACCACCATACTCCAGGTACATACACAGCAGGTACATTTTAACTAGGGACTGCACCCTCCAAAGTCCTAGCTTCTTACTCAGCTCTCAAAAAACCCAAACACACCCTTTCATCCATTATACCCATCATTACTCTTACAGACTTAGTTCAATGAAAAGCATTAGTATACTTACATAAACATTCCTTTCCAACCATTTTACCATAATGGCTAAAAGTAACATTCATCTGTTTTTCAAACTATATAATACAAGTCAATTCCAATGTCTAAAGAGCCAAAAACTACATATATTCACATATATGAATGCTATTTTGTCCAAGACATTTTCCACTCACCTCTCCCAGCAACACCTAGTCAGCAACACTACCACAAGACCTGTCAGTATTCAACTACACAGAGGTCATAAGGCACTCGATGCGCAAGATATACACAGTCTTGTACTGTGGACATCCCATCCCCACAATCTTTTGTCCATCAGTGCTTTTACAGGTGTTTGGCCTCATGAATTGCCAAACCTAGAAAAAAATTATACATGTATTCTACTTATTACTCAAGCTCCAGTTCAAGAACACAGAAAGCATCATAGTCATGAACAGTGAAGTCAGTGAGAAGTACATACTCTTGGCACAACAGAATCAACTCTCAGGGACAGATATTAAATGAACTGTAAACAGGTACACCATATAGAATTAAAATATTACCTAATATTTTGCAAATTAAGCATTCAAAGACTTGTGAACGTCTATGTTTAAGTTTCATATGCCATAGAATGCAAGTGGCAACATTTTTATCTAATTAGATAACTGATCATCTATTATTTGACTAAAGCAACTACTCTGAGACTTGCTCAGAAAAAATTTTCACATGAATTTCCAAGCACAAAAGGAAAATGCTTCAAACAAGCAAAACCTAATCTAGTAACACACTAGGAAGAAAAGCATTGCGCTTTCTAAACATTTGCTTGAAATATTTTAAAATTACTTATTTTATGATGCAATGTCATCCAGTCTATCTCTATCCCTTGAAATCAATCACACAACAATCCAGTGAGTTACAGAGCATTAAGTCTGCAAATATACAAACAAAAATACAAAGTAAACAACTCAAGACTCACTCTCCTGTAAGAGAGCTCAATGCACCAAACTATTAACCTCTACCACAGTCAGAAGAATTCCACAAGGCTTTAGGTATTGGCTTATTCTCTTTCAGTTTGGGAAGTAAGAAAATATCCTGGCTAAAACTTCTGTATAATTTATAACAAATCTGGGTAGTCTGCCTAAACTGTCATGAAGAGACAGATATTATTTATATTTTCCCCTCCAGCAGCGAATTATTTGAACTGTCAGTTCAAACACCCAGATTGAGAATCAGTACAGGAAGAACATACTAAAAATCTCTAATTTATCAAAAGCAATACTCCTGGAGTCTGCGGATCGTAGCACATATGAACTAGATTTCCTAAAAAAAGTAGTCTTCATTGTTTTGTTATACATAGGACACTAAAAAAAATCTCCCTAGTTTTATGGAAGCAATAAACTCAGTACAATTTACCTAAGAAATATGCTTAGATGCTTGGGAAGGGGCTTCTTTGAAAGAAATTATGCATTTTGATGCTATTGGTACTGATTGGGTAAACAAATCAATCAATATATAGAGATGAAACAAAGATATGCATAAGTAACCTAGATAAGTATCTTATGCACCTATCCAAAACCCAGAATAAACAAACTATCCCAGTGACAAAAAAAAAAAAAAAAAAACCACAGATCTGTCAGATAACCAAGCTTCACTAGTGCAGGTACTCAAAATGACACATTTAATTTTGAATAGCTATGGGAAATGTAGGCCAATTTAACACATGTAGCAAGCGCTTACATTTGTTTCTTGAAATTTTCCCAGTGACTGTCCTCGCGATGAAAGGTTATTTCTTGTGATTTTGAAACTTCCTCTGGTGGAGGACAAGCACAAAGTATCTTTACCAATGCCACTTTAAAAACAAATGGGTAGTTTAAAAAAAAAAAAAAAGAATCATCTGACTAAAGCCAAAAAATGACTAGTGGGTTGGCTAGAGTAGCAATTTAGGTAAAGAATTACCATGTTCTCTTTATTTTGTTACATTGTTAGGACATCCTTTAGTATTATTTTGAACAGGAACTCTTCTACTAAGGAACAAACCAAGAGCTATTCACTATCAACACCTAGCCTGTATCAAAAGAAACATAAACTCGGGACTGTTATGGTTACTTCAAACTTGATGATACAAAAACTTCTTGAGATAACTCAATAAATTCTGATCATCTTCTGTCAAAACATACAATAGATTTCATATTTAAAGTGAGGAATTTGATGTAATTGAAAAAGATGACACAATCTTGGGAGAGTTACTTCTACAGAAGCATAGTTATATGACTTACCAGGACTCCATACATCACATTGAACATCTCACAGGCATCTGGTTTTCAACCTGCCCGATTCATACTCACTATCAGTTTGCAGTCCTTCATTAATTCAGTAAAATTTGAGAGATGTAGCCTAGCCTACACTGATTTCCGAGAGTGAAACAGAAGAAAAACTACGTGCAGATTTTCTAAGAAAATAATCACCAGTTTTTCTACTTTAAGAGGGAGAAACAGCAGTAATTGGATTGCTATGAAGGTTAGCTAGGAAACAAGCAACCACAAAACTAAAGGAACTTGCACCAGCAAGAACATTTGGCAGGACACAAAAAATACTGCAGCACTGTACAAATCTACTGCATCAAGAGGGAACAAGACGACTGAATCCTGGAGGTAAAAAAGCATTTGGAGAAGGTAAAGCCACTGACTCAAGTAAGAGTCAATGCTATTAAAGCTATGAGCAAACAGGGGACAAAATACTATTAATCTGTCTTGAAAATAAAGATGTGGGGAGATGCCCCTCATCTACAACTGACAGAAAAGGGGTACACAAACACTTGAGAAAGACAGTATTGCAGTTAAGTCTTTAGCGTTCCAGGAAGAATAAAATGTCATTAAGAAAACATTAGATAGAGCAGGCACAACAATACAAACAATCTGATGACAGCAATCGTAAGTAACAGAGTAAAGTACAGACAACCGAGTATGTCTCAACTTCAGACTGAGAATGGGGAATTTTAAGCAGAAGATAACCATCAAACAATCAAAAGGTCAAACAATATTTATAAAAGCCTCGTCTCTAAATAGTCCTCACAGAACTCTGTCTAATAATTTAAGCACAAAGCAAGCTAAGTCAGTAAACCAGGAAATTGCTATTGAGAAGCTTCAAACAAACAGAACCATAGGACTTGCCAGTTAAGCCTATGTTAACTCCTGCAGGAAATCCAAATTGCTGTTACTATGAAAATAATAAGCAAGCTAGTTTTATTCAAAGTACAGGTAAGCTAGGTAAACTTGGAAAACAGAGCAGTACTTTTACCAACTGTATCCAAACCCAGTTTTCATTCTTTCACTATTAGCGATTTAGGTGTAATTTAAATGTTAATCTCACAATTAACACATATTTACCTTTAGGTACAGCTAATATTTCAAGTTACATGCTGTACAAAACAGTTGTGAGCTTCTCACCTCATCTTTTTTCTTAAGATTCTTCTAGTAAATTACTGTTACAGATCTACCAAGTTAGATAAGCACTTGAAGCCATACCAAGACAAATACTGAACTTTACAAGAATCCCAGATTTACGGTTAAATTTGCATATATATTTAATATGGAAAAGGATTACCTTTCTATGCTTTGCACCACGATAGTGTGACTGAAGACTTATAGAACTCATACATGGAACTTTACAAACCTAAAAAGATAGATTGAAAGCACATCTTCAGTTATGTTGTAGGATATTCTGTAGTTGGTGAGTTTTAAGAACTGGAAACACATCCAGTTTCTACAGCATACCACCCCAGGTGTTCTTGGCTTAAAGAGTACAATTTGCATGACATTTAGGAGAGCAGCATACCACTAAAGACACCAGGAGTAGTGTGCAAACCTGTCCAAACGATACTTAAATACAAGTTTAAATATCCCAGGTGGTATGAATCTTTTAAGAACCTCCCCCTTCCCTCCTACCACCACTTTCTGGATTCTAAATTTTCTAAACTTCTCCAGGCTGGAAAGCCAACAAAAAGGGAGGATCATACAGTGACTGGAAAGGAATAGAGACAAAATTATGCCCTAGAATAACTGCAACCCTGTTCATTGTCACATCAAAGCAATCAGAAAAACAATGAAGACACCTGCATTTCATTAAGATCCACAGGCACACATATACCATTACAATTAATGGAAGACAATATAGATCTACAGTTATTTTACTATCTTTAGATAAAAAAAGATGACTAATGCATGTTAATACTGTCTATTCTCTTGATATATTGTTCCAGAAGTTTAATTCGTCAGAAAAAAAGTCACTTCTAAAACAATATATGACAAGTTTAACATGTTCTGACTCGTCGAGTCGTATCATTTACAGATAAATGAGCCTTTAGTGTCCCCTATGAGAAATACTTAACCGAGATCTGAAAGACCAGGAATTAAGAACCATTATATTGCACCTGTGACTGCTCAAGCACAAACTGAATTCACCAAGTCTTAAGACAAGTAGCTCTTCCAGGTACTGACCACATTATTCTCCACATTAACACCTTCTCTTACTTACAAGTTTATCAGGTTAGGTTAGGTCTGTAATTCTAAGAGCGTGGTCTTTAATACCTTAGGCCTGCATTTCAGCATAGAGTCTGAAAAGCCACCAAGAAACGCACTCACTTCACAATAAAATATTTTTTTTTCAGATTCCCGTTTGTCATCTTCTGGCTTAACTTCTTCAGTCAGAGTGCTCATCCTGCAAAACTGGTTCACTGCACACAATGAAAAAAAAAAAAAATCCGACTCTCGTTTATACGGTACTTTTCAGCAAACAATTGGGGGCGGGAGGGAAGCGTCAGTCGGATGAATTAAGTCGATTATTTTGCTTCAACGAATTTCTCGATGAAACCACATCTTTTTATCACGAGGACACCTTTACAGCCGTAAGCCTCCCGGTAACGGCACCCTCCCCGCCCGTCTTTCCGCAGAGCTCGCACAGAGAAGCCGGCCCCCGGGGAGCACCGCTCTCCGGCGCGCACACCCGCGCCGCTC
>NW_020799095.1:88209107-88272080 GCF_003259725.1 Athene cunicularia
TGGCGCCCCCTGGCGGGCCGGAGGCCGGCGCGACCGGGATGCTGGGAAGCATCAGGGGACGGCGGCCCTGCGGCCTGCAGCCGCCGGCCCCCGGAGAAGGAAACGCGCTCGGCAACGGTTTTAATTTAAATGCAAATATTTATTTTAAAATGTCTTAACTTTACACTTCTGACTGGTAATAAATGTAAAATATAATTTAAGAAATACACTTGAAAGTTCCTTCTAAAAGCAGACTGAGAAAACAGTACAAAAAATAACAGAAAAGTGCACCGGTTTTAACAAAATTCCAAAATATCCACATTTTACTGCCTGCTTTTAATTAGCCCGCTAGTGATACATCTTGACGTCTATTATACTTGTATAGGAAGCAGCATAGTCGATACTGGTTAGGTTACATGCTACCAAAGGTATTTTCATTAACTTGTCCTGCTCTGCCAGGAATTGCTGGGTCGACTTCCCCGGGGCAGCCGTTGGGGCCTGGATTGCAACCTTAAATGCACGTACTGCATGCACAAACCGTTATGTTTCCGAATAATGCTCGGGTGGTTGCGGTGTTTTCTCCAGAAGCGTGCCCTTAAGTTTTCGGATCATGCGATACCAGTTAGGCCAAAACTGCTGGTAGACCTCCCTGTACCTTTTTTAAAAAAAAATCTTGTTCTCCACTGTGTTTCTTCAGTAGAAGCAGGAATGGCACTTTTAATACAGGATTATTAGCAGAGTTTGATGGCAGATTATACCCTTTTTCAAGATGAATTATATTATTTGTACTGGTATTTTTCATGAGTATTTCAGTAACAGAGAGAGGCCTTTACATGGAGTCACATTAAAATGCTTGATAATTATTTGTTGTTCTAATCTCAAACTCTAAAATGGACTAATCAAAACCACTGCACTGTACATGTTGTGTAATGCTGCTATACCCTTTTAAAAAAAATTACAAAGTGCAATTGCACAGTGAAAGAATAAACACATGTAGAAAAAAAAATATAGAAGCAAAAGAGGAGAGAATGGGTTCCTTGATTTTTTTGAAAGAGAGACCAGATCTAAACACAAAAGGATTTGGCAGTGTATGTACTGGCAGAACCATACTGTTGGTGGTAGCTCAGAGTTTCCTGGCAGTACGGCCTCCTGAAGAAAGGATGTTTCACCAGCAAAGTGACCTTTTTTTTCTGGTTTTAGGAGTACAGCTGTAATTAGTGAGTACCTCTATCTTATTAAGGAGGGCAGGGGAAAAATGGGGGATTGCACTTCTGCCTGACACTGTTCTTTTGGCAAAACTTTTGTAGTATGCCTAAAGTGGAAATAAAGCTAAAGATGCAGAAAGAAAACAGGGTGGAGGCCACAGTGTGCCATCCTATAAAATCAAAAAGGTAGAAAAGCCTGAGAAAGAAAAAAGGTTTTTTTGATGGACACAACTTCCACAATTTCCTTTAAGGAAGAAAGTGTTCTTTGGTTTTGTTAAGAAGCTGTGTATGGAGGAAGGGGTGTGAGGAAGGACCCTTTCAGAAGAGGGAAGTTTATTGACCATGTAGAGGAAGAATCTTTTTGGTTATGATAAAAGTAGAAAGAATACTGAATACTGTTGCTAAGAATTGATAGCTTTTGTCTTTTTGAAGTTCTTTCTTAGACAAAATTTTAAAGAAACACACAACAGTTGATGCTTGCCTCTCTTTATCTCACATTTTAAATGAACAGAGAAAGGATACATACATTCCCAAAATTAAAAAAAGAAAGAAAAGAAGAGATTCAGAAGGGAGAGTGGTGGGGTAAGGAAAGGAGAGACTAAGATGTGACTTAAGAAGAGGCAGAACAGCAGTGTAATTCCTATAGCCCCTTCCTGTGCAAAATGGGGATCTCCAGACCAGAATTTCACCAGATTAATTTAACATAGCCTTTTAATTAGGTAAATACAATTACTGAGACAAGCTAAGCAACTGATATTCTTTCCATTACCTTCTGCCACATTTTTGTATTAGTCATGGGGATACCATAATTCTGCCAGTACAAATGTGAAACTGGAAATTTTAGCTATTGTATAGCTGTCCCTGGAGCACTGTTGCATCAAGGAAATGCCGAGAAACTTCATATTGCACAGTTAGAGCACCAGCTGAAAAACTGAGTGCAAGCAAGACAGAATGCAAACACTGAGTGTACCAGAGTTTCAAAGACTAACCGCCAGGATGGAACAGGAGCACTTCATGCCTCCTAGAATGATGTTTTCTGTCTGATTGAGAAATACAACATAGCACTGAATTAACTCAACCCTTATTTTCAAGAGATTATTTTCAGTCTGAAAAGCTACAAATTCAGTTCAACAGAAAATAATGACATGGTTTCAGAGCTGATTGTTAGCAGCAGGTAAAGAATTAATGCTCACAGAATAATCACACCTTGACAGCAATATATCAGTCAATGTGATCTTTTTTCTCCTCAAAATTTGTCTTAGCAATCTTTTTTTTACTTTCCCTCCAAAACTCCACCCAAAGAAAGTCTTTGCCTAAGCACCAGCAAGTGCTTGGATCTCCATATGTTTTTTTAAAGAAAAAAACTACTTTGTGTTTTTAGTATATTTTTCAGCCTGTCACTGATGATTTTGTTTAGAAGCATTTCTGATAGCATGATAGGGAAATGTATTTATAATGACAAGAACATAAGCCATGTGTATTCAAACACGACAAAGATATATTTGTCAGAGTGGCAGTGTCTATGAACATAAGCTACCAGCAGCCCTCTTGTATGAATCTCATTTGGCTAGATAAACAAAACCTTGCGACTACAACCTCAGCATGGCCACCTGCAGAATTTCTTTGCTTACTATGCATGTTACGGACGTCTGCTTCAGTTGCAACACATGATTTCACATAGGACTTGGCAAGATTTAAAAGAGAGGAAGAAAATCCAGAGAATGAAACTCCTTTTCTAGCAAGAAGTTTTCTACAGTTTGGTTTAGGTTTAGGGCTTTTGTCTCAGTACAATCAGAAAAATCTTTCCATTTTGAATATGTACACTAAGACAGTAAAGAGGGGAAGAGAGCAGAAAGAAAAGATATGAAAGAAAGAACAACAGCTCTATACCCCCGTCATTCCAAGATTGGGTTTTTTAGTTACATGACACCAATGAAAGAAAATGAGCAAGCTTTTCCCACTACCTAAAACAATGTTTGTATTCATAGGTAGGGGAAATAGTGTCTTTTAACTAATTCCATTAAAACACCACACTTTGTTAAGACAAATTAATGTCTTTTCTGAAATAACTACAGTGGGTGAGGCTGTCCTACTTAAGTTCCAATATGGCTTCAACACAAACAGTTAAGAAAGGCTTCTAGGGAGCAGAAGCTGATCTTATACCACAAAATATTCCTTTCCTCAGTCTTGTTGCCTTCCACTTAAGTATTTTAAGCACTAGGAATTCCTGGAAGAATTGCACATGCCCTCACTACCATATCAAAGATTGATCTCACTACCGTATCAAAGGATCAGCACCTAAAACTGAACTGGCTGATGCACAAATGCCAGACTTCCCTATGCTATCCGGAGGAAACTCATTTCTAAGGATTTTAAGAATACATCGCTGTGTTCTAATGAAGGGCTATTAAACCATAGAGACATACTTCACATTACCATATTATAATCAAGTGAGTCTTTCCCACAGAGAATTTAGGTATAGTCCCTTGTTCTTTCATTTCACTAGTTAAATCTCCAAACTGAGGCCCAACTGAAACCAGCTTACCCCTTGCACACCGATGCCCTCACTCAGATTTTCAAAACAAAGGTCTACTTTGGTATCCAAAGAGTCTAAAGTGTATATAAATTACTGAATGTTATCTACAGTGGAGGTCTGCCTCAGTTTCAGCCACTGCATCCCAGCAAACCTTAGAAGCAGCAGGAAAATGCACTTTTTTTTGCTGTACATTTTTTCCCCTATGTCAAATCAGGTTGGTTTTCATTAAAAATAGTGGCTTACAATGGTGTACTTCAGTTGGACTAGCATTTGCATGGTGCTCAGCAACTATCCACTGACAGCTAAAATCAGACCACATTCTCGGTGAAGACAAGACCTTAATCATCAGCTTTAGCATTGATAACAGTCTCTGCTATCTGTGGATCAAGTAACATCTCAGAGGGAGGCATATTCTCAGAGCTTTTAGAACCGTTCACCTTCCATACCAAAAAATACCCTCCCTGAACACCAGAATTCATGAGTTCATTTCGTCTCAACCTCTGAGTGTTTATGTCCAAAGGAGTTTGAATGCTCTCATCAGTCAGGTGTTAGAGGCACGCACTGGAAAAGGAAAGGCATTTCTTTCCACCTGAATGCTCCAAGTTCCTATCAGGCAACCATCTGAACCAGTATTTCTTCTGCAAGAAGAAATTTTTTTATTGTTGTTACAATAAATGCATTGGGAGACTCCTAAAACAGACTTTAGGGCTGCACTTGAGGGACACAAACACCAGCTCATTAAGGATAAAAGCTAAACGCTAGTTACTGAAAACCCTACTTCTCAGTACTAGTCTTTAAAATAATACCAAAACAACAACCACTAAGAAAGCCATTTAGAAGAACTGCTCTTTTGTGCTATTCAGTAATCACTGTCAGGGGATCATTAATGTCTGCATGCAAAAAGGTTTTTATAAGATTAAATCAGTGGCAATTTAACAGGGTACAATGCAGTGTCAGATTTCATTCCAGACTCAATCCAGGGAACATGTCATCGGGAGAAGATGAAAGAATATCTGTGCCTTAAATGCAGATAGCAAGAGATTCTATTTTAGCATTTATTTCTTCTGTTCTTTCCCAAGGGTGCAATATACCAAGTATTTAGAAAGAACTGGTCTTTGTTTGCTATCAACAGTGGTTAGCATTTGTCCAAAAAGAGGATAAACTACTAATCTCTTTATAGGTGCAGTTCTTAGGACATCACTGCATGTTTGTGATAACTTAGATTGGGAAGAATTCCACTGATACCACATTTTTTCATGTGAGACCTGGAATAACAACTCAGCCACAAAGTAAGTGGGCCAGATTCAAACATGATGCACAGAGTAAGTGTGTTTTTCTTGGGTGCAGACTTTACGGAAGGATAAAGAAGCAGACCCAACTGTATTTGCACATGGAGTCAGAAGGTGACTTTTCAGTCACACATTCGTCCATTCTCTAGAAGAAGGGCGTTATATGTCTTATATCAGTTTAGAATCTCTTGCATGCAGAGGCTTCATCTACCTCTATAATATCAAGATGTGTAAAATGTGTCTGGGTTCATTGGGAACATGAGAAAAATCATCCCAACTGAAATAAACCAAGAAAGCCTTTGAGTAGATAGAGTTATGACAAGAAAATAGCCTTTGTTCTGTAACAGAGAGATCTGTAGAGAACTTCTGTTGCTAGTGTAAGTTGTTTCCACACTGAAGAGAGAACTCTGTAATAGTTCTCCCACTGTAGTCATGCCAGGAAATACTTCTAAGCACAGACAAGGCATTCAGTGTCACAGTCCTCTATGGAGTTGTACCTGGTATAGCTATTTACATCACGCAAAATGGCACCAGCACGAGGATGATAGTGTTTTACAGTCATGTTGCATCAATGTAAATAACAGAAGAAGGTGCAAGGTAGTGTGAAACCAGGTCCAGGTACTCTCATTCAGAAAGGTGTGACAGTGAGTCCAAGCATGGAATTAAACGAGCAGCTTTTCAGCAGTCATGCTGGTGAGTCCTCCACTTGTCCCCAGCCATCTATTCCCACACTACCCTGTCTCCACACTATCCCATTTCTGCCAGGCAGCTGCACAAGTTGCTAAACTGGAGACTATTACATGGTTCATAGCACAACCCTACCAGCAGCTGTGCAGCCACAGCAGAGGGTCTGGCACCAGGACATAAGCCATGCCACTGCTACACGCCAAGCACAGGACTATGAGAGCAACTCTGTGAGAGTCTAAAAGAACTGCTGCTCTTATTTTTGTAGATAGTTAATCAGTGAGGCCAGAGGTTGTGCAGCACAGCTGATTTACGGCAGTCTCACTCTACACGAGTACCCAGTCTGCTTGCCCAGAAGTATTTTTGCAGTTGGGCTTGAATTTGCATGATGTGAACAGTGGTGTACCAAAGAGTGGTGTAAATTCCACCATTGTGGACTCACTCCAGAACGAGATCTAATGTTGCATTGCACCCACTGGCAGGAGTATTAAGGCAAGGATATCAAGAGTGTCTCAAATAAGAGGCAGCACATAGCCAGAAGGAAGCTGATTTACACCAGACACAAAAAACAGAGATGTGCTCATGGCTTAAGTATGGTCAGCTGGACTATGGCAGATTTCACCTGAACTACAGTAAAACACTATTGCACCTCTTTACTGTCCACCCTTGCCTTTCTCCTGGGAATACTGCCTTCTGCAGGACAGTTGTCAAAAGGTACATGTGCTATCGCAACCGTTTCAGCACAGCATTTCAGATCAAATCATTGTTCACAAACACTTAACAGAGAATGTATATCTTCACATCTGCCAACTCTAACGTACAGGCAGTAATTTCTATCAGACAAGACAGACAGTCTTGGAGAAGAGCAGCCTCCCAGGTGCAGAACCATTCCCCTACCTGAAAACTACACTTATCCCACATATTTATAGCATCTGGGAGAAGTTTATGCCACTTTTCCGGCATGTAAAGCCATGCCCTTAGCGACTAATAGATACAGAAATTAAGACATTTTAATTATTTATAACATTTTAAAAAAGAAAACATTCATTATAGGGCTTCTTTCAAAAAGCACATATATGTCTAAGCTTTTTTTAAATGATGTGGTTTTCGTATAGGTGAAATTGATATAAAGTTGAAATAGTGCAATTTTAAAACAAAAGTTAGTGCAGGAGTCAAACTACAACAACAAAAAACAAAACAAGTTATAGATTTTTTTTTTTTTTTTGGTGGAACTACATCACTGCCTGGGTTCAAAGGAAAGCTTACAGATCTGTTTTCAAAAGCATTTTGGGTGCTTTTGAAAGCTATACACACTCCAAGTAGCTCTCGGTAGATATTAAGATTTTTTGGGGGAATGAAACTGGGATGCTTTTGAAAATAACATGTTTAATCTGAGTGTGGGATTTGGTTTTGATGTCACGTGACGATGTCTAACAAGCTGCTGTTGGTTGAAGAGACACCATCAAATAAAAAAGTACATTTCCTTTGTTAATATTACAAGAAACAGCAAGGAGAATAACTGGATAAATATTTTCTTCTCATATACATTTAACGGCACTTTGTAACTCATTTATAGAGGTGGATAACATCCATTGTTCAGTCTTTCAAAGAGCAACATGAAAGTCTGACGGCTTTAAAATGGAAAAATATGGGTACTAAAACGTTAGTATTATCAAGGAAGTTTCGAAAGAACTTCAGTTTGAAGTGAAATAATTTCTAGTGCATTTTATGAAAGTAACTTGTTTTAATTAATGCTCTCTTTTTAAATTAAGAAGTTGTATTGGGAAGCCCTTGTCTGTTGCCATCAATTTAAAGTTGAGATAAAGGAATAACTGATGCTTCTCATTAGAGTAACAAAAAAAAAAAAAAAAGGCAAAAATTCCTAAGGTAAACTGGCCACACTGAAGACCATAAACATTTTCTCTTTGTACAGAGGCATTGCATCAGCTTGAGAAAAACAAACAGAATGAAGGCAGGAAACAGAAACAGCTAGTCCTTGGTAATGAACTGTAGACAAGAGACTAAAGATGATAAAGACACATTAGCAGGTATACCTGTGCAGCAGTGAGTAATGATTATTTTTCTGTGCCTGAGGTTTTGTCTTTCCTTCTTTCCAAAGATCACTGAGAGGAAGGTGGGGTAGGGGTGGGGGTGTGTGTAGGAGGCGTGCGTGTGTCTGTGTCTGGTTTTTCTCACACACAGATGCACGCACACACACACACACACTCAAAATCTTTCCATTGGCTTTTAATTTTAGTAACTCCTTTAACCCAACTGGAAGAGAATCTACAACTTCTTGCTTTTAACATTATAAATATTCCAAATGTTATAAAATCTATTGTAAAAATGTACATTCAGTGGTTTTGTGAGGCACAGGACCTGCTAATATATTTTCAGGGAAGCTCACATGTACTCTGCTCTGTCCACTGTTGGACAATGGTGGAGAATCCAGGGGCTCACGCTTGATTGCTTGAACCAAGCAGGGGGTTTTAAATTCACACGGCATTTTAAACACCTCGTTATTCTGCTCTTTCTCCTCCCCTGGGCTGGGGCTGTAGAAGTGGCTGTAACACGCCATGTGTGGCAGGTCGGGCACGCTTTCCAAACAGCCGGAGGAGTTCTGAGGGCAAAAAGGGGCCATCTCCTTGTTACGTGAACCCTTGCAAGATCTGTTCAGGTTTAGGTTGTTAGGATGATTTGCTACAATGCATTGCCAATTATGCGGCGTGTAAAGGCAGTTCCTTGGCTTCTGACAAGGTGAGGCTGGCTCACAGAGGTCCGGTTCTGTTTTGAGGTGCACTCTGTTGGGGTAGCTAAACACCTGCTTTCTCACTGAGCCATTCTCATCCAGCCAGGCTCGGTTTTGCGACATCAGGTAGTTATCAGCAATGTTTTCAGAATCGGAATCATATTCCATTTTGATAGGCATCTCCAAGGGAAAGGCTGTCTCATAGAGAGGCTCTGAGGATATTAACGGTCTCTGCAGTTTCAGATGGTCCGTCACATAGTTCTCCGCACAACGCTGCTGTACACCCGAGTAAGACTGGCAGCTTTCAGTGCTCCCCCAGTGGGAAGGGCAGGTTGATGCTAAATTTAAGATACTTTGGTCTCTGTTGTAGAATGATCCAGCTCTCCTGTTTGAACACGTGTTCATTCGCTGGCTCATAGAACAAGAGCTTGAGTTTCTCAAAGTCCAGCTACTGTTTGTGGTGCAGTTGTTTTGAACGCCTAAAACTGATGTGTTAGAACTGAGAGGTTCCTCTTGCATAAAACACTCACCATTTGTATGAGGCTCAAACTTCACTTTTACATTATCTTGTTCATTTTTTACTGCTGTCCAGTTAAGATGCTTCCACTGGCCCAGAGTTTCAATGGCACCATTATAGGAAAATCCCTCCAGGTTTCCTTTCAAACTGGCAAAACCACTTGATATCTTCAGTTGGTCATCTTCTTCCCTTTCAATAACAGTAGAAAAAAGTCAGTCAATCAGGGGTTTCTAAATGGATGTTTTCTGGGATACAGAGCAGCTCAACATAGATTATAAGCGATACTTTATCCTTGACTAAATATGGGACTTTCACACTCTTGTCCATATAAACTTTGCATTTGTTCAAGAGAAAAAAAGATCGTGCATGCATATGGGCATCAACGTGTGTGCACAGCTACCTTTCTGTGGCACTGTTTCATTTAAAATCTGACATGCATTTACACTTCCATTTCAGGCACACAGTTCACAAAGACCTTAAATATTGTAGTACAGTATGGAAACTACCTTAAACTTTTGTTCTTCCCTTAAAATATATCTAAATATTTGTGTGTAGAAAAATCTAGAAATAAAATGCAAAGAGTATCTTAAATGAGATGGATTTGTCAGCAAGGAATTATTTGGACACATAAGAACTTTCTGATCAAAGCGATTTGAGGAACAACCATGGGGGTCATTTTGAATATTTTGAGACTGCAGAGTTAGCTGAGAAGAAATAAAATGCCTGAATTAAGTGTCCTGAATAGCCACAGATGTTCATATTGGGCGTAGGTTTATTTTACATGTCTAACAATTTATGTTGTCTTTCGTTTTCTAAGATGGCCAGTGAATTCGTTTTCCATGACTTCCAGCTGAAGTACTTAACATTAGCAAAGAGCTCTGACAAAGAAAGTTGCCTGAGCATTTCCATGCCCGATGCAGCAGTTTTCAAAACTTGGGGTCCAAATCTTTAGGTTCAGGATTTGTCTTAAATTCACTAACGTGCTGATTCTCGGCCAGTCTGGATCAGTGCTATGAAACTACCCCCTCCCTCTTCAGACAAGAAGTGGACATCTCAATAAGAAAAAGAGCATGAAACCTGGAGAGCTAGTGAGGGGCTTAGAAAGTTTTTTCTTAGCTCATTATTCCGAACTTTTTCCTTGGGTACGGACTCAATGTGCAAGTATAGGATTTTCCAGTAGAGGGAGTCCATGTTGTTACAAAGAGAGAATGTCCCACTGTAAAAATGTACACCAAGAAAGAATATTTTCTCTCTTTTCTTCCATGAGGTATTAAATGCTTTCAGTCCTCTACTAAATATTGTTATTGTTATTATTGATGGTCTTGAGATGCAAATGGTATGATACAAGAGTTTGCTGCAGAACTAGCTTCTCAGGAAATGGTCTAAAAGTTTAAACTCCCAAATTAAGAATTTTACAGTGAAATAGTTTCTAGTGAAAATTCTCTAGAAGAATGTATGTTTCCAGGAAGACAGCATAGATTTTAACAAGAACAAAAAGGTAGTAGTAAGGATTAAGTTTATTGCAGACTGTCAGGAGGACCGAACTCAATATAATCTCCAAGATCAACTCTTGTAACCCTTCAGTCTGCAGGAACTATCAAGAACAAAAGAAGGATTCTTAACCACTCAGAGGGTAAAAATGTAACTAAGTATCAAAGAGCATGCTTAATTACATAAAACCAATTAAGAAATAGAGACTTGAATACAAGAAGCAGCCCATTTTAATCTGCTTCTTAATAGAAGTTCATCCCTTCACATGGTAAGATGATGTTTGTGCCGTCCCAGTAAAGGTGAAGAGTTCCACCACCCTCAGATGGGAGCTCCTCTCTAATTCATGTGGATCCTGGGAGATACACTGCCTTCAAGGGATATCTACTCTAGAAGTTCAAACACTCTTTCATTTATTTCTTCCACCTACAAGCCATCCTAAAGGAAAAAATAACAGTGATAACAGTCACATTTTTTCCACTGGGCCATATGGTGGCTGTGTACACCTCCTAAACCTTGGTCATTCAGCCCGCTCTTATCTCTTCACTCAGACCACCTTGAAGAGATACCTCAACAAGGTTCACAGGAACTGGAACAGACAATCCCATGGGGAAAGGTAGAAAAGTCTATTTGGGAGGAAAGGGAGAGGACCCAGCAGAGGGGTCCTCTTTGAATACAGATCTGTGAGATTAGCTTCCACTCCAAGGCTGAGCCTATAGCCAACTAGATGTATCTATCTACAATCACACAAGGAATATGAGAATCCCTGTTTAGATTTTGTTAAACATCCACAACTGAAAACATGAGCTCAACTGTCATCCATAAAGAAAACAACCCAAAAAGTTTAACATAATCAAATGTTATAGTAGAAAAATCAGGACACTAAATCAGCAGAGTTTCAGCTGCAAAGTTAAACAAAACCCCAAAATACATTTTTGTGCAAGAAAGTCAAAACATGTCAATAATCAAGCATTTTGGTTTTGAAGTATTCTGATGTAGTATGTATGTACACTCAACTTCAGAAGAAAAAAAGACTGAAGAAAATAAGTAAATATTGTTTAGGACTGCAACAGTCATTTCATGTGACCCAAGACAAAAATAGATTTCCATTTCATAAGTAAACTAAATCCTTCTCTTTCAGCTCTTCTCTTAAGTCACTACCCTCCTTTTAAAGATCTCATACATAAAGAATACATTACTTTTTCTAAAATATAAGGGTATTTTTTATTGGAAAATATACTTACTTTAACATTTGCTGTTGGGCAAGGACATATTCTGAACAACCACTTCGATACAGAAGTTGAGTGTTAGCTTGAACCCAGACCCAGTGATCTTCATTTGTTTGTACTTTGACTAGAGAAATGCCATTTTCTCCATTATTCTTTGCTATACAATTGAAAAACAAAGACAAACAACTGTTTTAATACAAGCAATATTTAGTACTTTTTCTTACCTAAACTACAGGTGAATGTTCACAGGTTTGTTTGCTGCTATGGAATCATCAGCATAGGAAAGTACAAGCTAAAAATGTCTCAAAACTAGGCAAATTACATTTTAAAAATAAAGTTTGGAAAGCCTAATGAAGCACGTAAACTGTAACCAAGAATTTTCCCCTCTCAGTAGTAGTACTATACTAACATGAAAATGTTCATAAAAAGTGGGGCTAGGACAGAGGAATGGTTTTAAATAAGTTAAAGGTTTCCAGCAGGTATGACAGAAGGCTGAGTATAGCTCTACTTAAGAAGTTGCCCACTGGGGTAGACTCACCATCAAAATTTTATCCATTGTAAAATCTGAAATACAGCAGACTCTCATAATATTACCAGAGCCAAACACTAGAAAAGCATGAGTCAAAGCTGCAAGCAAATCATTAATTTTAAAATACATTCTGATTTTTGGGAAAAACTAGCATTTGTAACATATCATCCAGTTTTCCTCAAAGACAGATAGATGTTGTCATTAATTATTAAGATTTTCACATAATCTTATTAAATTCAGTGCTGCCATTTTTAGGAAAGCATATGTTGAGTATTCTTATTTACTGTGATTGTTTATATATCTGTAATCTTGGCATCACAGTATTTCTGCCCACTCCAAAACAGCAGACTGATTCAGTACTATCTTTTGAGGTGGACAACTTTTTTTGCATTTCTTTAAAGAAGGAGTCCTAGAGAGAAGAAAAAAGAGAGCATTGGAACCAAAACCTGAAAAATGTAACAGGAGAAAAGACAAGGTTCTTTCTCCATAAACTGTGTATGATCCAGAAGTACAAAAGTACTTACCAGACTCACCTTTGATTTGGTTTTCAGCAATCTGTAATACATTAGTGAAAGTAGCACCTTCATAATGACTGTTTCTTCCATATAATTCTGATGCTTCACATAGGCCTGAATTACCTTTGGAACTGGAGCTGTAGAGGACAGAAAATGTGGAAAACTCCTTGTTAATGAATCTACACAGTAAGATGAAGTAAGAAAGATGTGATCTTCAACTTCAGGCCAACTGTATGAACAGGCTGGAGCCATGGGCTGAGCCCAACTGGAGGAGTTTCCATAAGGCCAAATGCCGGGGGCTGCCCTTGGGCCACAACAACCCCCAGCAGCGCTACAGGCTTGGGGAGGAGTGGCTGGAGAGCTGCCAGTCAGAGAGGGACCTGGGGGTGCTGATGACAGCCGGCTGAACAGGAGCCAGCAGTGTGCCCAGGGGGCCAAGAAGGCCAATGGCATCCTGGCTTGTGTCAGCAATAGCGTGGCCAGCAGGGACAGGGAAGGGATCTGACCCCTGTACTCGGCACTGGTGAGGCCGCCCCTCGATTCCTGGGTTCAGTTTTGGGCCTCTCACTACAAAAAGGACATTGAATGACTCGAGCGTGTCCAGAGAAGGGCAACGGAGCTGGTGCAGGGTCTGGAGCACAGGTCGTACGGGGAGCGGCTGAGGGAACTGGGGGTGTTTAGTCTGGAGAAGAGGAGGCTGAGGGGAGACCTCATCGCCCTCTACAGCTACCTGAGAGGAGGTTGCAGAGAGCTGGGGATGAGCCTCTTTAACAAATTAACGAGTGATAGGACAAGAGGGAATGGCCTCCAGTTGTGCCAGAGCAGGTTTAGACTGGATATTAGGAAGCATTTCTTTACAAAACAGGTTGTAAGGCGTTGGAATGGGATGCCCAGGGAGGTGGTGGACTCCCCATCCCTGGAGGTGTTTAAGAGCCAGGCTGACATAGCACTGAGGGATCTGGTGTAGTTGGGAACTGTTAACGTTAGGTTAATGGTTGGACTGGATGATCAAGGTCTTTTCCAACCTAGATGATTCTGTGATTCAAGCTGTTGACCATTAGCAAAGACTTATGGTTTAAGTGTACAGTAACCAACACTAAATAATTATTTACATTTTCTCCATCATTCTATTGCTCAAACTAGTGGATGACTGGAATTCTGTATTCACTTAAAAGGAATAGTTATGTTTAGGCATATTCTGCCCATGACCTACTATATTTAGAATAATAATTTTCAGCCTGAATATAGAGACAAATGCTGCATATATTCTGCTCTGCCTATTCAAGGTAGACCAGCAATGCACTTTAGAGTTAGCATGACTTCAATTCACAATAATCATCATATGATTTGATGGATTTCTTCCAATCTTTAGTTCAAAATTCATATTAGGACTTGGAAAGGGTGCAAAGTCCATAACACTGCTTTAAGTTTTTTTCCCTTTATTAAGAAGACCATCAGAAAAAAAAAAATTACTATATAAATTTGTCCACCATCCCTAGCTAGCATGCTTCAGGCCTGAACCAAAGGAATCACTGAAATTAAATGCCCGCTTCACTCTTGTCAAATCCTTGGCCACTGTCCAGTCAGTTAGTAAAACTAAAGCACCTCTCTTTTAGGTGCTGAATTCTGATGGTCAATTAATTTCACCTGGGTCACTGAAAAACTAGCAAGTGGAAATGACTTTCCAGCTCTACTCCAAAAGCCTGCATAGTCCATTGTGTCAGCCTTCTAGTAATCTAATTCTTGTCAAAAGGATGTATGTGCTAGAACCACATTACACGTCTGGATAGTAAATCCACATATACACAAGCATATTCTAGTTAAAAGCCAAATTATGATGCTGTCAGTCACACTGATGAGCATTTTGCTTCACAGCAATGGACCTCACTGCTGTAAGGTTTTATTTAACCAAATAAGGGAAAACATAATCCTAGCCCCAAACATCAACTAAAATTCAATCATAGAAGAGTAACAAAAATAAGTGTTAGGATGAGTCTGAAATGAGTCTGAACACAATCTGTCCTGATCTCCTGTGATTGCTACCGAGTGATCAGCCCCAGGCCATTTAGTGCAATTGTAGACTTACGTGTTCATAAGCCTTCTGTTGTAAGATAAATACATACACCAAATACATCTCATTTGACTCTATGTGAACACACACACACATGCACATTCAGCTTTCTGAAGTTTTTCGTTTCCTTCATTTGCTACCAAAATGCCCCAAAATAATTTTGCTGCCAGAAGATACTGAAATTTGAAAATTCCCAGTAAAACCCCTTTTTCTTTCCACTTTTACAACTAGTAGAATGATCTATTGTGTTGGTAACTTGTGAAGGTTAGGAAGATATCCTAACTTTCCAGTTTTTAAACAAAATTATATATAGTAATATAATACTTCATGTATATTATAAATAAAGTACAATATATTATATAGTATGGTATTATATAGATAAATCCAGATAAATTATTCACTTTTCTAAGAAAGTTTTAAAATGGAGATTTATTTTGCCTAATTTGTGCTTTTTACATGCTTAATAAACATAAAGCCTGTAATATACTTTACTAACTGCTAAAAGATTAATTTGAAAATACTTTGTATTCACTGCTGCTGCATCATCAGCTTTGTGTTTTGCTTTCACAAGCAGGCTTTTCATCTTCATCTCTGTCACAGAAGGGAGCAGAAGTGGCACCACTATGCAGAATAAGGACAGCTGAGGTGGCAATGCTGTTCCTGATGAGGACTTTTTTCTTTGTCCAAAAAGAAACTTCAGTTTGCCTTGGAACTGCATTGTCTGTTATACCAAAAAAAAAAAAAAAAAAAAAAAAAAAAAAAAAAAAAAAAAAAAAAAAAAAAAAAAAAAAGTCTTAAACATTTAGTGTATAAACATTTAAAATGCTAATACAACCTATGGACCATGTTGTTAAACACCAAAACCAGTTTTGAAACAGGGAGAAAAACTAGGAATTTCATTCTCTTCATAAATTTAAACCATTTCAGAGGCATGGTGAGTGGAGGTGCTGTCACAGTAAAATGAGACATTTTAGGCTGGCTTTTGGGTTTTTTTTTTCTCTCCTGTGTATGTAAAGTAGAAGTTCTGTGTTATGTTCTGTTCACCAAGACAGGCAGCATATGGTGGTGCAAACAGCTATTTCCTCTGTGCCTCACTCTGAAGCTGGAACTATTATTTTTCCATGCTCTGTTCTCTCCAGTGAGAAGGTTCCTGAGTTTCTTTCCTCTTGCCCTGCCCTTTCACTGGGAAGTATATGGACTGGCACAACCCAAGGGCTGTGCAAGCAGACACCAAGGGAAAAGATATGCCCAAGACAGCCAGATATGAAGTACATAGCTTGAAAGAAACCATCCATCCCTGCCTCAAATCTCTATATAATCAGAAGGCGGAGATCAAGTTAATAACAAGCTGCTGCCTTTTGGTGAAAAAATTACCTACCACAAAATGACCAGAGAAAAATCAGTCCACTTGAGTTGGGCATTTTCCAGAGCTACAAGATTAAAACAGGGATGCAGAAATGACTAACTGGTATGGCTGTTCAGACCCATAGTCTTCCAGCAAATGAGCATCTGAGACAGAAGTTGCATTTCCCTGTCTGGTGATGATCCTCTAATTTTCTTTGCACATGCCATACTTTGTCAAAAGAAGAAGCAGCACTGGTCTTTAAGTAAATGGGGAAGTGTTTTCTAGAAATGACCCACTCCTGGTAAGGATATTTCAGGAGTGTGTGAGAGACTTTCTAATTCTGTTTTTTATTATTAAAGGACTCTTTACAAAAGAGGAAAATGGATCATTATTATTCTTGTTCCTTAAAGCAAATACTTTGTGCTTAAATGTTAATCGTTGAAACTCAGGCTTGCCACCCTTGTGCAAGGCCCAGTACAAATTGAGGACAGATATTGTCCAAAAGAGCTTAAAATATAAAAGTTTAGAGATTCTTTCATTTCAAATATTGCAACCTTCTTTTCTCCCATCACTCCTTATACATAATAATAAATGTCTTCAGGTGTTTTTTGTTAGTGCAGAGCAAATTAAATGTGTATCCTGTCCATGACTCTCCACAATATTGATGTTGAAATATTTTTCATACGAAGTAAATAAAATCCAGTATGTCATGACTACAGTTCTCTAAGTGAAATTATACTTACAAGGAATCCAGAAGTACTGTCCAACAAGCAGCGAACTCGACAGATGAAACAACGAGTTAAGAAGGAAGAATAATCTGTTGTCATGCTGTCATTCTCTTGTGCTTTAAACAATTTACTGAGAATATATTCTTCTCCTAGGAACAACAGTGGAGGCAATATGGATCAGATCATGCTAAGAAAGAATGAAAATGTTCTGTAGCCAATTGAAGAAGCTGTTAAGGAAATTGCTAAAAATTACTTTATGGAAGGGTGAATGTTAAATTGTATCATGTATAGATACATCTGCACACTCTCTACCAAAATTAAAAAGAAAAGCTCTGCAGTGGAATTCAGGTGAGTTTCTTTAGAAAGTTTGACTTTTTTATTTCCTGAGGTTTTGTGATTTTTAATGATGCGAAGCAGGGTAACAGATGTTGCTGGTTCTGAGATCAGAGATCACAGAGAATACATTAGAAAAAGAAACAAAATAAGAAAAGATGCTAATGCAAGACAAAACCAAACAAATGAACAGTGGCTGATTAGCTAATGTTCAGCTGTTGCCTCCTTGATTTTTAATGAAGCATTTTCCAGTTTTGGACCACAAGTGCATAGCTTTTGAAACACTTATTTCCCAAAAGACACAAGTATTTATACAGATGTACGAACTCAGGAACTTAAATTCTCCACTGTATATATTAGGGGGAAAAAAAATCCAATTATTTGTAACTTTTTATAGTTTGAAATACTCATGCTCATTGCTTAGTTTGTTTTCTGTGTATTTCCTACAAAATCTTGCAGAGTTGCTCACATATCTGTAAGACTCATGCAAAACACAGAAACTGCAAGAACTTCTACCAAACTTTTGTGACTGTGTTCCTGAGGACTTCATAAAGGCTGATGAAGGACTTCTTGCAAGTTTCTCCCCACCCATTTGGAGACTGTGCTTCCTCAATTTCTTTCCTCAGTTACTGCCTCACCTCTGGTGAAATGGATACATTTTGCTGGAATCTTTATAAAGTTAACAATTTCAATCCCACTGTATTTTCTGCAGTCATGATTTCAACTTAATGCCTCATGTAAAAGAAACCTTGAGAACACGTATCCACCTGTCATCCTAGGGAAATACAGCCTCAGAGGAAGAAGTGCATTGCTAAGCCTACTTGTTCTTCTGAAGATTCCTATCTACATAATTTTGCATGGGAAAACAAATGGCAGAAAGTGATGTTGCCGCTGTGCTACTGTGCAGAAATGTTTTGCATGGAACGTTTTTGCATTAATGAGAGGAATACTAATGTCCTGATCAGCGTGAGCAAAAGGATCTGTTCATTCTCCATGGTGCTGTTCATTCTGCATGGATAAGAGTATCTGTAGGCACATTAGAGGGAAATAAAGGAAACATCAACTTTGTAGCTTCAGTGGCATGTGCTACCTTATAAATGTCAAGGATCAGAAAGAAACATCTTCTATGTGACAATAACATTATAAAAATGGCCACTATACAGTTTTCCAGTGAAGAATCTGACTTGACATGGAGCAGACGTGGGTATAGGTGAAGTGTAAGTCTACCTCTGTACAGTGGTGCCTATGTTTCCAATCACCATATACAATCCCACCTGTTTCTGTCTGTAGTTGCTGTCCAGACAACATCTGGGGAGGATTCATGGCCCAGTGCAGTTGTCTGCAGAAATCCTGGCGATCATCCACGTGAATGTAATCATATATGTTTTGGTGCATTACATCAGTCTGAAACAATTACAACAAGGAATGTAATTTGTAAGCACAGTGGGGCAGACACTTATCTTTAGGATCGTACTTTCCTTAAAATAATGACTGGTCTAGGATACGTTCAGGGCAAAGATTGATTGAGGACAGTTATTTCAGAGACCTCTGTTTTTCAACATCTGTTTTTTTGACTTCACATCCTAAGATGATTCTTTTGTGCATATGCAAATGTGAGTCATAAAAATGTCCAACTGGCAGCTGGTGACTAGTGGCGTCCCTCAGGGATTGATGCTGGGACCAACACTGTTCAATTTCTTGATTAGTGAATGGTGGTATAGAGTGCACTCTCAGCAGGTTTTTAGAGGGTACCAACTGGGGAGAGCAGGACAGCTACGCAGACCTTGGCAGGCTGTAAAAATGAGCTGACAGGAACCTCAGGAAGTTCCACAAAGGCAAAATTCTCTCTAATTTTCAGTACCCCAGGCAAATTAAGATATTAGCATACCAAAGTGAACCCAGGAGAGTGCTACCAAGACACATAAGAGGGCTGAAGCACATGACATATCAGGAGAGGTTAGAAGAACAGGGTTTGTTCAGCCTTCAGAAGAGAAAACTTCAGAGAGAACTAACTGCTGTCTACATCAACTGAATGAGCGGGTGTAGAGAAGACAAAGCCCGACTCTTCTCAGAAGAACGAAGTGGGAGAACACGAGTCCCAACACAGGAAACTGGGACTTAATATAAGCAAAAAAATTTACAGTCAGGGGGGTTAAATACTGGAACACATCTCCCAGAGAGGTCATAGAAACTCAAAGCTTGACTAGATGAGCCCTAGATCAACCTGCTCTAACTGGATCTGCTTTGAGCAGGAGGTTGGACTAGATGACCTCCAGAGGTCCTTTCCAACTACATGGTTCTGTTATTCTGTGACTTTACAATATATTTATTATACACAGGCAATCAGTCTAGAATAGCAGCACCTTATACTGAAATTGAAAGGAAAATTCTAGCTAAATCTTATTGTTATAATGCATCATGTTTCTGTTAACAAAAGCTTTACAAAAGGAACAACATTACAAGCAATTCATCTTCACCTGTCAGTTCACCAAAAAAATTATGAAATGGCATAGTAAAATAACTTCAGTAATAGTGTCTAATCAGCAGTAGAAAAGGATAAGGCAAAAAAACAGTGCTGTGTCTTAGAAAGCCAGTTAGCAGAAGTGACTACAAGAAAGTCATTATAATGACAGTGCCTAAGTATTCTAAATATTTGTTAATATATTTACCTGATGAAACCCTAGATAGTCCACAATCGTCGATGACGCATAAAATATCATTCCATCTGCACTCACCACCAATGCAAAACCGTTCAGTGACTAAAGAAGGGAAAATAAAAGAATTAAAAAGATAATCAGAAAGTAAAGAATAAAATGGGTATAAAATGTATAAATATCCTAGATATGAAAAAAACACTCTGCAAAATGTTGGTCATCAAATTTTTGCAGAAGGGCTTTTTTTCCTAATATGAAAAATTAATAACCATCTGAAACATGATTTTTCCTTTTTAAAAAATGTTAGGATAGCTAATTACAGTGTAGCTACCATATTACATTACTGTCTGATTATCTACTTTAAATTTTATTTTGTTATTATTTAATATAATTAAAAGTTTAATAGCAAATGTCAACGACTTTTTTCTTTTAATTTAAAGCATCACATTTTGTAATAATTGCTTTGAATTTCTGTGCATTGATACGTATAAATAATATAATCTCTGACAAGAAAATCAAATACACGTGCTGTTGTAGCTATGACTTTAAAACTGGACATGTATTTTGAAGTATGGCTATTTTCTTAAGCTTCTATAAAAATACATACATAGTGTAATTGCATAAATGCAACTAATATAAAAAGTAGGCAATAAATACTTCACTGATATAGACCAGTGTTTAGTCTAGAAAAAAGCTAAATTACTTCTCAGAGACTCAGTGATGCAAGGAAAGCAGCCAGAGAAATCAAAAAAAAAGAAAAGTAAGGATTAAATGAAATACATGATGCAAACATTAATATCCATCATGCTTCATGCAGACCGACTAAGATTGCCTCTCTTCCCTTGATAAATATTTGGTGACATAGCTTTACTCCAGCAGACTTGTATTCCAAGGTAGTTTAGATGATCCTTTCATGTGATAGTTTTGAGGTCTTTTGAGATTACAGTTCAAATAGCTGGTGCTGAAACACTGCTATATTATTATTATCCTTGCTTCACCTTTCTCTCAATTTACTGTTGTAGTGATGTGCCTACTAATCCTGGGTTAATCCTGAAGCACAATGAGGGCAGATTTTCAATTGCTCAGTAACCAGATATACTGACATATTTTTGTGAGCTTGGTTCTCTTTTCAGTTCCTAAATAAGGACCAGATTTTCAAGACTGCTTGAAGCCTGTTCCCACTGTGACAATGGTGGGCAGAATTTCAAGACTCCAGTGCACAATAGGCCGACCTCCTCAGAAGATTTGGCCCCGATCATAAATGTGGAACACCTTTAGAAAGATGGCCCAGTGGGACCATACATGGCCAGGGGCTCTGCACGTCAAAGAACCTGTGAAACAGTGACTGGAGAAACGTAGTGGAGAGAATGCAATGGCTCACCTACATTTGGAAAGAGCTGTAGCAGCAACTGATTCAATCAAGTCAATGCTAACCATGAGTCATCGCTAAGAATAGTTAAGGGCAAATAATGTTCAGCTCCAGGTCAGCTCAATAGATACAGATCCTTCCCAGAATATGCATTATCTCTGCCTAGTTGGGTTTGTGTTGAACATTAGTTATCCCTGTTGATTCTTCAAGCACAAGGAGTTGATGGACTGGTGCTATTTTCTGCTCTAAATAATGCCCAAATTCATCCCAGCACCTCACCAACCAGAAGAAAATCTGTCAAGATTTCTACATATTCACATCTGTGCCTTTCACTGCGCTGAGAGAAGCCTCCATAGATGGTATCTGTCATATCCATTTCCAATGTCAAGTGGAGACAAGAAAGCATTTTTGGCATCTTGTCTCTTTGGACTCATCTTCACAGCAATGAAACCATCAGTGATGTGATGTTAGGAATTTTATTACATTTTGAACATCTGGCAGACCTTTTAATTTGGACAGACTAAAAGTTTCCTCAGAGATAACTGTAGGACATTTAAGGGAGCTCCTTCATGTCTGTGGCTGTTACCATGCATGTTCCAAAAGACCTCAAGTCCTGCCCGTGCAGCAGAAATTAAGACCGTTAAAGAAATGTTCTTAACCTGTGCAAATTAATGCACCAAGCCCTATCTGGGAAGGCTTAAAAATTGACCACAAGATCTGAATATGATCAAAGAATCTCACACAGTATCATGCTGAACATCCTTAAAATGTGCCTTCCCTTGTCCTGCAGGCAAGCTGGAGTTTTTCAGCCCCTGTAGGAAATAGCTGGGGAGCAACTGCCTTTGCCAAGGACAGCTTTTATGGATCATGAAACAAATGGCCCTACTTGAAAATGAACCTTCTTCATCCAACATACTGGTACATATTCTTTAGGCCTACACACATACCCTAAGAGATCAGTCTTTAAAATGTTCCCCCACAGTGGGAGGCAGGCAGGTTTGTCTTTACACAAGTTTTTCTTTCACAGAGCCAGAGTCGGGCAGGACTAGGTGCTGCAGTTTGTAATAATGGGAAGGGGAAATGGGACCATGTGTATTTCTAAGGCTTCAGATCAGTGGAGTGGCAACTACATCTGTGAGGTTGGAGAAGGTATTAAGGAAGAGTGGGAGGGAGCAAAAGGGAAGAAGAACTGCGGGAAAAGTTCAAGGAGCCATGTGTTTAGGTTAAGCCAGAAATGAGTATGGATTTGAGGGAGGTTATGTAAATGAAGAGAATTGCAGACTTCCCCTGCTTTGTTTTTGTTTTGTTCTCAAAATGCTGATGTCCTCTCCTGAGTTAAGATCTCTTAACTAAGCATTGCCTGGATTTCATGACCCCAGATGCAAACATCAGATGCTCTGCCCTGCAGGCAGGAAAAGCAAAACCCACTTTGGTGCAACAACAACTTTTATGGAGCCACATGAAGCTATTGAGGATTAACATAAATTCCATGTGTCTAAACCTCATTTTAGCTGGGAAACCTGTTGCTTCAGCCACACTAAGAAGAGACAAGCTGGACATGGAGTAAAACTTCATAACCAGTGAGTCTTAGCCATGACTGCAATTTTTTCTGTTTTCTCAGTATTACCATAAAGTGCAGTTCAATGTGAAACCTGACATTGTAGCACAGAGGACTCTGAGTTGGGCTCAGGTTTATACTTTTCTTACCTACTTACAACAGCTGCGGAGAAGGAGGAGGGTGTTTGCTAGCACAGGTCTGGTACCCAGAAGTGGGTAACAGTGACTGCAAATTGGTAGGAAAACACCTCTTCTGACCTCTCAGTTAAATCTCTCAGGTATCATATACAACTCCATACTCCAGCCCTTTACAGTAACACTGTATAGAGGTTTGCCATGATTCTGGCCAGAATCCTAGTGATTTGTTAGACTGAGTGGAAGAGAAAGACAGCTTCAGTCCATGAGAACGAATGAAAACTATTCCCAGCTTTTTTGTTCTGAGTTACTGGGTCTCACATTAGGCAGGACATCAAAGTGAATGGTTCCGCTTATGTTTTTAAACATTCTCAGTTACTGAAATATAGTTCTCAGCGATAGCTTTCTCTCGTTTGTGGTGAATGGGAGACTGCACTGGTGTGCTGTGTCAGAACCACAGCAGCCATCTGCCTGGGTAATCGATAACCTGAGGGGAGGGAAAAGGGAAAGAGGAAGCGGACCAGCCTCATACCCATGCAGTCTGCGCTCCCTAATGTAAGCACATGTCTGCTCAAAACACAGAGGGGACAGCACAGAGAAGTAAAGGCAGCTCTTCTCATTTCATTTTATTCCATTCAGTAGAAGTAGTGGAAAGCCTAAAATAAGGCTCTTGGATTTAGAGGAGGAAATAACTGAACTTTGTAGCTCAATGTTGATGATATTTACTTTGTGTACAACTGGTGTGTTTCAAACGACAAAGTCCACTTGCATCCTACAACATTTTTTAGCAATTTTGCATATACTTACACATTCACAGAGGGATACATCCACACATAGACACACACACACACACACACACACACACACACAAAGACATTAGCATGAACATTAAAACTTTTGCAACAAAAAACAACTAACTTCAAATCTGCAAAAAATACATGGTTGTAAACTGCCATTTGGTAAACCATATGGATTCAATGACAGATGGAATTTCTAATCCAGGATAATTGCTGAAACATGTGAGACAGACTTAAGTATGTATTGTGAACATTTGTTTGTTTGTATTTGGCTTTTTAAAAACACTTACATGAGTTTTCTACATTGTACTTAAAAAATGAAATCATGGGGGTTTTTTCCCAAATGGGGGGAAAAAAAAAAAAAAAAAAAAAAGAGCTTGGCACCAGACAGAGGCCTGTGTTCTTTTGAAAAAACATGTACATCCAATTATGTACTCACGAAAAGCTGCACCTGCTACTGAAACACAAAACAATTAATCTGTCAGTTCAAAGAAAGTACGACATTATTCTGGTGCCCACAGTAGCTGTGAGATGAAAGTTATCAGTTCCTTCCATTAAGAAGTTTTTGAAACATTATTAGTTTGGGAATGAAGGCAAATATTTTGAGGAAGATAGGACTTCCTTTGGCAAGATCCTTTATATATCCTGATATTTTTTTCTGGTCCCACAGCAGAAAATCAGCCAGCACATACTTCAAAGATATTTTGGTCAAGGTCATGGCATAGTAAAAATACGGAGGGGGGAAAAAAAAAAAAAAAAAAAAAGAGAGAGAACAAGTTCCAATCCACATTTCTCTTATTACTCTTCCTTGAAATAAAGGAAAATTCACTACCATTAGGTCTCCAGAGACCATGTTACTATGGTTACTAAAGTACAACAGTCAAGGCCTGCAGCCATGCCTTGCTTTGAACAGATTTTCGAGTCACGCAACTTGGGTACTATATTTCCAGGGTCAGTTGGCTCACAGTTTATCTGGAACAGCTTCATTTAATAGTGGATCACTGGGTTTTTGCATCCTATGTGGGATGCAGCCGTTTTCTGGTGATTTAAATAAGTAGCTATTTAAAAACTCTGGAAATTATATACTCGTTCTTGTCATGAATATTAGGAGGAAAATGCAGACAGTTAATGTGTCTTCTGTCTTTAACTGTATTGTTTAGTGAATCAGTATTTCTTTCTGCTGATGTTTTTGGGACTCATAATTGCCCTTCTCAAAAATCCCTCTGCAATCCCTGAGGTTCTCTTCATAAACTGAAAAAAAAAAATGAAACTCTGACAGAACCCTGAAATAAAATCCCACATAAAAGACTATTGAGGAACACTGTATTTGATGACATAAGAATATGGCTTTTGCTCAACAAGTACAGCATCTCTTAGCCCTCCGGACTCTTATGTATTTCTCTGGTATCTACAAAGCATCTTCAAAAGGAATAGTTCTGTGAGTAAGCACTATTTCATGCAAAGGGGGAGTGACAGAATTGGTTTTAGCATCATGTTTTGATCAAAGGCTTGCGTGTACTGCTTAGTTTTCAGGCAAAAGAAACAAACCAGAAGATGAATTTCCATCATTTGAGCCAGTAATCCTACAGGCTGAAGCCTACAGCCATGGGTTTATATGGGAAGTCTTTTGGGAGGAAAGTGCTCGATCTGATTGATTGGTTTTCATAGGCAGCAAAAATGTTTCTTTTCAAATACAAAGAAATATGTACATATGATAATTATGCCTCTTTCACTCTTCTTGTCTTCCCAGATAAAACAAAGTTCATGTTCCTGCCTATCTCCTTGAGCTTGGATATCACTTCAGACTCCTTAAAGACAGTAGGGAAATTCAGCATCTAATGCTGCACTACTCATAGCAGGGCCTGGCAAAATTTTCAAAGCTCATTCACAATGCCAGAAAAATTTGGGCCCTGACCCTCCCATTTACTATTGGAGGCAACAGCTGTGCCCAGACGATTGTGAAGCATTCAACTGGTGAAATTTCTCATTATTCCATTTTTCGGTATGCCATCACTTCCACTGAGGAATTAGGGCAACTTTGGAGTTACTTGTTTATATACGTGTCTTCAGTCTAACAAGGGAGCTGGAACACTGTGGCTTGTCAAGAGGCAGCAGACAAAACTGGCCTCCTGGAAATCAGTTAGGAAAATGTAAGTCATTGGGTTCTGGTAATTGTGAGCTATAAACTTTCAAGAAAACATAGTAGTTCCCTGGAGGGTGAGACTGTAATGAGTGCACACATGTAAACGCATTTTAAACCATGGTGATGTTGGGGTTTATATGCTTGATATGTAATGAGTATTGGACAGAACCAAGAACAGTTTTGCCTTTAAAGTTGTTTTGATTGCATGATGTGAAAAAGTAAATGTAGTTTTTCCTTCTCTTATACTTTCCTTCCAAGCTAAGTTTTTGTAATAAAACTTGCTTGGTCTGTGTCAAATCCTTGTGGTAGGGCCTCTCTTCTTTACTTGTATGCTGAAATTCTGGGGTTTCAACCCCAAGCCCCAAATTAAGGTTGATGTATGGGTGATTCCCACAGCCCTTCACAAAGGGCGAGTGAGTTTACCTTTAAGCTTCCCTCCAGGGTGCAGCAGCCTTGCAGGGAGAGCCATTGGGTAAATGAGCCCCAGGTGTCTGCATTAAGTAAGCAAAGGTCAGGTGTCCCACTTAGGGATAAAAGCTGGGACCACTTGCAGGCAGGGGTAGTGTTTGTCTGTGAGGTGGATGCACTTTGCAGAGGTTCCTGTTGGGAAGGACCTCCTGCCTCCCTGGGACTGGGCTCCAGTCAGGTCTGGCCTTTGTAAATGCAGGCTGTGTAGAGATTCAGTATGTGGCTTCCTTGGTCTTATGTGTTTGTCTTGTTGACCTGGTTGTCTCACATCCCTTCTATGGGAGAATGCATTTCACCATTTATTCCACCCACTGTTGGTTGTATGGTGGTGTTGTTGGGGTCAGTGGGATTGATGTTGATTATGTATAATCTGACTGACTTGCTTGTACCCCCAGTGCTCACCCATGTACTGACCCTTTTGTATCAAATACAATTTGGTTATTGGTTCATCTTTATGCTGGCTGTGTCCTTTATGCTAGGCCTGATAATTGGTAAAACATATGCATGGTCTCCAATGAGCCTGGTGCCCCAAAACCAACCACTCTGCCCAAGATGGCAGTGAGAAACAAGAGCTGAAGCATCATTTGACATTGTATGTGCAGAAGGTTGATGTGATTCTTGCTAGAAAGTGATACATCCCAATTGAATCACATTGTTTTCACAAGTACTAAACACTGGAAATGACAATACAGAGTGGAGCAGTACTAATGACTAATAGCTTAAAGATGGGTTAGGGAGGACTTAGCTGCTGCAAAAGTTAATTCATGGGTGACACCAAACACCTCAGTACAGATTTATTACATGACATGTTTGTTTAGAATAAATCATTAACATCAACGAGGCTTTCTATTGATGGCAGTGTTTGGTGGATTTTTAATGTCTAATTGTAAAAAACCCATGCTTCTTTTCTTTGCCTTATCAAATAAGATTTCATACAGTAGGTGAGTATATGAATATTACCTTAGATAAATGGCCATTTTACAAATACTGGACACTATAGTAATCTAAAGAAGAATAGTATTCAAGTCATTAATTTTGAAGTTGTCAGAAAAAGTGCATTTTATTTTTTAACACATAGATATATGTATCATGATTACTGGATATGATAGTGAGTGTTTGTATGAATAACATAACATTTACCTTAGCAATTATCATGAAAGGATACTAAAGTATGACATAGTCTTTTATATCTTTTCATTTAGCCTCCTCATTAATCATGATGTTGAATTTAAAACTGTGCTCTACCAGTAATGGAACTCTACTGTCAATGCTCTTTCACAAATACTATGCCCCGGACTACACTTGGAAATGGAAACAAACTTTATATTGATTTATGCAGTTTCTCATTTCTCTTCCTCAAAAGCAGATGTTGTATTCACAGATGGAACCAAAGCTGGGGCAATATCATATCTTCAGTGCAAGTTCAGCCCTTCATTCTTTCTGAGTTCTGCAGCTGCTCTGAGCTTTTCAGTCTTCTCTTCAACAATTTCAATATAGAAAATGCAAGCCTGATTAATTCCATTTGAGAAGACTCAAAATGAAGCATTAATTGCTCACTACTCTGCACTTGTAATAACAAATTTAGTTAGGTAGCCTTTGCAATAACAAATGTAGTAAGATTACCCATTATCTTCCACAGAAATAACTTACTGAAAAGAGTCTCAAGTAATATTTATCCAACATGTTGGACAATTAGACATATGTAAGTACCAAATGTCTGGATTTTTTTTTTTCAGTGTTATTTACATGTAAGTGCATCAAGTCTTGAAGAGAAGAAACCGTCATAATATTCCATCCACAGCTGACTTTTGTTTGTACTAGCAAACTGTTAGCAAGCATGAATGGCAGACATCTCTTTCTGTAAGGAATCAAAACCTAAAAGAGACAATGTTGCAGCCTATATACTGTAAACAGAATGTGATGTCCTAATTTCAGAGCACTATTTTTCTGTGTATTTAGCACTATATATCACGTTTTCTAACACAGAACTATTTCAGGGGATGAAGAGAAGAGCAAAACAATCTGTACTTCACATTCTGTTCAAAAAAAATATATGCTAAACAAGCCTCTTTAAACACTTTTTCAGGTCAGTGGAGTTTTTAGTGTGTGGCATTCCTGAATTTGACTCTGGGAACTATCTTACTATGTGAGTTACCATCTTATGCATGTTTTGTATCCTTTAAGTGTCCTGCATAAAACACACCCTGTCCCACACTGGCAGCAGGGGTGACTTCTGCTGTGAATGTGTTATGCTGACCCAGAGAGGCAAACAATGCTTTATCTAATCTAGATATCAAATGAATGACAGTGGATCATCTGGAAAGAGCTAAGAATGGAAAGTTAGAGACAACTCCTCTAACCAGCAGAAACGACTCTAAATCTTAAACTGAGTTACAGACTAGATGAACCCTTCCACAAGGCCCTTCTGCAAGCCCCTGCTTTAGTTTGAGCAGACATTTCTTATTACTAAAAAAAAGCCCTGCCTCACTCCTTACTGGAGAATTTTGGGGGCACTGCAGTACTGTGAGGAGGGGGAAGGTGTAGAACACATGGGGGAAAATGCCTGCTGTTGGCCACCATCAGCTTGTGCAGCTAGGAATTTCTGGAAGAATATACAAAAACTATCTCATTTTTTCTATTCTACTCATACAATGTCAGGGACAGTTAAAACTGAAATGATGCTGATTTCTCTTGAAGCTCTTGGTTCAGGAACAGAACAATTTGTAGGGTGCCTATCTGTCCTCCTGTCTCCAAATCAATACTATAGCCTTGCTAACAGGAAACAGTACATTTAATTGTCAGCATCATGCTTTTTAGTAGCAGTTTTCTGTTCACATCCATCAAACAGCGTACTCTAGTTTTATTAACTGAGATAGGCAAGAAGTAAAATTGAAATGAACTCAGTATTTCTAGTAAAATATGTAAGTTTTTTCTTTTGAAACCTTCATAACCACAAAAGAAAATCACTTCAAATTTGCAAAAATTCCAAAGACCACATACAATCTTGCCTGGACCTGCTTCCTTGCTCATCACTTTGCCTTATCAAGAAGATAGCAAGGCTACAGCTCATTAGCTTTTCTGAGTTGAGAATGAGGAATATACTGGAAGCAAGTGTCAGCTGTAAATACTGATTAGGCTACTAATTTATAATTTTACTTCAACCAGTTGAAGGCCAGTTAAACAATATAAAACTGCCATTATCTATGGTAATAGGTATTATTTGAAGTGTATATCTATTTCTTTTGGGATTTTTTTTACACAATACATGACTTTGCCATCTTCAAAAACAGGACACTTCCTCAAAAGCAAATGTTCATGCAGAAATTTGTACGGAAGGGACAGTGTGTTATGATTGTCTTCATTATTTGAATGCAAGAATTCAAGTTCTAGTAGCAGAATAAATCCCAGTGAATCTCTACCACACGGTGCTCACATACAGATATTGAACCTATTGATTGGTGAGAATGGTTGCCAGGGATTAGCTCTGAAGTCAGAAAAAAAAACCTAACTGAGCTGAAGCAGGAGAATATGTTTTGTTGAGGAGGAAGTCACGTGGCTGCTGGACCATCTCCAGAGGCACAGAAATAGCCTGAGCAGAAACAGAGGAAGCGGCTGTGAAAAGTGAGCTCGGGTGGAGCTGGCTGTCATGAACAGTCTGGAGACAGCAACAGGAGCCTGAAATTCAGATTCACATCTGGTCTGTGCCCAAAGCTCATCGATTCTTTAACTTAAGGTTGCCAGTGGACAGCTGCTCTGTTCAACAGTACACCTAAAATTTCTTGGCTAGGCTTCCTTATATGACATCAGGTTTGCCTCTCCCTTGACAAATAGAAGCCAACTTATCTGATACCAGTGCAAACCAGAGAGGATGCTGTCTCTCCTTGCTGCACACCTGTGCTGGCTGCCTGCTCCCCCTGCTCTATCACATTAAACATAAGCTGCTTGTCCTGATTTTCCAATCTGCTCACAGCTTGCTCCCCTCCTAATTATAATCTGTCATTTCATGTTGGAGGAGCTAAGTACTAACTCTCATCAGTCCAACATGTTACCCTTACCCATATGCAGGATCTGAAAACAAACAATTAATGTTGTTTCCCATTTTGCTAAAAGGCTCCACGCAAGTCTCTGATTTTTTTCCTTCAAATCCCTCCTTAAAACTCTTGCAAAAGTCCTGGCAAAGGTCAAGCTGTTCATAGACTATGAGTATTGGCAATCGTGGTTACCATTTTGTTCATTATTTCCACATGCTGTGTTACCCATTGAAATGCATTTTTCACCACTTGTCTTGTATTTAGTCTGCTAATCTGAAGGGAGGATATCACATCTTTTTGTTTTGCTCTGCCCCCCTGTCAAGCTGGAGGGTGCCACCAGCTGTATTTCAGAAACCTCAGCCTGTGACAGCATCATGATCGTTACAGTCCTAACAGGGGCACTAAGGACTGGCAGAGAGAGCAAATGGTATTTAAAAAAAAAAAAAAAAAAAAAAAAGAATAAAGGAATAAGCGAGAACATTAGTTATTTGTTTAAAGGGCAACAGAAAGGATATTTTTTGCACAAAGTTGTGGCCATGCCAAATTTCAAGTCTGGATTTTAGAAATATGCCTATTTGCAGAGAAAAAAAGGAACCAGGGCCTCTGAAATGTTCCTTTGTGTTTTGCCTGTGCCTGGCAAGAAGAAAGTGAATGTACGCATATGATAAAATGGCAAGTTTCTCCTGACCCCATTTATGGCTTTTTTTTCTCATGGATAAATTCTCTGTAAGTCATCCCAAGTGACTAATGTCAGCTTAAATCATGTCATTTGAATTACTGGGAGAAGGTTCATGTTTGAAAACAAAGGAAAGCAAAAGGGTTGTTTGGGTAACTTTTAAAAGTTGTATTAACTGGAAAAGAAAATGCACTGAGACGATGAACTTTTTATGAGAACTTCCTATTTTGATGGCCTCATTTTAAACCAGTAGATTAAAAGGTGAAGCACTGTATCATCATGTAACAGGGTTTACTTCAGAAGAACTGTGCTAAGAGAGTCAGCACCGTTGGAAGCTAAAAAGGAATTCAACACCAGAATAAATCAAAAAGTCTCTCTCTCCCAATATTTGATTTCTGAATTCTATGCCTTGATCATAGCCCTGTGTAACAACCATGCACTCTTGTCTGAATCCAATTTTTCTTTTCAAGTTAAAATTAAAAAATAACAGGAAGAATAAAATCTCTTGCTCTCAGACTGAAATTCAAACTGCAGTACCTTTTTCAAGAGCAGTTTTATCAAGTACTGATTACATAAATCAGTTTGGAAGGAGGAAGTGGAATTACACCAATGAGTTTAAAAAAATTACAGGAAACCAAGTGGGAAAAGGGTTTCCTATGTTATTTCCTTATGCAGAGTGAAGAACAGCACCAATAGGATGTTTTCTAATGTATCATTTTCCAACTCCCTTGGAATGAAACTTGAACTCTAGTTCAAGCTGTTAGTAGAGGCCACCTGGAAATACCTTTCAGTGCACATACACCTCTCTGTTCAGAGTAACTCCCAGAAAGCTTATTATTTGCAGCCACTTTTAAGGTAACAACATAATGTTAAATAATATGCTTCAAAATTGCATTGTATCAAGTCCTGAATCCTTTACTTAGATAAATGTCTGACTTTTTGGTTTTGAATAAGAAGACTTGGGCTCTATTTGGTGTTAATGCTAATGAAAAAAAAACTTCAGTGATTTCAGTGGGAACTACCAAGAAAGAACCAAAATTTCCTGTTCACAGTAGTGCCCAAACTTGTGATATGGAATTAAGAAATAATATGTAAAGATTTGTCTGTGTGATAAAGTGCCTATACCCAATTATGCTATCGCTTTGCACCAACAGTCGATTCCAAGCACAAATGCTGCCTGTTCGGTAGCTAGATACCTGAATTGCCTCACTAGTCATATTACTTACAACTCAAATGAGTAAAATTCATCTGCTAAATGGTAGAACAAAAGCATGCCTACAAAACCTGGAAGCTCAGTTTGAAAAATCCAACTTTAGATGATTAAGTATTTAATGTAATAAAGCTAAGATTATTGATACAGAATTATAAGGGCCACACCACCAAAATTAACTTCCACTGTTTTTCTCCCCTTCTGAAGACAGACATGATTTTGAAGAAGTTTGTTGTTTGTTTTTTTTTTTTTTAAATAAAACCCCATATGTCTGTGATTTCAAGATATTTTTTAAGATGCCAGGCATCTGACAGTCTTTGTCTAAAAATTTAAATAAGTAAGCCTGTCCAGATCCCTTTGTAGAGCCTTGCTACCCTCAAGCAGATCAACACTCCCACCCAACTTGGTGTTGTCTGTAAAATTACTGAGGCTGCACTCTATACCCTCATCCAGATCATTGATAAAGATATTAAACAGCATGTACAGTGTCACTGAATAAAAAATACCAGGATAGTATCTTCATCTACAGTGCAGACATAAAGAAAAATATGAGACAAAACCACAGAAATGTGATTCTTGTGCCCTGAAGCCTTAAGAGTAGAGGACTCATGGAAATCTGTCTGTGAACTGGGCAAGAGAATGGCTTGGAACATCCTGAAAACAACGTGGACCATCCCTGAAAGATTGTGAGCTGCTGGTGAGCACAGAAATGACAAAACAGACCAGGTCTGGCCTTTATCAGTATTCATCAGTGAGGTGGAGCATGACAGAACCAGGCAGTCTTACTCCATTAGTATCTGTCTGGGAGCTGCCTGGATCATCCAGATTTCTTTTAAATTTTGTGATATTTTGGATATAAACCACTATTTTTACACCTGAAAAGAATTATGTCCAGCACATCTGGAGACAGAGATACCATAAATCCTATGCTGCAGCCTACAACAGTGAAATACAAGACCAACAGACATAACAAAGAAGGAAAGAAAGCTCATCAAGACATCTCCTTCAGCAGCAAGAGATGAGACAGAAAGCTGAACATCAGTAATTCTTCCATAATGAGCAGAAAAACTGCAGGAGCAACTATGACGTGGTCAATAAAGTCCAAGTGACAGTTTTAGCAGGGTGCTGCTTAGTATATGGGTGATGATCACGCTAGAAGTGTCAGTGGTGATGACGGGGCCACTGTCTGGCTGCATGTCATTGAGGAATCAAGTTCAGATAGGGCCTCCCTCTCTGCAATAAACATTTAATTCTTCTGACAGGATAGTATATAACACATGAAAATTACATATGCATCTGGGATGAAGAATTACCTGCGCAACAGTATAGACTCTGAGTCTGGACTTGAGACTGTGAGTGCAGTTTAGCTGGGAGGAAGACTTGGAGGTGGCAAACAGCCATGAGATGATTATTGCAATCAAAGCTATTGCCTAGATACCCACCAGTGATTCATTTTTATTTTTCCAAGTCATCATTTTATTGTGTTTCTCCACCCCATCACCCCATAAATTCTATCTGGATTTATTGACCGCCAATACAATTTATTTTCCCACTTTTCTGGTTATGGGTTTGGCCCAGTGTGCCTTAAGTATTCAGTAACAGGCTTCAGAAACTGAATGTGGCCCTTTTCTGCCAGAGGGCATGTGGCACAAGGGTTGCAATACCACCTGTCTTGGAAAATATTTTGAAAGTGCAAATTTAAAAATCAAACAGTTGAAGTCTGAAGTTTCCAAGGAGAGCAAAACTTGCAAGAATGGGGTATACTCAAAAAGACTGTTAATAAAATTGGACTTTCATTCTTAGAGCTCTGTCTGTCTTCCCTCCAAAGGGAAACAAAGATGGCAAGAAAAGACTTTCTTATCCAGAAGAAGTGATCTTAAAACACTGGAAGAAATTATTTATTTAGATACCTGCTGTGCTCCGCTAAAAAGTCTTTGATAAACTGGTATCATTGTTTATTCTCTTATTGCTGATGAAAGCTATTTGATTATAGCTGTAAAAAATCTCTATAAAATCTTAAATAAAAACCACATGTTGTGGCAGAGGCCTTTAGAAATAAAAAACATTTTAAACATACTTTGTAGACAGCCTAATTCCATTGTTTTCTTCCAAGCTGAAAGGGGACGTACTGCATTGTTCCAAGACTTGAGAGTCACAGATACATTATTTACCAGTAATTAGGGTTCTTGTTATTCCATATTTCTATCTATACATAGAGCACAGTGATCATAACCACTAGGAAAAAAAAAAAAAAAAAAAGCAATTATCCCTGGTTTTCCATTAACATTGCACTCAGGGACAGTATTATTCACACATATTTTGGCGATTCAGATTATTCTGGTTTGTATTATATAAAGCATCTAGGAGAGGTTGCACGGTGCAGGGGAGCGTCACAAGAAGGAAAGTGGCTTTTGACAGCTGAAAAATATATTTTGAGACCCAATAAAGTGGCCAGATTCACAAATACGTATACAAAGCACAGCAACCACCAGCAAGACTGTTTGCTTCTCCTTGGAAGGAATCACAAATGTGACTAGCCAAAACTCCACAGTCCCTAATAACCAACATGGCAAATTTTGTTGAACAGAACCCCCCCCACTTTTCTTCACATGCCATGACCACTGGATGAGCATCCAAGCCAAACTCAGACCCCAGGAAATATTTCTGGTAAGACCTAAGGAAAATTCACCCTCTTATTCTAGATCAGACAGGCCCATAAATGAAGCCCAGTGGATATATTCATATTAACATGCATTTAATCATCCAGTTAATGATCCACATTAAGTATAATCCAGGATAAAATATCTCCCGTATATTCAAAATGAAGGTGACTCCTATATACCCTGTAGTAAGCCGACCATTAGCATATTCAGTAATATTAGTCTCTTGTAACCTACCTGAAATTATGTATCAGTGTTCTTCCTGTATGCTTGTAGCAGTAGGGCTACTGTTTGAAGATCCTTAATAATTATAACTTGTGGGCATGTAATACACACCCACAAAACATAGACTAAATATAGGAGAGCCTCATTAAAAATTAAAAGCTCATCATATTTATCATTTGCTGTACGCCTGTACTCCCTATTCATTGAGAATGGAAATGATTGCAAGTAATACCTGATGGCCAAACATCGCATTCTGGCCCTAGCACTGCCTAATCAGATTCCTATGCGTTACTTGCTTTGAAATACAAAATTTAAATCTTCTAAAGTATTAAGAGGAAGGAAACCAGGGTGCCAGTTTCCATTCTATAGACATGAACAACTTATGATATTGGATCCCATGATAAAATGTCTTTTTTTCTTTAATAGTTGCAGTGCTTATTTGCTAGAAGCTACTATTTAACTTACATTTACATGTATCTCAGAGCTGTCATTAAAACACAATTTTTATACTATGAATATTATCCTATCCAAAACAACTACACATATGTAGTCTTAATCACATAGGAATTTCCAAGGACCTCAGTGTATAAAAGGCATTATTACATCATGTGTTTGAAATGCAGATGTATCTGGGATGGACCGCTGTGCTCTAGCTGGTTCAGTAGTTTACAGCAGTATTAGTTCTTCCTCCAGATTAATGGATCCAGCTCTTAGTAACAGTATGGCCCCTTTATGCTGCTCTGCCAATATAAAGTCATCCTAAAGGGGATAAAAATACGTGGAGGGAATAAGTTCTGCACACACAGCTTGCCTCAGAGCACAGAATTGAGGGAGTGGGATAAATTAAAATATCCCAGAATAATCTCATCTCAGATCAGAAACCAGGCAAGGTCCTGTTGGCACCCTCAAAATATGGGCCAAGTAAAAGAACTTCTGCTATCAGTCCAAGTGAAAAAGAACTGTGAACTGGCCCACTGGAGTTCACTGGCAATTCTGAGGATGTAAGGGTGCAAGGTACAACTGCCCAAACGGAGACTGACTGGGACTACCACAACTGCCAGTTTTGCTCTTGCAAGAAGCACTCACAAGTGTGATTCTTGAATGACTCACACCAAGACTAACCATTTGTTCAAAGCTGCCACAAAACATTAGCCCGAATACACCATCAAACTGAATAAATTAAAGCCAGAAAAGACAGAATTCTTCTCACTCACTTCTAGTAGAAGTCCACCTTCTTGTACGGCAGTCTTGTTAGATACGTTATCTTCTTTTACTGTTTGGCCAACTTGCTTCTTAAAGTGCTTTTCTTGAATGGCTGTTGGAAAGAGTTATCAATTTAGAAATCATAATGATTAGGGCCACTAGACTAGAATTCTTATTTAGGCACAACATCCATTGATTTAATTGGAAGTTACTGTCTTTGTGGTCTGTCTTAGTTACTGATAACTTTCTTTTGCTGTGAGGGAGATAGATACATATTTGGCAGTCCAGATGTTTTTTATATGAAATATCTATCACATTTTTTTATTGGACATGTTTTTTCCATTACTATACTCTACATAAAGCAACAACAAAAACCCACAGGAAAGAAACAGAAGAAAGTTAGCAAGTTGCTTTGTTTATAAAAATATGTATTATGACAATATAAAGAAATGCCTATATAGCTCAGAAGACAAGGGACTGAAATAAGTTTCTTATTTTCATTGCTGACCTTCTTGGCATCAGATTATTTTCAGTCTCACTTTATTCACTTCTACGACTGTGAGCCTGATTCTCAGATTCAAGGGAATGTTCTTAAACTGTTTCATTTTTTAAACAGAGGCTTAAAGTTTGTTTTTAGCAGGTCATTTACTACATGTAATTCATTAAAATCTCTCACTATAGATTAAAACTACATCTATTTTTCCTAATAATAATTAAAACCTTCATGGGAGACAAAACTGGTGAGTGCTCTTCCCAGACATAGGTTATAATTGCTTGATCTGAAATATCTTAGAATACTCAGATTAGAGTCTTCATATCAATACATCCCACAGAAAAATCCCTGAAATACAATCCCATTTCTGGGGATAATGAAAGAATTTCTGAGAAGGCTGACATCACTTAATACATTGGGATTCTGCATCATCTAAGGAGTATGACCCAAACTTGTCTTTATCATTGGTTCAGCAAAAATTAAGGAGTCAGCTTCACTCTTACGGCCCCATCCCAGAGATGGGTGATACAAATATCCCTGCAGCAAGCAGACGTTCAGTTTTTTCTCTGCCTTTCCAAAATGAGAGAGAAGAGCATACCAGTGAGATTAGCTGGGACATTTGATACACATTGTTCCTTCCAGCTCGAGGAGAGCTGGAGCAACCACAGCCAGAGATGGTTAATAATAATAATAATAATTAAAAAAAAAAAAAAAGGGGGGGGTTGAGATGGACACGAATAGTTTATACCAAATCAGAATAAGAAGAGGAGACAGCCAGCAAGCCTCTAATGCTACTGAGCTTGTTGCTAAAAGCCATGACAATGGGATTTAAATTTTTTGTAAGATACCAAATTAAGAAAAAAGTCTACATTTTTAAATATCTTGAATAATATTTGTTGCAAATGACCGAGGATATGATTTAAAGTGATCTAAACTCTTTGGAGTAATTTCCTTTCCAAAGGACTGTGCAAGAGCCCCTTAGCAATTTAACAGTCTAGTGAGGGACTGTTGCAAGATACATCAGCATTTTACAACAGATAATAGCAACGCAGTACCACGCTGACATTTGTGATGTTTTTTAGCTTACATTGTAAATATTTGCCGCCAGTGATAATGTCGGTCATTACCCCAAAGCAATCATCTCAAATGTATAATTAGATGTAATAAAACTGTCCCCTGGGCATGGGAAAACACATCAGGAAAATCCCAAGCTGCCTAAAACAGATCCCTACCCACATTTTCCAGCCAAAACAATTCTGTGATTTCAGACTTGTAAGCTAGGCTGCTATGAACAGGATATAGAGTCTTCAATCTGCATTTTCATTTTGGTATAGCTTTTGAACTAATTGGAAAAGGTTGCACTTTTTTCCCCCCTGATCAGCCAAGCCTTCTGCTACGCCTATCCATAAGAACAGACATATGGACACTTGTGAGAATAGTTTTTAAAAGCCCAGCCCCTATTCCAATAGCCTTTTCCAGAGTCTCCCCCCTCAGCAAATATGCTTTTGTAATTACTGACATGGTGGTTTTCAGTCTTTGTGCAGGTTAAAGGACAGACAGGGAGGGGTGAGAGGAAATTAAGGTTTATTTTTTTGATGCTTTCTTTTGGCATCATGAAAATTCCACCAGTTCAAACTTCATCGTTAGTGGAAACTATTCTTTTACCCGGCTGAGCGGGCCAGAGCTCCCTGACTGTTTGTTAGCCTTCAGGCTCACACAAACACAGCAGCAGAAGCAGAAGAAGATGTTTGTTCCGCAGCTTGTCTGGCTACTATAAATTCCATCTCCAAATGGAAAGTATTTTAATGTTATTTTGCCGGCTAGAGTTACCCGTATGTTAGGCCACACACATCCGTTTCATAACATACCCTACTCACTGGCCTGTATGCAAGGAGAGCCACTGCACCATCAAAGACGAATGACACCCTTCATGGCAAGAAGCGAGAGCTCTTCAGAGACAGGGATGTTTGTTCCTCGCACCTGGGGCAGCAGAGCTGTCGCTCACTGCTCACTCTTGTTCTGCCTCCCTGAGCTGGAAATGCTTGATTAATTCGCCCAGGGCTTGGGTGATCCTGCAGTGACAGCTCAGAAGAGGTACTGCTACTGGTACTACTGCCTGTCACCTGGAGAAAGCAGATAAAGAAAGGCAGAAAACCACATAGACCCCCAAAATGAATGAGGAGGAAAAGCAAGACATGACAGGGTGAGAATGGAAAATTGCAAGGTGTTATCTGACTAGGCAGAAAAATCGGGAAAAGAAAACAGAGCAGCCTAACAATATCCCTGTCACCACCAAGAATTGAGAGGGAGAACTGAAGGAAAGTAAGTATTGGTGTGATGGGTGGCTTGTTAGCAAAGGCTCTGATGTCAAGGCAGCTGTGATTAGGCTTAGACATTACATAAAATGGTGGCCCTCTGGAGCAACGGTGAAGCCTACAGTGATGAAAACAAATGAAAGATTGGAGACTGCAGGAGTACTGTCTCTAGTAGGCATGGAAGAGCAAACTCTGGAAAGATAAAAAATAACAAATAGCAGAGGATGAGTCAGTGACCTGAGGGAAAAACTGGCTGCAGGTGTTCCCATATATCAAGAATGGGGCATGAAAAAAAACTTATATTGCAAGCAAGCTGATGAATGTTGCTGACTGTAAAAAAAAATGGAAAGTTTTATGGAGCCTTGGACTGCTTTCTATGGGAGAGGCAACTCCAGACTAGATTGTCAGCAATTCAGCATAGAGCGCTCACCTACTAGGTTCAAAACTGGCAAACTGAAGCGATGGGTAGAAGGAACATCAGAGACTTTTTTCTGAGCACAATTTATCTAGCCTGTGCTTCCAGAACACAAAATAAAACAGAAGATGGAGCTGTTCTGCCAAAGAAGATGAATGAGCATATTGATACCATAGGGTGATAAATACAAGATACACATGTACCAGGACTGACAGTTTTGCAAGGTCATGCGATCTGGTAAGCATGGTGCAGTCCCAGGAAACATTAAAAGACCACGACTTTGGAAATGCTGGGTCCTACAGAAGGACTGCACTGTGGAAGCATACAGGGCAGGGGGGAAGAGGGCTAGGAGGAGGAAGAGAAGGGAGAGAAAATGAAGAAAAAAGCCCTGAAGGAAAGGTCAGAGATCTGACGACATTGTTCCAATTTCTGATCTGAAAGGGGTAGAAGAAGTGGAAACCAAAAAATAATGTACTGTTAGAATTGACAGTTAATTAATGAAGAAAATAAAATCCACAAAAGGGAGCATAAGTTTGGCTGAAGGAGTATGAGACTGTCTCAGACAGTGCTGCTGAGCCTTTCACAGCTGCACTGTCTCTCCTCAGAACACTGTAAAAACCTGAGACCTCTTCTGAGCCTCCAGTCCTGATATGAGCATCGCTATCTGCATTTGCAAACCCCTTGGCTTGAAAACCAAATCTGGAATATTGTAAAGAAGAGAAAAGCTGCCTGACACTTTAAAGTCTATAGAAGCACTATGAAACCAGCCATTCCCTTCCCCCCAGAAATAACGGAACATTTATTCATTGCAGAATACTCTTTATTTCAGAGGAATGGAAATTTCAGGACTCTCATAAAACTGTACTTTTTAAACCCATGGGATTACATTCTCCAGAGTGCTTCTGTACCTCTTCTTGCATGAGCACAACCTTTTTTCTTCAAAAAATAATTAGCAAAATTACATGCCAAGCTAAACTCTGTAACAAATGCATGATCAAACAGTACCCACAGTTGCCCCAGGGGCCTTGAACTGCTAAGGCTACCTGCATCAAGCAACAGCACAAGTGAGAAATGAGCAGTGAAGGGATGCTGTTTGTTATCTGAACACTTTGCCTGGGTTCATCTGAGGTATGAGAAGGGGAAAATACTGTCTTCTTCAGCCTTGGTATGATGCAGGCATATCAGTTTCATGCCTTTCTATGAGGAGTACCTGTGAGACCATTTCTGTCCTGTGATCCCCAGGGGATAAATTGTTTCTTAAAATAGGCAGATGAAAATACCTGAATCTAGCTTGCAGGTTCAGAGAGACTGCTTTATGCATACAAGTCTTACTTTTGGTAACTGTTACTTGAAAGGAAGTGAAAACAGGGTCTCTCTTCCTGGATCTTCTAGCTGCAGGAAGAATCAGCTATGCGTGTTACCCTGAATGCTAAGAAAACAAAACAAAACTAGGAAAAACGGTATGAGAAATTCTGCTTAACAAACCTACAACCATGAATTGAAATGGTCTGTTTCCTCTTGCTGCATTACAGACAACACTGAGTGACAATAAGGACAGGGCTCGTTAGATGCACAGTGAAATTAAACAGTGTACAACATAAAGGATGGTTATCATACGTTGTCAAACAATATGGAAAGGGATGTTTGCACTCTGAAATGCCACAACATACAGGTTGCACAAACACTTGGGGAAAGAAATCGGCACCAAAATGCACCCTCTGACTAAAAGATTTATGGTGCTCAGTCCTGTTGTGGAGGCTACCAGAACACCAGATGAAATTATGCTAGCAATAATGCAAAGTTTTTCTTCCCAACTTAGCGGTTTTCTCAGTCTGCTTCTTCTTAAGAGATGCTTTGAAATCTGACTGCCCTTTGAAGTTTCTCGAGTACAGTATGACATTTATTTAAGGTACAAACTGAACTGTTTGCTTTCCAGATCCCGTCCCCTCTTTCTTTCAGAACCTCTTTTCCTCCTTCACAGCGAGCCTCATCAATTTTTCCCCGTGTGCAAGAGGGGCATCAAAGAGGTGCCACCGCTCGGCATCCCCGCAGCCCTTGCACGGGCTGGTGGGGCCACTTCGCCTCCCTGAGACCCCAGCCTGCGCACCCCCAGTCCTGAGGAGCCCTTTTGAAGGGGAGGCGAGGGGGAGGAGAAGTCCCTGCTGCGGAGGAGGCAGACTGCTGACTAACCCCAGCCCCGCTGTCACGCAACCCTCGCCGCCTGTCAATCTCCCGGCGGCTCTGACAGGGGCCTGGCGCCCGTTCAAACCCTTGCGTGCGAGCAGACGAGCCGCATTACCCTATGAAGTATTTCATAATAACAACAGCTGTTAAATATTGATGACTCCTGGCAAGCGCTGAATGCTTTTTGAGAAGGTTAAGCCTTCATGTAATGGAACCTAATTCCTCATTATATACTGTATCAGATATCTGGAAGTTGCCTAAAAAAAGCAAAGGGGCTTAAAGGAAAGGATCAGAAAATAACTCTCGTGCAGCAGGGAGAGAGGAGAAAACCCACAGTCTGAGAGGTGAAGAGTGTTTCCGTGAAGCCAAATCCTTTTGCAAAGAGTGAAAAATGCTGCCAGAGCAATCATCAAAATGGTTGGTTTTGCTGTATTCCACTGGAAGGTTTTGTGTTTTCAGAAATTACTGCAGATGAGATAAACTTTCTAAAACAGCGATCCAGCTGCCACCGCTGTCTATGTGTGTAAGAGTACACATGGAAATTACTTCTATAGAAAAACAGAAAAGAGGGAGAAAGCTCTCATTCCTATAGTTTTTCTACATCAGCCCTGACAGATCTGGCTCATTAGAAGATTTAGTGGTGATTGGACAAGATATTAGGGATGAGATCTCAGTGAGGGTTCCCAGCAGGCGAGAAAGGGAGAAGGGCGAGCCTCTTGCCATGGGCAAGTCCTGATACGCTGTCCTCCAGTTCCCAGAATAAATTCCCCCGCTTCCTCATGCTGCCCTCTAAAATCCATCAGTCTTATCTTCTCTTGACCTAACTGTTGAGCAAGGTTGTGTCAGGAAGTGAATTAGTTCAGGGTAGAAGGTTATGCTGGACCGACTGAGTCTTTGGGATGGAGCTGGAGCTGGAGTGATTCCAGGGCAGGCAGTACTGGGGAGTCCAGCAAAAAAGGCAGCATCAGAGTCAGGGTGCAGCTGACAGAGAAGAAACACAAACCAAGGAGTTCTTGGGGTGGTGACAAAATTGGGGTGTTTGGTTGGGGTTTTTTTGCATATGCAAAAGAGGTCTGTGTGCCTTTAGGGAATACAATTTATTTAGATGAGGCAAACTGAGAAGCTGAAAACAATTACCTGCTCATGTTCAGTAGCGCTGCGGTTCAAGGAGTTCTGTGAGGCTTTAGGAAAGTATCTTACCTGTGGGGAAACCAGGCCTATTGTTGAGCTGGGATAGGGAATCATGGAAACTTAGGAAGCTGTAGGTTGGAAGTGACCTTTGAAGGTCATATCTGGTCTACTCCACCCTGATAGAAACAGACCTAACTTCAGTTAGACAGGTTGCATGTGGTTTTTGTTGAGTATCCCCAGTAATGGGCATTTTGCATTCCCTCCATGAAATCTTTCATTGTTTAACTACAAACAGGATTAATTTTGTAAGGTAAGAGCTGCTTATGGATTTAGGTGAATATCTGTTAGGGTAAGTTCTGGACAGAACTTTCTGTTTCCACAAATCTTGGTCTGTAAAATATGTGGAATAATTTAAGAAATGCTGAGAATGGTTAAGTGGCTGTCATGAAAAGTGTGTTGATATGGAGAATGTGTGCATTAAGTTATTAGCTATTCTTAAAATGCTTTTTGATAGTTTATTCTATCAGTATCTGACACAACGGGCTCACAAGAAATCACACCTATATGTCATGTTGTCTGCAATCTCTTTTATCCCATCATTTCTGAGGGATCACAGATCCAAAGAAATGTGCCTCCATGTGAAACTGAATTGTGTGCTAACTATACAAGCAAAGGACTCACATTTTGTCTCTGCAGTTTACTGTTGCAACCTTACTCTCTTCACATGACTCAACAGATGATCTCCCCAACAGACAACCCCATATTGAGCAAACAAGCTATTTTAGAGATCTATTTGCACCACTGTGAGTAAATATTTGAGTTATTAGTTGGTCTAGTAGACTAGATTGACTATATGACTGCCAAAAACATGCAGTCCTCCTGAATTATCTCAAGATACAAGACTTATCCCAAGTAATTGTCTTCCATTTCATCTTCATAATTTCATTTGATTACCTACTACTTTAAAAATGATGATTTGATGATGGGAACATATTGATTTATAGGTTCAGTTCTAGGGCCTTAATTTTATCCCTGTATTATTCCATTCTTAGTTTAATTAAATTGCAATACATTAGCTTGCCTGACTGCGTATTTGCTTGCAGACCCTTTTGGAAAAATCCATAAAAGGTAAATCCAAACAGGTTATTCTGTCAAACCAAAATGGATCTCAAGCCTGAGTTATCAGCAACCTTGAGTAAGAAATCTGCAAAACACCTTCAAATCAATACCCACATCCCTCATAAAAATTAAGTTGATTCCAAGAAATTCCTTGCCCCTTAAGTCATGAGGTTGTAAATTACATGTCCATTAATCAGAACCAAGATCTACAGCATAAATTTGGTGTAGAAAAAAAAAAAAATTAAGAGAACTATTCCATATTTAGAAAACTTGCTTAATGTTGGTTAGTTCCAGAGCTAAGGACCTCAGAATGTATAATCAATGTTGGTTTATGTTTGTTTTACTCTCGTTTTCATTTTCCTCTGTATTACACTCTGAAACACTGCATATTAAGCCAATGTAAAGCGATTTCAACTTCAAGAAACTAATCCACATCAGCCTTATGTGTCCTGCAGTGTGTTCTGACCTGCCACATCCTGATTGCTTGAGTAGGATCTCAGCAAATCCCACCGATCATGATATAGATACATATTCGGAGGAATAGCACAACAGAACACATTGATTCTAGGATCTACGGAGCAGATGGCCTATCAAAACAACTTGCGGAATTTTCCAGTTCTTCCAAGTGTCCTTCATGATGGCTTGTTGGCTGAATAGCTCTTCATCTTTTCCTTTGTCCAGATATTTTAAAAAATCTGTACAAGGAAAAATAAAATTTAGGTTCTCTATATCCTCTGAATTCACATCACTTTGTCTCTCTGTGGCCTAAGAACATAGTCTTGTTTTGACATGGCTCATATTATTTCATTCTCCTGAGGCCATTTTTTCACTGGCTTGCTTCTCCCAATGAAAATAATACAGACACGGACATTGGGGTCCACAGCAGAGGCAGCTGCCCTTTGAGGAGAGGCTAAAACGGCTGTAACCGTTTGCTGAGGAGAGAAGGATGAGGGGAGATGTAACAAAGGTTTACAGAATTGTAAAGGCAACTAATAAACTGAATGCAGAACTGCTGTTCACCCAGCCCCACAAGATGCGGACAGTGAAGTGCCCAACATCATCAGTACAAGAATGCTTTAAAACAGATAAAAGAAAGCAATTCTGGATATACAAATACCAGAATAGAAGGACCACTGGTGTGACACAGTAGTGTATTTCTTATGTCGTTATATTCTCACTGCAATGTCATGACCTTGTCCATGAAATCTGTTGCAGACAGAAAATAAACAACAGATGAACAAGAGCAGAATCTGTGGATGTGAAACAAAGTATATCACAGAAGCGACAATAAGAAAAAATCGGAACCTTATGAGAAGACCTGTGTGTGACTAAATTTAAGCATATGATGACAGACCAGCTTGTGACTAATCAATGCATAAAAAAAGAAAGAAAAATTTATTTTATGATAAACAGCCTATTGAAATAAATTTGAGTCTGAAATATTTTTCAGTAACATAAATAATGAGACCAAAATCCATTTTTACTGAAAAGACAGCTAACAGAAAAGCCATGTGTGTTCATAAGTAAGCAACTACCGTCTACCGGAATCTTCCCCAGTTTAAAAATGATGTAAGAATCACATCTTATAGAAGAAATGCAATGAAGTCCTGATAACAGACTTATCTTGAGAATATCAGAACATTTTTAGTCTTTATTATCTGCAGAAGATGTGCACCATTTTACCCTCTTCAATTTAGATCTACACTTTAGAACATTCAGTAAATCAGCCTCTGAAGAATGAAATCAAATCAAAGACCAACCGTGAAAATAAATGCAGCTAGGAAAGTGTATGAGAAAGCATCTCTCCTTCTTCCTGATTAAATCAACCTGACAATGACTGACTTATGTGAGATTTACAGGATCTTTGCTTGCCTTTTTGGATTTGATAACCTCTTTTCCAGGCCTGTGTTTCAAACAAACTATCTCCTGAGCTTCCACTCTTCAATTTCTACTGCTTTTCTAACATTTTTGTCCCTTTATAATTTCATTTGCACCACTCTGCATGGAAAGGCACAGGCTAAATTCATACCTGCTAGTTCCAAGAGGGAATTTAAGTCAGCATCTCTTAGAAGAGAGTTGAAAGAGCATGTGTCAGTAGACCAGTATATCACCCAAGAGACTGTTTAAAAATAGCCAGAGCACACGATCTGGAGAGGATAAAGGAAACCTTTAAGATGAAATAAACATTGCATCTAAAATATTCACACCGAGACCTTAGTGCACAGGATGTGCATATGTTACCCAGAAAACCAAATCTGGCTTCATCAGTTTCAGAGTTAGAAATATCCTAAGAGAAGTTCCTTAATATCTGCTTTATATAGCAGCCATACTGTATCTGATACTGAAGGCAAAGAAACAGCCACATTTACTTTCCAGTGTATTTTAATTAAGCAAACACACTTGACACAATAAATGCAAGAATCTTCACCTTTGAGTCAGATGTCTATCAGTGCACTGCTGTACAATCACCAATAAATACACATACCCCACAGAACATGGCACTCTCTTTCTAAGGCAGAGCTACTTCACTTTGGTCTTTTCTGCTTTCTGTGGAGACTGCCATGATGAGATTGACTGTATGAATTGCTGCCTTGAGAGGTTAAATGATCCTAATGAGCTGTGGGAAAAATATGCCCAAGAGGAGGTCCTTGAGCTTTGGCTTTTCTACTTCAGGAAGTAAAAGAACGTGCCGAGACAAGATACAGGCAAATGAAATCTGAGGAAATCTTCAGAATCAGTTTACAGGATCATTTTAAAAGACTGAACTATATTCCAGAACTTTTTAGAATGCTGAAGAAAACCAGTAACATGAAAATCTTGTGCAAAAGCTCAGAATTAAGTACAAGCCAACAACAGAAGTCAAAAATTGAACTACCAGAACCCTAAATTGATAATGTTACTATCCCTGGATATGTTTAATGTGTTTTCATACATATTAATTTTTTAATTATGCATTTAAAGACTAGTCCTGAAAAGCTATCCAAACAGATGGACCTTGCTCCCAACTGGAATCCATTGCAAGTCAGAGGGCCTGCAGGAAAGACATTATGGTTTGTTCAAAAATAAATTGCGTTGAAGAACAGGAACCTTCTGCAGAATTAGAAAATGCATGAACATGATGTGTTCAATTACTACAAGAACCTTCATTTTTCACTTCCTCACAACTGTTTTGCTCTGTCGTTATTCACAACCAGGTTCCATACTCAGAAAAAGATCCCAAGCAGACCCTAAGTAGGCCAGTAGTGGGCTTACATGTTCTCTACACCTTGGCATGAGAGAAATTGTATTTTTAAAAAACGCCACAGTCCCTAGGTCAACAACCAGAATTAGGACTTTCAACATTTCTAAACATAATGAAAAATAATATCTTTTAAAAAGGCAGCAAGAGTAATACCTGAAAGCTCTAAGAATATAAATTGTGGCCCTGCTTTGATTTGCTCTTCAGTTCTGAAAAACAGAGTACTTAGATATAGTGATAAAATTACAAGGCGACCACAGAGTTCTTATCAGACTTCTCCCATGTGAAGACAAGGAACAACCAAACAATGTTCTGTATTTCAGAAACAAAGTTCTAGTTAATAAAATATAACCTTTTCTCCAGTTTCAACTCTTTTGTGTACGTGTCATTGACTTGAACAGGCAAGTCTGACTCCTGTGAAGGTGCCTGCTACCTTGACTCATTGCAAGCTACCAAAGAAATAATGAGTATTCCTTATAGAATAAGGACTGGAAACTGGTCTCCCACTCATGAAACATAAGGGATTGCAGCCTCAGCTTTCAAGGCAATTATACTTAATTACAGCTTTCACCAAGTGATCGATACTAGGTGAATAATATGTATAAAGAGAATTATGATACATAAATTACTTCGAGTGCTTCTTATTCTGTCAAGGTCTTCTGGATGAAAACTGGTGATTGCTTACCTGCTGACTCATCAGATCTGTTTTATACTCATTATGTGACATAAACATCAGTTTATACTGGTTTTTCATCAGTTCTAACATGATCCTCATTGGATATGCACTGCGACTTGCCAACAGAGTCAGGTCAATAACTACAGAAACAAAACTTTTTAGAGCTGTGCTAAGGAAAATACGAATAGGTTTAAGGCAGAAAATGAACACAGCAAACTGCAAAAAGCAAAAGCAAAGATGTTTTTGCACATATTCTTAAAAAATGCGAACGTTAACCGGACAAAATGTATACTCTAGACTTTGTTTTAAGCCGAGTATTTTTCAGAGGAATCATTAAAGACTTAGTCTATGAATGCTGCATCCAAAAGAGGAACATTTTTTTTCCTGCCAGGGCAGATTTGCAGGGAGGAGGCTCATTTCTGCCTTGCTGGTCTGGCAGGCAGCAGAGCTCTATTCCTCTGATCAAGAGATCACTTTCATAACCACTTTTCTGAGGTCACAAATGAGTCTGCTGCAGTCACGCAACCCTTCGCCTACCAGAGCTTACTATAACAATACAGGTTCACGGAAACCTTTTAAAGAGGCAGCCCATCCTTACAACCCACACAGATATAAGGCACACACATGTTATCACATGGGCTTCCCCCAAACATGTCATGGGACTATTTTATTTCAGTTAGATCAGGCAAGAAATAGATAGCTTGGAGTTTTTTCTGGATGAAGTCATGTTGCCCGAGCAGAATTAAATAAAAAGTTAAGATAAATAGCTCTACAATTCTTTTAAACTATACTGGCACCTTTTTCAAATATTTATTCAGCCCGTTCCTTTTTATTATCTTAAAAGTCCACGTCTGCCAACCATGTGCTACTGTGAATTATGCTAATTAAGATATTTAAAAGCCATGGTAAGCAGTCAAACAAACATTAGATTCAATAAACATCAGATACGATTTCCCTGAATTAAACACTGCCCTGCTGCAGTGTTAGTAACACCGACAGTACAGAAACAGAAGATCAGGAAATGGGCTTACTATCAAAAATTTATGCTGAAGAAATACTTCGAAAATACGAGAACTAGTTAGAGCTTGATTCTAGGACAGAAAAGCTTATTTTATATTTTAGCTGACAATGTCCCAGAAATGACCACCAACATACTAATCTGTTGTATGGACATGCCTTGTAGGTGGTAGCTAGAATGGCCTAGAATGGGTGATGGAGGGCAGATGGGAATTTAAAGGAAAAAGTTTAAAATATTGGTCCTCTTACGATGTCAACTCTCTCCAATGAAGGAAGGCTTTGGCTTATTTTCACAAGCAGCACTATGAAAGCAACCGTTGTTGTTCCATCGTAAATGTTTGCGCTAATTACCTGAAATAAAGTTTTCAAAAGCTGTTAAATTGCTTTGGAGCCTACAATTGAAAAAAATGAAGTTGGATATACTGCTTATTGGCATTTTATGAAGATTAGTATACAGACACATTTCATTTAAAGGCAACACAAACAGGCTTGCCCAGACCAGCTTCATAATCCAGTTTAAATAAGTAACAATAGTCATGAGGGCACAGCATTAAGCCCATTGAGGACTCACAGTGTGGGCCGAGATGATTCATTTGCATACTGTCCCGCAAGTTCATTGCTATTATTAGCCATGCTAGCCAGGTGAAAGCTTGTTCAGGTGCACCCACACATGCTATAGACAGCTTGAGGGACTCTGGACATGCACCCACAGGTCTTGAAGTGCCCTTGGCTTCATCCAAAGTGATATTCAGGCTTGATCTTGATGTGTATCTTCATGCAGCTCAAGCAGTGGGAGAGGTCCCCTCCCACCCGCACTGCAGTTTGCCGTTTACACAAAAGATGATCTCTGGGTCTAGCTTTGATATGAAACTAATGACACCCCAAAATCAGCCTCATCTCTGCTCCAGGTCTCACCTATATTTACAGAGGGGAATTAGGCTGGAAACTGGATGGGTGATTGTGAGGTTACTGCTGGTAGAGACTGGCACACTAGCTGTCTGAGACTGGCATACTCACATCGTGGATGGGAAGTCAGGGCGGCGAGGCAGGCTCAACCTCAGACCTCAAGTATCACCACAGTTTCTCAGCTCGGACAAAGTGCTGGTGGAGATGATGAGACAGAGATGCTGATCTATAAAGGGAGAGTGTTGACAGCCTCCAAGAGTGACTTCAGGGGTAACAGTACCAGTGCACACAGGGCTGCAGGCATTTTTGAACATAGGCCATAGTTTCAAAGATTTCTGAAACTCCTGAAGATGTTGCCCTGAGTCTTATGTTGCTGATTTGTGCTCACTACAGCAACTTCCCATGGTAATGAAAAATATACAAGATAAAATCCTGAATAAAAAAAAAAAAAGAAATGTGACTTTGTCCCTCTTTATGAAATTTGGCTAAACCACAAGTTAATCTAAAGTGAAAGAGCGTTGGATAGTAATGCACGTAGTTAATTAACACAACAATTTTTCCTTTCTAGTTATGGAAAGAGATACATGAGAATACTGTTGTGCTACTTTACCTCTACAAACAAATTATACTGTAATTCTGGAGTCAGTGAAAAAAAAAAAAAATCATTGGTAACAGCAGGAATGAGTTTACATATGGTTATGTCAGGGTAAACAGCTTGCTGCTCAGCTCTGGACTGCATGGCAGTCTATCCACAGAGCTGGTACCCAAAGAGTCTTGCCTCACTGAGAATCCTTTTTATATTCCTTAACATATGAAAATATTTTTAATCTTGTTGGAAGAATATGACCTCTTTTACTCAAAAACAGTGTAGTGTGGTCAATTGCTCCATTTTCTAAGGAGATGCAAGAAGGCATCTAATCATGTGTCTTTAGACTTGCAATTCTCGAGACAGAATTGGTCAATAATTTAGTATAGTGAAATCAGGATACAAAATGACCTCTGATGTGCCAGTTTCCAAATAATTACTGCAAGCTTTCCTCATTCCCTCCACGGCTCTAAAAATTCCCACCTGACAGTCAAAGATCTGTACACCACCTATATGTACATAAGGAAACAAGGAGACAGTAATTTGGATTAGCTGCAAATCTGCCTTTACATTATTTTTTTAGTCCTTTTGTGAAGTTTATTTAATTTGAAAATTATCCAGAGAAATGTAATCCATCTCACTTATACTCCAACTAATAATCCAAAATCAAACTATTTCAATTAGTGTAATATAAATCATTATTTAATAAATAAATTTACTTTAAATAGCTACTAAGAGGTATTCGTTCATTAGAAATAAGTTTAAGTACTGTGAGAAATTACAGTAATTACAATCAAGCTTTAAGGATTTCTGAGTAACTCAGTTACAAAAATTACAGCAAGCATGCTCAAAAAAAAAAAGTTTCTACTCTCAGCCTCTTCCTGCTGCCCCAACACCATGTACATACTTGATGCTCAGCTACCTTCCTACCATGGTCCAGTGCTTTCCATCTAGCTTTTGTCTGGAAGTGGAGGAAAAAAGTGTTCTGTTGCTGCAATGTAAATGAGGTTCTAGTTTGGCTGCTGAAGGATACCGGGCACTATCCAAGTAGAAGGCAGGTATAAAGAAGACAGCTAATAGTGCAGCTGCAGAAATTAGTTTAAAGCAGGTTGTTGTGACTGAGCCTTCCACATGTGGTGGTCAGTACAACCTGCCCTAGCGTGGCAGAGCCTTTGTGCAACGTGCAGGACAAGAAAAGGATCTGGAGTGCCTAACCGTAGCGCCCCAGCCAAGGCAACACAGCTGGGAGTTGATGGAGTCAAGGCAGGATGGGGCAGGCTGGGAACAGGGCAGCTGGAACATTCTTATGCCTGATGTATTTTCCACTGCCCAGATGTTCCCCAGTTGACATGAGCTGTGAGACGCTGGATGAGCCAGTCCCGGAGGGTGTTCTGACCCCTGGGAAGCACTAAAGAGGCCCAGGCCTGCCCGGCATCGAGGAGGCACAAAGGTATTTTGAAGCTCTGATCGTCTCTCCTCCCACTCGGTTCCTGTGCCAAGTTCAGCTGTGGTACGGGAACTCTGCTCTGGCGCAAGATTCGTTTCGTACATTAACCCAACGAGCTAAAATACCATCTGAGACCAACATGTAGTTAATTGCTGTGAGAACAAAACTTTGAATTTCCTGACCTATTCAAAGTTTGAATTTCCCATTAACTCCACACTCCCATACAAACAGATGGTATACAGGGTGTAGTTTCAGAACTCCCTGCATCGGAGCGTATGCAACGAGAACAAGATGAGCTGAACTGCACACCCCTGGAAACCTGCTCTTTATATGCAGAATGGTAAACTTCTAAATAAATCGATTAACGTACTCAAGCGGCACCCTCTTCGTCGCAGATAATCCTGGTTGAAACTCTTATGCCAAAGCTATCCCTGCCATGGGGAGCTGGAAAAGCACTGGTTAGCAGAGCTGACTCATCAGCTGACTAGCCCACATCAGCCACAAAGGACCGAGAATGCTGGTGGTGGCATGAAGCGTGTGGGTGGGAGCAAGGAATAAGCAATCATCTGGCAGCCTAATGCAGTAGGGAGGGTTGACAACAATTCATTATTTATTCCCCCCTCCCGCCCTAAGGCTTCATCCCTCTGCTGTAGTGATTCTCATCATCTTGACACTGTGGTAGGGCTCTGTGTAGGGGAGGGAATGAAAGGTACATCCCCTCCCTGTGGCCCATGCAATGAAAGCATCAGCAGGCTATCTGAGCTCACCACACCCAGACCACATAGGGCAAAAGGCCTCATGGAGGAGAATGGAAAAGAAGTTTCCCTGGTCCTTTCACCCAACAGGAGATGAGAACAATGTCTTACTAGTAAAAAAAAGAGTGCATAGCTTTCCCACCAAAGTCAGTCTGTTAGTAGAGAGAAGAGATGGAGATCCGGTTCTGGAATGGCAGAGGACAGATGTAAGAAAAAGCTCTTAGGGACAGTGCAAGAAATACAGGGAAAAGGGAGAATGTTTTAGCAAGGATGGGAAACTGGGGGAAAGAACCTCTATGGAGAAAACAAGAAAATCTACAGATGAGGAAGATGCAAGAAAGAAAAGCATTTAAAAAAGAGGTGAGGTGGGTTATCTCTAGAAAGGCTGCTAGAGAAAAAGAGGTGGGAAATAGTTCTCAAAGATTTCAGAAGAAAACAGATTAACAAACTAGACACAGTGAAATGGGAAGGAAAGTCACCAAGGTAAACAGCAAAAGCTCATACAGAAAAAATCAAGTTGGCAGATTTAATTAAAAGCTTGACATGAAAGTACACTGATAAAATCCCCCAAATTGTTCACATGTATCCCATTATCTCCATGTAGATCTGAGTTCACTTTCCAGTGTTCTTTCCCTCCAGCAGCCTGCTACCACCGCAAATCTGGCTGCAATATGGCTAGCTGGTCCCCCACTGACCTAGCACAAAACACTCTCCAGCCAAATTACTGGAGCGGTGAAGGTGTGAGCTCACCCCTCCCAGGCTTCAAACCTTTTCAATGGCATTTTTGCTTTGATTCCTAAAAATACATTTAACTTTGGGCAATGCAGTTTTCAAAACACTGACTCAGATTTTGAAGGCCTGACTTGTATTACTCCACTAATGCAAAAGTTAAGCAAAACATAATAAGGAATTAAGGACTTGACCAGTTTCTTTGTGTTTCTTCCCCAACCAGACCTGTTGTTTTTTGAGAGGCTTTTTGCTCGAATTTTGCCTACAGTAGGTCTTCCTGGCAGATTGCCTCGGTGGGAAGGGGATTAGGTTTCTCACTATTCTCTTCATCCTTGGAAACTTTCTATTATGTTTCACAGTCTCCACTACAGGCATTTCAGAGCACATGAATCTACAGCTTAAAAGTCTTCCCCAACATGTTTTTCACGTTACTTGCTGTATGTATCATTTGGCAAGAGAGTGATGTATAGTCACAGAATTGTAGTTTGACATTGCAGCTTTTCTCTAGCTGGAGAAACCATTCCACTTTATTTCCTGAACTAAAACTAAGCTAGTTGAACATTATCTTCAGAGATTCAGAAGATGCAATATCTGCTGAAGCTAGAATATCTGAGGTAAGAACGCTGACCCCTGTCTGGAGATTGTGACTTAACTTGACTAAAGACCACAAAAAATAAACTCCTCCTTTCTAAATGGCCTCTTGGAACTTAGTGTCCCTGCAGTGTAAGTGCAAGGGGCACGTCCTCTGTCCAGAAGCTGACCTCTCCTCCCATCTCATTCTGCCAGCAGTGACTATCTCAGTCACAATATCAGTTTGGCTCATAAGAAAGAACTCTTCTCTTAAACAGGCATATAGAGCTATATTGCTAGGTTTTAATTATTACACAGTTCTTAGGGTTGTGAAGAAGTGTTGAAAACAATCAATTCCTGTTGAACACATAGTAATTTGAGAGGACTCTGCACCTTGCATGACTTGTTTTGAGAAGTACAGCCTTTTTTTCTATATGCAGCGATGTAGATTAAGACATTAAAAAGCATGGAAAGAATAAATGTAATTCCGTTTTTCTCCACTTGCTCTCTCAGCCCTCATTATAACCTATTGGAATACTTTCCACATAAATCTTTACATTCATCAGTTCAAGATGTATTATTTAGGTTAGATTATTCCTCCTCTCAATAAATGTTTTCATAAAGTATTATTTATTGGGTCATTTGATGGCACAACATAATACTAACACATGGAAGACAGCATTTTCTGTACAGATGTTGAAACAGGGAAATATATAAGATTAATATAAGGTGACATATGCTTTGCAACCATACAATTAGTAAAGTGGTTATTAAGTTGATAATAGACTAGAAAAAGAAAACTTAAAATATGTTGGGGTTTGATTCAGATCTGATCTTTGCTTGTTTTCAGGCCTCCTCTCAACTTCTTTCAGCTGTTTCCAATATGTAAGAATCCAATTCATGTTGCAGGTTGAGGTAAATGGGAATAGCAGACACTGTGTTTATTATAACAAAAAACTACAGGCAGAGATTTACTTCCTATATATACCTTCAACTTGATACATTCCATGCAGATATAAAAAAGGAATGCATTGAGGGTATTTCATAGGAATTTTAGGGACAGAGTAAATTCATGTGATACGTGTTTGGCAGGACTGTTACATAGCATCTAACTTTCACAAAAGAAATGACAAGCTTCTTTGAAGGAACTTTTAAAGTCTGTTTGCAACTTCTCTTAGTAAGCATTTAATTTAGTTTATTGATATGCATTCTGCTTCCACTTCTACTCATATAGATGTCAAGATTTTAGAAAATTTGTCAGTTGCATTATCTACATGATTGCACCAAAAATTAAAATCAAATTAAAACTGGATTTATAAAGGGAAACCTGCTGTGCCTCATCTAAAAAAGTTCTTTCATTTCATGGTGGGGAACGTTCAGAGCACTGACAAATATGTTACTGCTACATTAGATAGAGAAGAAAAGCATCTGCATTAGTCACTTGGGATTTTCTTTCCAATAACATCAAAAAGATGCTAGACCAAACACAATTAAATTAAAACAAGCCCTTTAGAGTAGTCCATTGAGCCAAACTGTAGGACTAATCATATAGCAAAATGAGGTAAGCTTTGCAAAACCAGCTCCCATCTCAAGTTTTATGATTTCCAAACATCTAAGTAATATCTAGTCACAGCTTAGAAAGACAGGTGTCTTGCACATATTCAGCCATATAAATCATGTGATAAATCATAAACTTTTGGGTTTGATAATCATCAATTCATTTATTTACTTTCATACTTCTATAAACCTCCCAGCCATCTGTATCTCTCCTTATAACTAAGATTTTTGTGCAGGAGGAATTGTTGGGTGACTGTTGATTTCAGGAAGGACATTTCATCCATAAAGGGGAATGTGAAGAAAATGAACGATGGCTGTAGGAGAAAGAGTCCAAGCTATGGAAAGAGGAGAGAGGGATGATAAGAATAAAGAGTTGATAGGCAAAGATTATTACAATTATATGGCCTTAATAGGGAAAAGTCAGGCATAGACTTGCTCATAAAGGTTGCAGAGCAAGTTGCTCATTCAGAGAAATGGACAGAAAAGAAAAAATATTAGCTATGATTTCTGTGGAGCACAAATGCCAATGATGTCAGGAAGGGGTCTGCAATACACAGATTACATAATGAGGAGGATACAAGATTCAGACAGACTCTTCATCATGTTCAGAAAGTAAGTTACATTCCAGAAATGGTGGAGAGGGACAAGATTTTCCCGGGATATAGAGGCAAGATGGAGAAGAGAGTGAAGTGTGGCCTTGGCCAGTCCCCAGGGAGGTGCCCAGTGCGAAGGGCTGGGGCTGTCCCTGGTTCCCTCCAGCCGCCCTGCTCCTGGCTGTGGTAGGGGGATGGACCCTGTTTGGGAGCTCCTGATGGACACCATGGGGACCCTCCATCCCTTAGGGAGCAGCCAGCCCCTGTGGCACCTTGACAGGGGCTTCTGACAGCTGATGCTGGAGCAGCAGTGATGTTGTCAACCAAACAGACAGGGGTCTAGAAGACAAGAAGGGAAGCGCCACTCTTGTCCATGGGCAGCATTCAGACAATATCCCAAACTGTTTCGGAAATTATACAACAAGGAGGTCCAAAAGGCATGAACTGAAGAGACTCTAGCCTTCTCCAAGGCTGTGAGGACTGTTCAGAATGTGGAAAAACATTATTAAAGAAATCCTGAGAAACAGTGTCTGTGGGTCATGTAATAATGTCCTTTTTTCCATGTCAACACTGAACAAATGCCTCAGGCTGCTACTCAGAGAAGTTGTCACCGTTGAGTGTTGCATGATATAAAATAAGAGTTTCAAGTCATTGGCACACATTCTCTGAAGCCGTAACTAGGTTAACCAGTGCTGAAGTCTAGCAAGGTGTTTTGTTTATTGCTAGCATTTAATTTAGATTTCATTTGCTCATTTTAAGTGCATTTAAATTTCTAAGCACAGTGAAAAAAAAAATCCATGAAAAAAAAAAAAACCTGCACACCCTAAATACATTCCAAAAAGTCAATATAATGCTATCACTAAACAAAATTTAAATTGAATTTATCAGAGACTAAATAAATCTTGAAAAGACAGAATTAATTACAGAAAACCCTCAGGCCACTTAGCCTTGCCCTCTTCCATGTCTTGGTACCCTCTTGTCCTTGGGTTGAGTCATTCCAGTGGATCTTTAGGGCTATTAGAAATGGAAACACTGTTGGCACCACAGAATAAAAAAAACTGGTCACTCACTGACAAAGCATGCACATACTTAGTATAAGACAGGAAACAATAGTCACATACAGACAACACAGAGAGAGCAATACAGAAACCCAGCGAGGCAATACTAACGTACAAGAGAGGCAATGGTCTCAGAGTTTCAGTGGCCTAACAATTAGCAGGACTTTGGGGAGCAGAAGAAGAAAGATGTTTATTAAAATAAAACTCTTGAAAGTAAATAATAAAACATATCTATGAGGGGTTAATAGACAGAAGCAGCACAGCATTTATATAAAAACCTAGTAAGTAGACGATGGAAGCCATTAAGGATCTCGTATTAATTTTTATCCTCTCCCCGCCAGCCTATCCTGCACCTTCCTACCCCCTCCATACACCCAGCTTGACTGCAAGCAGTAAACCTGTCTTTAGACATGACTTGACCACTCTATATTAGGTATAAATACCATTTGAAAATCATAATAGGGAAAGGTGCTGGTAAGTAAAATTTAAAATAGTATCATTTTGTCTAGTCTTGACACATCTTTGCAACCTCCACCTTTCCCCTGCCCCCATGTTTAGCCTTCAGACCACATCTCATGAACTTATCAGGGTCCCAGCAACCACCATGCACTGCTAGTGAGGCATATGAGATGGCATTTCAGAACTTCATGAACTGACTATAGAAGTACAACAAACTCCAAAAGCTAAATGGTAGTCTTGTAATTCAAATGATTTTTTAAATGTCTTAGAAAGGAAGCAGTATTCTAGATATATATCTGAATGGCGGGGTTTTAAATGAATATATTAATGGGTTTGCCCTCCCAAAATTCTCATCAGAATTCCTGATTATATTTACACTACTCTGGAAGAGTTGTCTTCAAAGGAGCTATAGCAATACTGTCATGTGGTTCTCACCCATCTCCATCCATGCTGCTATCTAGCAAATAGTCTTAGGACAGCTTGATGGATTTTGCCTAATGATGTGATAAATGACAAGGAACACTAAAGCAGGAGGGACCTATATGCACTGAAATGTGTTCTGACTTGGCCTGAACACTTGGAGTTTTCCATCTGCATGGACCACAAATGTCATTCTGAGGTCTGCTTTGGCCAATATAATTGCACAGACCCAAGAGAATGGAGTTACCTGATCTGGCAAGCACCAAAGAGGTATGTCTGCACTCGACATGATGGAGTACAGCACAGAGATCTTTGAGCTAGCTCTAAGGGTGTTGGTATGGGCACGCGGTGTCTTATGCTGCTACACAGAGGTAACAGGAGCTTGAAAAAAAGTGTGGTTGTATTGAGATGGCAAGTGCCTCTCAGGAGGACTAATTCATGTGTGCGTGTTCCCAAAGTGACATAGCCACTCTGCTACTTGCTACAGGACCCACTCTAACATCTGCATTGTTTCAGAATTCTCTGCAGAGAGCTTCACCATGTGCTGTAATCCAAAAGTGAGGCGGCAGCAAAGTGAGAAGAGTTTCCCACACTGTTCTCTAGCCTAAAACTCTTTGTCTTATTTGTCTTCAAAGCCCTGTGCAATAATATTATGCCAAACTAAATTCCTTGTTCTGTCGGATAAGAGGTATTGTCTTTCCTTTAAAACATATCTGTGTTTAAAATAAGAAACAAAGTAAATCATTTTCTTGACAGTAAAGAAACATGTTTCCTCTCAGAGATGGTAATCATTCGTGAAGCTGAGAACAAGTGTAAACCAAGCCAAAGTTCATGCCTGAGGGAATGCTTTCCTACCTCCCATCCACAGCAGCAGTCATTAGGGCAAAATTATTGCTAGTACCTTCTACAGTCATTGCAATTGCTAGCAACTTCTCTGGAGTACAAATGCCATCCTTCCTATGATGAAAACGAACCTTGCTTCCATGTCCAAGGAAAACTTGGGTTAGAGTGGAACTAAACTTATACTAAGTTCTTTCTCAGACTCCAACATCCAAACACAATTTAATTCAAGAAAATGAGGTCAATGAAAGTCCATTCATTATGACATAGGATAATAGGATTTGATCCATGGGGGACTATGAGGGTATTTCAAGAGCTGGTACCAGGCTGGGCCAAGGAGGGCCTTAGGTGCAGAGGAAGGATTGAGCAAGCACAGTGCACAATCAAGATGAACATCACTGAATGCAAAAGAGAGTGCATATATCATTCTACTGGATTAGATAGCTCCAGTTTCTTCTTTACCACATGCCTACATTTATTTATGTTGCTGCTACATGAGGTGCATAGTGTGAGCTAACCAAATGCAACCCAGCATAAAAATATTCCTAATCAGAATGGTCCAAAATGACTAAGCAACCTGGAGAAAGATGAAGACCACACATAAAAGCTCGAAGTATTCTGGGGACTTCCCCTAGCATTGGACCAATATAGCAGCTCTGGTTTGTGGGAACACCTATAAAACCAGCCATTGTGCACGTCTGTGACCATGCTGTCTGGTTCTGAGTGTACTGCTACTATTGCTAGAAACAGTGGAACTTTTCCAGTGCCAAACACCCTGAGGAGAAATCTAACAGCCAAAGATTCCCCTCACGTCACTTGTCATTTCCAGCTTCCCGGTTTTCTAATCAATCTTGCTAATATCAGGAGAAACATTGAGGCCTACAGGGATGTTCACTTGAATTGCATCCAGCAGTAGAAAAGTAGTGTAAGATAGAATTCAAGAATAGCAAGAGAAAGTTCTGCAAGAAGAATCTTAATGATAGTGTGCATTTCCCAAAGACAGCACAAAGTCTGTGAAGTCCAGCCCTTAGGAAGTATACTTTGTGCAGATGACTGACACAGTCTAACAGCTTTGAGCTTGTGAGGCCTGACAATATAAACAACCCACAGCATCTGACACAAGTACCTGAGGAGTACCAGAAAAGGCCTCACACTTATTTCTAACTAAGATTCCTTACCTAAAAAAATGGGTATAGAATCTACAGTTAGTCTCAAAATGTGACATTTAACATCGTGTTGCACTAACAGGTTCACTTGGTCTTCAAAGATGACAGGAAATCAAGCAATTCAAGAGTTCTCTTGTTCTTACTGAATGTAGGCTTTTTCTGAAATAAATCCTGCTTGTAAATCTCCTTCTTCTACAAAACCCATCTTGTTTGCAGAAAACAAAATAGAAAGCTAGCTAGCACAAGGAGATCCATCCTCTTACAACAAGACACAAAGAGGTAGATACAGTCCTCCTCCAAGGGTCAGCAAAGGTCTCCCAAGGGTCAGAGAGTTCTCCAGGTTATCCAAGGGAACGTGTAGCACAAAACAGCCTCAAATATTTGTTACATGGAAAGAATGGTGTCCCCACGAAACAAGGGGGAAATAAAAAAGTGAAGCATCAGTATAAGCAATATGTCACAATAAAGTTGTCTCTCTGGCAATTAAAAAAGTCAAAAAATCTAGTCAAAATAATCCACTATTTGGATATGGGTAATGTGGAGGAGAGTCAATGTGCAGCTGCTTCTCCAGAAATGCGTCCTGCCAGGTCTCAGGAATGAATATATGCAGCTAGCCTGCTTAAAAGTCTTGATGCTTTTACTAACATTTCACTGATGGAGTATTTTAGTACTTGATTAGATAAGGGCTTGCAGACAGTGGGTCTTCCTTTGAAGATATACTTATGTACCACTTATGCAGCAGGCTTCAACTTTTTCAATTGCTATATTGTTACGAAGATTGTAAAATTATAGAGAAGTAGAGAGTGTAAAATATTTATTTCAGGCACAGTCCCTTTTTGGCTAAAACACTCTGAATGCTGTGATAATTTCAATAATGACCACTCAATATAGCCACAGGAATAACCTTACATGTTACCCACTCTGACCATGAAGGTTCTTTCTCAGTGCAAGCCATTGAATATACTGCTCTAAGAAACCTAAACAACCTAAGTGGTTATAGACAATCTAATAAACTTTGACTGTGGACTACAGCAACAGATACCCTAAAGAAATTTTCTGTGTGTTAAAAAAAAGAAAAGTCTATATTTCTCTTTCAAGAAAGAAATAATTCAGACATTGAGTTTCAGAGGACAGAACTGGGAATGCTCTAAATCAGTAGAATATGTCTTTTAAAAACAAACTTGTAATTGTTAAAATATTCAGATATATTGGGGATTTCATGACCCAAGCTATCGGCTTCAACCCTAGCTAAGCAGAGAACCACAACTGAAACCCTAGATTTGTAACTCAAAGCACAGGTTTCATCAAAAACTAGAGGCTTGAAGACAATATGAAAGCTTCTCATTATTTCCATGGTGGAAATCAATATATAAATCATACCAAGAAAAGCCTGGTGGGAGTGAAGAGACGGAGTCAAGAAGGTATAATTGCGATTGTTGATTTAGGCATTTTATCCTGTTCCCAATGTAGCCTCTCTTATAATCTTTATTTGTATTTCAGTTCTTTTATAATTTTACTTTTCCTATATCTGTTCTAAATATATTCAGTACAAAGGACCTGGACAGAGTCCAGTGAAATGACACAAAGATGATGAAGGGACTGGAGCATCTCTCCTATGAGGACAGGCTGAGAGAGCTGGGACTGTTCAGCTAGAGGAGAAAAGGTCAGGGGAGATCTCATCAGTGTGTATAAATACCTGAAGGAAGACTGCAAACAAGAGCCAGGTTCTTTTCAGTGGTGTCCAATGACAGGACAAGAGGCAATGGGCACAAACTGAAACACAGGAGGTTCTACCTGACCATCAGGAAACACTTTTTCACTGAGAGGGTGACCAGGCACTGGCACAGCTTGTCCAGGAAGGTTGTGGAGTCTCCATTCTTGGAGATATTCAAAAGCCATCTGGACATGGTCCTGGGATACTGGCTTTTTGTGGCCCTGCTTGAGCAGGGAGGTTGGCCCAGATGGCCTCCAGAGGTCCCTTCCAACTTTAACCCTTCTGTGAGTCTGTGATTCACTAAGACTATGATTTTAAATTTAAGAGAAAGCCTCAGGCTACTGGAACCAGCTAACAAATGAAAGAAATTTTTCCATGGAAATGTATCCAGTATAGGCCATAAGAGTAACAATAAACTCAAACTTATGAGTTTAGTTTCAAAATCAGTTACATCTTGTTGTGGAAAAATTTTCCTTGCTTATGAAAAGTAAAATCTGAAAAACATATTTATACCACAAGAGCAGAATTTGACAATCCAGAAAAAATTTTAAACTGAGAGATTTTGAAAAAAAACCTCTGCAAAACCAGAAGTGTTAAGGAGACAAAAGGGTTGCCTGAAAACCCCAGTACTTGGGCTGCAGTGGAATCTTGGGTCCTCAGACCAGGAGCTTTGGTTCAGGTAAGCAGCACTCATATAACAATGTTAAATAGAATTATGGTGCCGATAATTTACTGAAAGCAAGATCATTCTTTGCTTCCTAACCCATCTCAGGTTTTAATTTTTTGTTTTTCTGTGAGTGTCACATCAGAAACGGATCTGTAAGCTATGCAGTGATGGCTGCAGCACTAAATATTCAAATACTACAGCAAAGAACAGCCTGAAGTCTTTCCTTAGGACAACTTAATCTAAAGTATCTAATAAATGAACCTAAGGACTCTGAATCAAAGTAGTAAGAAGACCATGTATGTTATTGAGCTAGGAGATCAACAGCCATGGACACAACAGGAGGAGAAGCAAGCTGGAACAGACTGCAAGTAATTGAGGATACTGAAAATCTGGCCAGCTGGGAGGAATCCTTTGTTGCTTTCTTCTTAAAAGGGATAAATCCAATTTCCATTAAAGATAAACATTGGTGGGAATTGGATCACACCAAACACATAAATGAGTAAAAGGAAATGACCCACTAATAGAAGACAGAAACCACACAGTGTGTGCTATCCTGCCAGAACTGAAAAAAAAAAAAAAAAAAAAAAAAAAAA